>NW_027185780.1:0-13420 GCF_028583685.1 Petaurus breviceps papuanus | reverse complement strand
TCCAATCCAAGCTGCTCCTCCTTGTCTCTTGGAAGAGGTGCTTTGTGCACTGTGGGTGGGTGTGAAATGTGGGATGCCCCAGAGTAACTGCCCATAGCCCTTGGCCAGCTCAGTTTTTGGAAGCTGATCTAATACACCTGTATAGTGTTTTAGAGGAATCATCCAAGTCTGATCCTGTTGCTGTCCTCAAACTTTACTATCCTAGTCAATTAGACATCTATTGCATCACACTTTTGCCTCATTACTAATCATTTCCTCCTTTGAAGGATATTATCTCTATATTTACTTATTCGTTTGTTTGGCTTTGAATATTATGTCTTAATGAATTTGCTATAAAAGAAGAAGAGGGACAATGTCACAAATCTTACCAGAAGGAAAACTTCCTTAGCCTTGTTCGATTCCAGGCATGAGTCATCTCTGGTAGGCATTCAGGTAGCCACTTGGTGCTGAAAGCAGGGCTTTGGCACACTTGGGTGGAGATTATCCTTTTCAGAAAGTAAAGGCATAGTCGGGAATAGAGTCTGAGATCTCATGTGGGCAGTGTCCAAGGTGGTCTCCAAAGCTTTTCCTAGGCCTAAAACATCCACCTTTAGCAGTTCTCAGCCTGCAGTCCCTGCCATTCCATTATTGGCCTTTATGACAACAATTCCTGTAATCAAGGCTTAAAATAATAGTAAAATTTACAGTACCCAGAATTATCAAATAGCAAATAAATATGGACTAGTATCCTTCAGATAGGGCCATCTAAAATCTGATTAAGCCACTAATTATAAAATCAAGTTACAAATCTTTCTGCCTTCCATATTTCTAATCAAACTTTTATTGTCTTTCCAAATTTCTCAAACCCATTATCCAGATTATTCAGCTTTCCTTTATATTTTTAACTATAAAACAAGATATTTCATAAGTTATTGTTCTTTTTTCTAACATAACTATTCTACATTGGGATCCTAGTTTCCTTTGCAAGTTTGCTTATTCTACCCTAATTATACTCAGTCTGGAAGAGTGAGATACTTCAGGAATTTAAATCTTTACTCATATGTTCAAATACAAGTGTTAACTTTTGCTTATACCATTCAATAACCACAAATTCAAATTAAAACAGCAAAATTTTTTCTGTTTTATAAATAATCCCTAAACTTTTATAAAGAAGATTAATTTGAGAGGTCTTGAATATCTTTCTTTTCCTTTAAACAACAATAAACCTTTAAAATCAGAAATTTTTAAACTTAGTCTACAATGTTCTTAAACGACATACATTCTTTTTTTTTTTTTTAAGCAATCGGGGTTAAGTAACTTGCTCAAGGTTACACGGCCAGTTATTTCTGAATGTGGTGCTGAGTGTCTGAGCCCAGGATTCGATCTCCAGGTCATCCCAACACTGGAGCCAGTGCTCTTACTCACTGAGCCACCTGGCCGCCCCTAATGACATACATTCTTAATATATTATACAGAATTTCTAGATCACAAATTTACAATTTTAGAGATATGGCAACAACATAAAAATGAATTTCAAATGACATCAAGTGACTTATCAATTAATAGATCTCATCACTCCTGGCATCCAAAAAACACTTCAAAGCTAGATAATAATGTTGTATCCAACACATGCCAATTATATTAAATATTTTACAATCATTATACCATGTCAATCCCATAACACTATTATTCTTCCCTTTACAAATTCAGAAAACAGGTTAAACAGAGATAAAGTATATTTTTTGCAGCTGGAACAGAGAAGTGCAGAGTTTACCTGGAGCTGAGGCTGACTTCCCCTTGGAGTTAGGTGAGGTTCTGCCAGTCTTGAAGCACCATCCCCACAATTTTCTTGCATTTTCCTCTCCCATCTGATCTGGGATGAGAAAGTGGGACAAAACTACTGGTTGTTTAAAGACAGATCCCCACGCTGCTGAGGCACTCCAGCAATCCCAGTAACCAATTTCCAATGATTAATTCTCAGAATCAGCTAAGATATTGTAGCTGTCTCTAACTTTCATTGTAATTCCAGGCTGGCCAGACCAGAAAGTACAAGGAAATAAGTTTTACAGCTTTGCTTGAACAATTTTAGGTTTTAGCATTAAAATAGTATCTTATCAAGTTCATAGGAAAACAATCTCAACTGAAACCCTCTTTTTTTAATAGAGTCAAACTTGGAGCTTTAAGATTTCCCAAAATAATATTTAAAATATTACAACCCATGGTCAGAATGTTCCATTCCTCCTCTGACAATATAGTTTTAAATTTAATACAATTGTTTACCAGTAACAAATCATTATGTTCTTAAATTTAAACTTTGAATTCAAAAGCAATAATTTACCAATCTGTTGACCTTAATTTAGTTGTTTCCAAATTGCTTATAATTATATTAGTCCCATAAAATCCCTAGATCATACCCTTACTGAACAGTAAACTAGGGTAAATAAAACTTTCTGGGCCATACAGTGAATCAAGTTCTTAGTGTCAAATTACTAATATATATATATATATATATATATATATATATATATTTAATCATATAACCATATATTTCTGAGTTCTAATACTTTTGGCCCTCAAAGAGGAAATATTATCCACAAATTTATATATATATATACATATATATAATTATATATATAAATAATATAAATGGGAAACTATATATATATATAGTTTCCCATTCCTGTTCACATTTCAGGTCAGTTTAAAATATGTTAGGCTAATTATTCTAACTGCTTCTTTTGGTTCTAGTAATAATTACGAATATCTTTACCATAATCAATGCCCATCCTTAAAGTTAAATTCAATAACAACCCAATTTCAATCTTTCCATTATAAAAAATAACCCTTCAAACATGGAAATTCCTTAAAACTAATTTGGTGTAAAAATGCCCTTAAATAATATAAATTCCCAAAACATTATATATTTTACATACATCCAAATTAACCTACATAACTATATCCCTAGATGAAGCAGACTTGAAAAACCATTGTACACAGTTCATAAGAACTTTAGGGTACTTCACAGGTTCTAAATAATAATAATAATAATAAGAAGAAGAAAATTGTTTTTAACAACAAAATTCATAATTTTAACAAATTACAGAATTTAGAAGAATGTCCCAAATATTATGTATTTAAAATTTGCTTCTATCCCATTAACAATTTCAGGTAAAAGCATTTTGAAACCACTTTACACAGGAAATAAATTATAACTCTAAACCACTGTATACATTTCGATAACAGTCAAAATCAAAATATCTAAATATATATATCTATACATATAGATACACACATGGATAGATAGATATAGATATGGATATAGATATAGGTACAGATGTAGGGTTAGATATAAAGATTAGATCTAGGTAAAGGTCTAGGTATAGATAGAGATGTAGATATAGAAATATTTTCAGGCCAATACCCTTGGCCTTTTAGAAGACATGTGGCTGTGTGGTCTTGGCTCCCCAAGTCTCCTTTCAGTGAAGGCTCCCTCCCTACCCCCGCCCCTATTCTTCTGCTTGAAGAAGGGGAGGGACAAGGGGAAATGCATGGTGTGCTATACCTTCCCTTACCCTCCCTTGTATCTTTCTCCTTTCCTGAAACAGTTTTTATACTAAAAGGACTGAATATTCTCTCTTTCCATCCCCTGCCCCTGCAGTCCCAGAGAGAGAGAGAGAGAGAACATTTCAATTTCGTTAATTCCTTCTGGGGGGGGGATGTAAGTCTTAACCCCCTCCCCATTCCCTTCCAGTGGGCAAAGAGCTTCTCCCCTTCCCCCCTCAGCATTTCCTGAGGAATTTCTTTGTCTCCCAGACCTGGGAGTCCTTCAGGCCAGCCTTGTCAGCTCTGCCCAAAGTGATCCGGCCAGAGTCCATAGCTGGCCTACTGCTTCTCCACCATCCCAGAACATCTAGTCCCAGCTTCCTTCTCCTTCTCTGCCCCCCACTCCCCCTCCCTCCACCTCAGCCTTGTGGGGACCTCTTCACCTATAGGCCAGAACCTCCATTTCCCTTTTTTTGTCATATTAGACATCTGATAGGTGTGAGGTGGCACCTTAGAATTGTTTTAGTTTGCATTTCTCTAATATTGATTTAGAGCAAACAATATTGTTTTAGGAATGACTTTGAGCAAATAAGTTATTTTGTCTATTATAAATATCCAAATTAGCTACAAGGGACAAATGAAGAAAATTGCTATCTGCATCCAGAGAAAGAACTGACAAAATAGATGTATAGAATAATTTTACACACATACACATTATATATATAATATATTATATAATATGTTATATATTGTATACATATACATAGATACACACATAACCTATTTGTGTGGAATGGTCGGGTAGGGAGAGGGAAGAAAAAAGAAATTTACATAATTTCGTATATTTGAAAGGAAGGGAAATTTCTGCTTAGAAGATTTTTTTGTTATCTTTTTTATTATGCTATGTTATGGAAATGTTTGTTTTATTATATAAATTAAAAATAATTTAAAAAGAGAGAAATAGTCTGGAAAATGAGAAAACAGTTGTAAAAGATCCTGACTATAGAAAGTTACTAGGGTGGAAGGGAAGATTAAAACACAAGCTCAGAAGACAAAATCAATACTCTTATATTCAAAGCCTCAAGGAAAAATGTGAATTGTGCCCCAACCAATGGAAGAGCTCAAAAACAATTTTAGAAATCAAGCAAGAGATATAGAAGAAAAATCGAGAAGAGAAATTAGAGTGATGCAAGAAAATCATAAAAAAATAATTCAACAGCATGGTAAAGGACACACAAAGAATGCTGAAGGAAACAACACCTTAAAAGCAGAATAGAAAAAATGATAAAGAGTCACAAAAATCCAATGAACAGAAGAATGTCTTGAAAAGCTAAATTGGTCTAATGGAAAAAGACATATAAAAATTCACTAGAGAGAACTTTTTAAAAAGAAGAATTACCCAAATGGAAAAGGATGTACAAAAGCTCACTAAAAAAATAATTACTTAAAAATTAGAATTGGGCAAGTGGAAGCTAATGACTATGAGACATCAATAAACAATCAAACAAAATCAAGAGTGGAAAAAATAGAAGACAATGTGAAATAATTCATTGGAAAACTGATCTGGAAAATAGAGGAGAGATAAATTTAAAAGTTATTGGATTACCTGAAAACCACGGTGTTTTGGCAAACAACCAAAAAGAAACAATTCAAATATCATGGAGCCACAGTCAGGATGACCCAAGATTTAGCAGTTTCTACATTAAAGGGTTGGAGGCATTGGAATATGATATTCCAGATGGCAAAGGAGTTAGGATTACAACCAAGAATCACCTATGAAGCAAAACTGAATCTAATCCTTCAGGAAAAGGCTATTCAATGAAAGAAAGGACTTTCAAGCACTTCTGATGAAAAGAACAGCGCTGAATAGAAAATTTTATTTTCAAATATAAGATTCAAAAGAAGTATATAAAAAGGTGAACATGAAAAAGAAATCATAAGGGATTAAACTGTTTACATTCCTACATGGGAGAATGATACTTAAAACTCTTTAAAAACTTTCTTATTATTAGAGCAGTTAGAAGGCATATACATAGAGGAAACCAGCGTGAGTTGAATATGATGGGATAATTACTGAAAAAATTAAATTAAATTAAGGAGTGAGAAAAAAGATTGCAGTGTGTGGAGATTAAAATTGCCCAACCTACCAAAAAAGAGACTGAGGTAGAACTCTGAGTCAATCATGCTTTATTAACGAGTCCATGGTTCCCTCTAATGAAGTGGGCCTCAGATCTTCCTCATGATCTGAGATGCTCCTTTCTTCTAGGGCCTTATTTTTATAAGACTTGATACCAGATTTTATCTCAATATTCCAAAGAGATTATATGGGGTATTGAATCCCATTGGTGGATAGATCTTGCTTTAAGGGCCAAAAATGATACATCAGCTAGAAATGGCATGACAGCGGGCAGGGAAGGGAGGTGTGTCTCAGGTTGGGCAAAGCATAGACAGCTTCACTGATTAAGTGGTCATAATATGGTCACTTGCCCATGTTGGACAAGAGGATGTCCAGAAATACCGAAAATAATTTGGGGAATTTCCCAAATAATTGAGTCACCTCCTCCATACTTGACTTGGTCATGATGACAAGGAAATGCACGTTTTTGGATACATGAGTGAGTGTATATGTGCACCTGTGCCTATGTATGCATATACACACATGAGAGACAATAACTACTAACCAATCAATTCATTGATAAGAGTTATGAAACGGCCCATACCCTTTGACCCAGCAATAACACTACCAGGTCTATTTCCAAAGATGATTAGGGAAAAAAGAAAAAAAAACCCTCTATGTGCTTAAATGTTTCTAGTAGCTCTCTTTGTGGTGGCAAAGAACTGGAAATCATGGGGATGCCCATCAACTGGGGAATGGCTGAACAAGGTGTATTACATGATTATTCTGAAGTACTACTGTGCTCTAAGAAACGATGAAAACATGGAAAGACTCACAGCAAATGATGAAGAGTGAAATGAGCAGCACTAGGAGGATGCTTTAAGAACAACTTTGAATGAGTAAGCTCTTTTGAGTACTAAAATTACTGAAATTAAGTATAATTAGTTAAAGAAAGAGAGGACCCAAGGTCGAATCTCCTTCTGCTAGTTATGTTAGTTTATGTTCAGGTCCCATCACTTCTCTATTCTTCATCTTACCTGTAAAGAAGGGTTTTTATCTCAAAAGTCCCTGTAACAGTTTCTGTGTCCAATATGATCCCCAGCCCATCCTGGGTACAGGAATGGAAAGACTTTCTTCTAAAAGGGTCAACCCCTCCCTTATAATAAGTGAGGGTACGGGGCAGAGATCCATTTCACTGAGTAAAACAACTACTCC
Organism: Petaurus breviceps papuanus; assembly: GCF_028583685.1. Lineage (NCBI taxonomy): Eukaryota > Metazoa > Chordata > Mammalia > Diprotodontia > Petauridae > Petaurus > Petaurus breviceps. The sequence continues at coordinate 6,567 of NW_027185780.1, read as the reverse complement.
CAGAGGCAGGAAAGTGCCTGATTTCCCCTTTAGACAAGTCCCCAAGACAGCATAGCTTCCCTCCATTCAAAAGGTTAATAAATGAGGAATATTTCCCACTCCTATTTAATTTTTTTGTTTTTAAATTTTTTAGATTAAATTTTATGTTTATTTTTAGTTTACATCATTCATTTCCACAAGACCTTAAGTTACACATTTTTGCCCATCTTTCCCCTACCCACTGTGCCAAAACAGTGATGCCACTGTATACCTCCTCCTCCAATCTGCTCTCTCCTATATCCTGCCTCATTCTCTTCTGACTTTCTAGTAGGGCAAGATGGATCTCTAATTTAAATGCTTTATTAACTGCTGATTTACATCATTCGTTTCCGCCAGATTTTGAGTTACAAATTTTCTCCCCGTTTTTCCCCCACCCATCCCCCCAAAACAGCAGTCCCACAGGATATCCCCACCTCCAATCTGCTCTCTCCCATATTTTCTCCCATACCCATTTCAACTTTTCCAGTGGATCTCTATAAGATGGATCTCAATACCCCAGTGCCTGTACATCTTCTTTCCCAGTTGCATGGAAAAATAATAATAATGAGGTTTTTTTTTAAACATTTGATTTTAAAACTTTGAATTCCAGATTCTTTCCCTTCCTCCCTCATCACCCATCCTTACTGGGAAGATAGGCAATTCAATATAGGTTGTACATGTGTAGTTACGTAAAACATTTCCATGATGGATATATTATAAAAGGCTGACTATATTTCCCTCCATCTTGTCCCACCCCCCACTTGTTCTGTTCTCTACTTTTACCCTGTCCCTTTTCAAAAGTGTGTGCTTCTAATTTGCTTCCCCCCCAACCTGCCCTCCCCTCCATCATCCCCCCCTCTCATTCCCTTCCCCCCTACTCTTCTGTAGTGTGAGATACCCTATTAAGTGTGTATGCCATTACCTCCCTAAGCCAAATTCAATAAGAGTAAGGTTGACCCATTCCCTTTTACCTTCCTGTTCTTCCCCTCCATTGTAAAAGTTTGCCCTAGCCTCTTCTATATGAAATAATTTACCCCATTCTGTCTCTCCCCATCTCCTCTCATCTCTCAATTTCACCTTTTGAGTACCATACTTTCCTATTCAATGGGTTCTGTGCCCTCTGTCTATGTATACCTGTACACACATACACACACACTCACACATGTATTCATACACCCATATAAACTCCTATATAGACATATATATGTATGTATACATATATATTATATATACACATTTATATTACCACCAACTATTCTCATACCGAGAAAAATTTTATAAGTTACAGTGATTGTTTTTCCATGTAGGAATGTAAATAGTTCAACTTTGATAAGTTCCTTATGATTACTTTTCCCTGTTTACTTTCTCATGCTTCTCTTGCTTCTTGTATCTGAATGTTAAATTTTCTATTCAACTCTGGTGTTTTCATCAAGAGTGCTTGAAAGTCCTCTGTTCCACTGAATGACCATATTTCCCCCTGAAACATGATACTCAGTTTTGCTGGGTAGTTGATTCTTGGTTTTAATCCCAGCTTCCTTGACCTCCAGAATATCATATTCCAAGCCCTTCCATCCCTCAGTATAGAAGCTGCCAGATCCTGTGTTATCCTGATTGTGTTTCCACAATATTCAAATTGTTTCTTCTTGGCTTCTTGTAATATTTTTCCTTGATCTGGGAATTCCAGAACCTGGCTATAGTATTCATAGGAGTTTTCTTTTGGGGATCTTTTTCAGGAAGGGATTGGTGGATTCTTTCAACCTCTATTTTGTCCTCTGGTTTTAAAACATCAGGGCAATTTTCCTTGAGAAGTTCTTTTTTTTAAAGTATACATGATAAGCAACTAAACTTTATTTTTAAAAAATATATATATTTTTTCATTTTTTCAAATGCTTTATTAACTTCTGATTTACATCATTCATTTCTGCCACATTTTGAGTTACAAATTTTCTCCCCATTTTTCCCAGTACTTTTCCCAGTGTGTCCCAACCAGCAGCAGCCAGAGCAGATTTCAGGAGAGTGAATTACCAGCAGCTGTAGGAGTTTCCAGACTTCTCAACCCATAAAAACCAAAGAAAAAGTAAAAAGTCAGTGTGGAACTCTGTTGGGACAGGGGTAGACAGAAGAGCATAGTCTGGCCCCTGCCTCTGGGGCAAGAAACAGCAGAGGCATAGGCACACATGTGGCTGTCTCAGGAGCTCCTGTCCTGCAGATTGTAGGGGGACCAAGACACCATTCAGAAGGTAATTGCTCTTGCTTTAACCCTCTTGGATCACCACCATCTGGGTAGTGGTCCTGGGGTATATGGCCAGTAAGCCAGAGCTTGTGGGCACTGTAGAGAGGGTGCCCCACCTAATAGCTTCAGCAGCTGCAAAAACCCCAGCAATTTGGGACAAAGGTCTCTCCACTCTGGACGCAGAGTTCTACCATGGCAAAGAGCTTGAAAACAAGTAATTGGCTGGCCATATGAGCAAGCAGAAGAAGCACAAACAGATCATAGAATCCTTTTGGGGGACAAAAAGGATCAAGGCATGGAATGAAGGAAGACAGCAAGGTCAGAACTACTGCATCAAAAAGCCCCCAGAAAAATAAGAACTGCTTACATGCCACAGAGGAGCTCAAGAAGGATTTTGAAAACCAAGTAAGAGAAGTGGAGGGAAAATTGGGAAGACAAATGAGGATGATGTAAGAAAATCATGAAAAGCAAGTCAACAGCTTGCTAAAGGAGACCCAAAAACACACTGAAGAAAATAACACTTTTAAAATGGACTAATTAAATGACAAAAGAGGCCCAAAGAGCCAGTGAGAAAAAGAATGCCTTAAAAAGCCAAATTTTCCAGACAGAAAAGGAATTTCAAAAACTCACTGATGAGAATAACTCCTTCAGAATTAGATTGGGGTAACTGGAAGCAAATGACTTTATGAGAAATCAAGATACTATAAAACATATCCAAACAAATGAAAAAATAGAAGGCCATGTGAAATATCTCATTGGAAAAACCACTGACCTGGAAAATAGATCCAGGAGATATCACTTAAAAATTATTGGACCACCTGAAAGCCGCAATCAAAAACAGAGCCTAGACACCATCTTTCAAGAAATTATCAAGCAAAATTGCCCTGATATTCTAGAACCAGATGGCAAAATAGAAATTGAAAGAATTCACTGATCACCTCTTGAAAAAGATCTCAAATAGAAAACTCTTAGCAATATCACAACCAAATCCCAGACTTTCCAGGACAAGGAGAAAACCCTACAAGCAGCCAAGAAGAAACAATTTGAATATTGTGGAAACACAATCAAGATAACACAAGACCTAGCAGCTTCTACATTGAGGGGTAGAAGGGCTTGGAATATGATATTCTCGAGGTCAAAGGAGCTAAGATCAAAACCAAGAATCACCTACCCAGCAAAACTGAGTATCATGCTTCAGGGGAAAATATGGTCATTCAATAAAATAGAGAGGATTTTCAAGCATTCTTGATGAAAAAACCAGAGCTGAACAGAAAATTTTGCTTTCAAATACAAGAAGCATGAGAAGGTAAACAGGGAAAAAAAGTCATAAGGAACTTATTAAAGTTGAACTATTTACATTCCTACATAGAAAAATCATAATTGTAATTCATTTATCAGTACGAGGATAGTTGAAGGACATATATATGTATGTGTAGGAGGTTGTATGTATATATAAATATATAAGTGAGTGCAGGCATATGTATGTACATGCATACATAGACATAGGGCACAAGATGTGTTGAATATGAAGAGTAAAATTAAGAAGTGAGAGAGAAATTTATTGGGAAAAGGAGGAAGGGAGAGATAGATTAGGGTAAATTGTCTCATATGAAATAGGCAAGAGAAAACTGTTACAATGGAGGGGTATAGCAGGAAGGTGAAAGGGAATGGGTCAGCCTTACTCTCGTTGAATTTGGCTTAAGGATGGAATGACATACACACTCAATGGGGTATCTTCTCCTACAGGACAATAGAGGGGTAGGGGGTGAGAGGGGGGATGATAGAAGGGAGGACAGATTGGAGGAGAGGGTAGTTAGAAGCAAATACTTTTGAAAATGGACAGGGTCAAAGGAGAAAGTGGAATAAGTGGGGGGTGGGATAGGATGGAGGTAAATACAGTTAGTCTTTCACAATATAACTAGTAACGGAAATTTTTTGGGTAACTACACATGTACAACTTATATTGAATTGCTTATCATCCCAGTGAGGGTGGGTGAGGAGGGAAGAATGGAAAAAATCTGGAACTTAAAGTTTTAAAAACAAATGTGTATTTTAAAATTTGTTTTTTTTTTTTACATGCAACTGACCCAAAATGGAGCGGGCCACGTTATCCTCAGGTGCAATCAGTTCTGAGAAACAGCCAGAACTTCTGCCCTGCTCTCTCCCCACCATCCTGTCTAGTTCCACTCTGGCAGAAACTCCTGTCCCCAAAACTGTGTAAAAAGGGTCATGGGGCCAGATTGGATCAGTCGCAAGCCCCAGCGACAATGACTTTGATGAATCATCTCCTGCCCTGCTCCTCATTCCCTGAAATCTCCAGAAACCTTGCATACTGTTCATTCAGGGAGAGTTTGCCCCTTTTGGTGAGAGTCTCTGGCTGGAAAACTCAATAAACCCTCATTGGCACAAATTCTGGTTCTTGGCCAGTCTGTTATTCTTCACAATACCAGGGGCATGAAAGCAAGGACCCCAGGATGGTTCCCGGTGTTGGAGTCCTGATAAAGCTGTCCCCAGCCCCAATATCCTAACTGTCATAACTTCATTGTAGGCCCCACTGAACAGCAGGCCCTACCTAACACCCCCACCTCCCCAATTCTGAACTTCTTCACACGTGCCTCACTGCTCACCAGAACAGCAGGTGTGTCCATGAACTCCTGTCTCTCACAGAGCAGCAGGAATGTCCATGTGATGGGATCCCAGCCCTGCCTCTACCTAGACACTGCCCCCAGACCCATTCCTTCTATTCCCCACAGAAACAGCAGGTGTGTCCATGCACTCACAGCCACAACCACATCCATCTAGTCTCAAACAGGACCACAATACTCAGCCAATCAGAAAGCAGCTTCACCAGGATGCCCAAGCAAGATCTGAACCCCAAAACAATGGAAGGGGCTTTCCCTAAGTAGGCACCTGCACAGTTATGGGAAATAAATGAGGATGTAGAGAGGCTTATTATAATATCATTATCATACATACATTGCATTGTGGGTAACAGCACACACAGTTCCACTGTGGCTATGTGACCTCCATGACCTATTCCTTTAACAAACCCCTCCTTCCTTTTTAATATCCATAATTTCTGTTATTCAACTGCATCTGAACTCTATATAAATCCCTCTTGCTTTCTTTGAAGTTGCTGGCTCTTCTGGGAATTTAGCCCACTCCATGAGAGGCATCAATCTCAATAAATGCCAATAGATGGATTAGAGGTGGCCTGACTAAGAATTCTTTTAAAAAAATAAATTTATTTATTTATTGTTAGTTTTAAACATTCATTTCTTTTTGTTTTTGAAGACAATTGGGGTTAAGTGACTTGCCCAAGGTGACACGGCTAGTGTGTCAAGTGTCTGAAGCCGAATTTGAATTCAGGTCCTCCTGACTCCAGGGCCAGTGCCCTATTCACTGAACCACCTAGCCACCCCACAACATTCATTTCCACAAGATTTTGAGTAACAATTTTCCCCCCATCTTTCCCCTAACCCTACCCCAAAGAAACATTTTGTTGGCTTCTGGCCCCTTTCTCAGAATTAAGCTGCATGTTTATTTTTTCCTCTACAGACTGATAATAGTATTAAGATACAGTCTTTGTTTTCTTGGAATGTATAAAAATATTTCTGTGCACGTTATTCTGTTGGAGAGAGACAGTCTAGTCTAAATTCTAACCTCGGGTCATCCTCGCACAGGAAATTTGAGTAAAGTAAATTTGAGTAAATTTGAACTTGCCTTTGATACGTTCAGTGTCATGGATTTACTTCCTTAACACACTGGAAGTGTTTCCATAGCTTTAGGCACACAGAGGGTCTGGAGCCTCAGAGCCCCCCATTCTGCCAGTCTGGTGCTTGGTGCACACCTGGCAGCCATCCCTTGGCACGCTCTTTGGCAGGGCTTATTGCGTCTGGGGGTGAGTGGGGGACAGGGCTGGCGTGCATTGTGCTGGGTCTGGAGATGTTCCAGAGGAAAGCAGAGAGACACCCTCTTGGTGGTGACTGACATTTTGTCATAGCTCGGTCTGCCTGGGGAGGATCTGTAAATGTCAGCTCTGATCAGGCTTGGGCGTCAGCTCAGAGAGTTCCAGGAACTGACTAGCCCTTTCACAATCCTGTTATCAATTGTCTTGTTCTAAGGGAGGTTGGAGGGATTCTCTCAATCTGTTCCTTTGTGTGTCTCAGGAAGAACTCTCTGGGATGTGGGGGAGAGTTCTTTGACTGGATTATGAGGCCAAACAGATAGGTTCTTTTAGGGATCAGATTTAATTTCCAGACAATGAAGAAATAACAGAGTTAAAGGTTCCCACTTGGGTTTACTGACCATGTGAG
>NW_027185779.1:13637662-13675297 GCF_028583685.1 Petaurus breviceps papuanus | reverse complement strand
ATCTATCTATCTATCTATCTATCTATCTATCTATCTATCTATCTATCTATCTATCTATCTATCTATCTATCTATCTACCTATAGACAGACACTAAGAGTTTGAAAGGTGAAATATGAGTAGGAAATTGATGTTGAGATGAATATATCTTAATACATTGCAGAATATCAATCTTGGTTGACCACTAATTTTCAAGATGAGTTGGTGCTACTATTTGTAAATGCAGCCTGGCAGAGTGAATAGAATGTTGAACTTGGAGCCAGGGAGAGATGGGTTCAAATACCACCTCAGATATTTACTGTAGCTGTGGGCAAATTATTTAACCTGGGCTACTGTTTTCTCATCTTCAATATGAGCATGTTGGATGAGATATTCTCTGAGGTCCCTTCCAATCTAAGCTATAGGAGTTATGGGACCTAAACAAGGTAAGTGCTACATAAGTCTATTCATATTCTAAGGGAAAGTATGTCCAGTAGATCACTAGCTTGTCTTTTTCATTTCTTGTAGGAGTAAAAACCATCCATTATTTTGTAATGAAAGTAACTTTTTGCCAGAACCTATCATTCTTCCATGTTATGCCTCTTTTTCTTCATAATAATAGTAACTAACAATTACATAGCCAGACATTGTCCTGAGAGCTTGACAAAAATTATCTCATTTGATACTCTCAACAACCTCGGGAGTTGGGGGCTATCATTGTCTGTGTTGTACAGATGAGAAAAATGAGGAAAACAGAGGTTAAATTATGTACCAAAGGTCATGAAGATAGTATTTGAGGCTGAATTTGAACTCAGGACTCCGATTCCAAATGTAGCACTATATCAACTGTGTGACCTAACTGCCTTATACCTTTGCTCAAATATTCCCATTAACCATGAGAACCAAACTCTTGGTTCACAGAAGTGAGTTCAAAAAGGCTTCAGTAGCCACAAAGCCCAACTCATTTATGAAAAGAATTCCCACTACAAGGTACCTGGCAAGTGGATGTACAGCCTCTGCTTGAAGACCTACAAGGACTGGAACTCACCAGATGTCCAGACAGCCCATTCTTCTTTTGGCTGATCTCACTCCTGCTGTTCCCTTTCCTTCAATCACTCCACCCTAACAGAGATTCAGATTGTGCTTTATCGGAGCCTCCTAGAATTCATTCCTCTCCCTTGGCCCTATGTTGATGCTTCTGTTCAGCTCACCATATAGCACCTGACAGGTAAATAGACTTCTGTTACCCTCAGGCTGCTGCTGAGTAGCCTTTTCTCCAACTAGTACAAAGTTAGTACTTAATAAATATTTGATGACTTACTGATTGACGCATAGTACATACAGTATTGCTTTAAACCTTTTGACACAAGATTATTCAAGCACCAAAGTTTCTCCTCCTTAGTAACCTTTACCTGATTTTGAACAAGTTGTTGAGATTTTGGTTGCAGCTGATACACTCACCAACTACTTCTTCCTGAGAGAGACATTATTATTCACTTAAAAAAAAGAAAATTCCCATTTTTGAGAAAGCCAGAGAATAACATTTACCAATATTTATTTCACTCCTCTAAAACAATATGCAAGGTGAAGGAGTATGTGATACAAATCTGATCATAAATCTTGAAGGGATTATAAAATCGGTATTTGAAATGGGGCCAATTTAACTAATCAGCATGGTTCTGTTTTCATGCAGGAGGATGTACAAAATGAATACATAGCACGGCAACGACGTAAGGAATGGAAAAAATTCAAGGTAATGGATTTTTTTGTAATAAAATGTGGAGGATTAACTGAGTATCCTTGCCATTGTGGCAAAAACTATTAAATTAGTGATGACTTCATATTAAAAAGGAAGAAGACTAGGGAAAATTAAATAACTGGTGTAATTATCATACTAAAGGAGGAATTTTACTGAAATTAACCATAATCTTTTATTCTCCATCTAGTCTAGCAGTATCTTGCAAGTAACATACACAAGAAGACAGCATAACCTCCATTTTCCATTTTTCCTTATTCTAAAAAGAGTTGTGAAGTTGGGGGTGGGTAGAGGTAAGTGAAGAAACAAGACCATTTATTTCTAAGGAAAATTCAACGGTGGAGGGAAGAAAAGCACTTCTGAATGTCTTGCTTTCCATATGATCACAGAGATTATTTTTTTCCTGGGAACTGCTGTCAGTTTGAAAAACTAGCTACTAATGTCATTAGATGTGCTAGGAAGAAAATGACCTGGGGGTAAAGGGGAAGGGGGCTAAGATTTAATTCTAGGTGTTCACAACCATATTTTCTACTAGCACCAATGAAGCGAAGAGAAAATATTGTAATGTCCAAGGCAATAGCCACTATTTCAGTAACCATTATTCATTTCTATTTCAACTGTATAATGTATGGCATAGTCATGTCATATAAGGCGAATTAGGGATCACAACTCTCTGTGATTGTCAGAAGAGGAGAAAGAGAAAAGGGCAGCCAGAAATTGGGGCTGATGCATTTCATTTCCTTGCATTGAACGACTTAGGGAGGCTAAGTACTCTTGAGTCAGATGACATGTGATTATCGCAATGATATAAAAAGAGCTCGATTCTTTGACTTGAAGTCTGAGTCTCCATGAGGTAAGAGCTTGTCAAACTGTATTGGTCCTTTAGTGCAAGTTATTTCCTCCCTCCCCCACTCTCTCCCTTGCATGATGTTAGTTTCTAGAGATTTAAAAATGGTATGAAAGATAGGAAAGGGTGGAAACATGGTTTACATGTCATGATTCTGTCTGAAAAACACTCCCCTCCAGAGAAATAACAGCACTACTGGACCACAGGGTAGGAACAATTCCCACATTCAAATAGTGCTTACTGCAGCTCAAAAGAATGCTTTTCTCTTGCCTCAGGAACTAAGTAACTGTGGCTGTTTTTTGTTATCATTGTTTTGTTTTAAGCAACTGACTTAAGTGTATTTGCACACAGAGTGTGACTGTTGTCACCAAATATGTCTGGCACATCTTCAAGCACAAGCACTTTCCAGCTATGGTTTAACCTCCTTAGTGAGCTATCTGCAGTAATATATTCCTGAGTTTTCCTAGTTGTTCATGTAAAATTCTAGTTAGATACCATATATACACAGAATACCAGAAGGTAATCAGAAAGATGATGGCATTGAGGATGGGGAGTAGGAAGCACCTTTTGTAGAAGGCAGGATTTGAGCTGAATCTTGAAGGAAGCCAGGGAAAGTCTGAGGTTCGGGTAAAGGACAGGCATGAAGGAAACCCAGTGCATAAGCACAGAGATGGAAATGTAGTTGTAGTCAAGCAATTGAACTTGATGAATTTTAAAACATATGATATCAACTTATAAAAGAACCATGGCTGATCAGTCCAAAAAGAGGTTAGACAAGGAAGAAGGTTTATGTAATCATTCTATTGTGGAAGACTAGGTGTGTTGTGAGAGTGAGTACTCAGTTAGAATGTAGGGAACCTGCAAGGGAAACCTTTATATATCCCAATTGCACTGCTGAAACTCATTATTAGTCTCAGCTGCTTGTAGTAAAGCAAACCTGAATTACATTGCATGCTCAGTGTGAGTGAGTAGCCCAAGAACAGTTTATGTTTTCCCTGTAGGACAAAAATCAGTTCAATTCAACAAATACATACAAAAAAATTTATATCATGAGGAAGACAACCCTTAGGGAACCCACATTTTTAGTAAGGGATATTTGATAGAAACACATATATTACCATGTTTGTGCAGTTCGTAAGAGAAGTACAAAATTCTAAGATCTGGAGAGGAACCAATTACTTCTAGCAGAAGGCAGTCTGGTAAAGGAATCAGGTAGGGCTTTATGGTGGAGATGACATGGGGAAACTGGAAAGTTTTTAAGAGTCAAAGATTAGTGATGAAGTAGGAAAAATAAGGAGTTAGGTTGGAAAAGTTAGGAGTTGATCCTAGAATGTTGGGGGAGTGGAGGGAACAAGGAAAGAACAAGACAAGATGAACAAGGAGAACTCTGCCTCCGATTTAGCAGTTTTGTGACCTTAGGCATGTCATGTTCTCTCTGATCCTCTGTTTTGTTATCTGTAAGATAAATATGATAATACCTAAGTGATCTAATTTGCCCAGATATTATGAGGCAATTACTGATGGTGTTTATAAACCACAAGAATAGGTTGTGGTTTAATGTGTTAACCTTCAAATTCTACTCATACATGAGTTATTATTGGTATGGACATAAAAAAAAAAACAAAAAAAAAAAACCATGCAGGATGAGGTATATGTGAATATGACCAGTACTGGTGATGAAATTATCAACCCTTTCAGCTCAAGTTCTACCTGCTACAAAAGACATTTTAGAATTCCTTCAGTTGTTCATATCCTTAGCTTTCTCTGATTAATTTGTATGTGTTTACATATATTCTGTATTTACTTCTCTGGGTGTCAATTACACACACACACACACACACACACACACACACTCACACACACACACTCCCCACCCCATGTAAAATAGCTCCATGAACAATGTGAGTTTCTTTTTTTTACTTTATATTCCAAAGCTTTAGCATAGAGCCTGGCTAGGTGCCAGATAAATATACATTGTATTGAAGAACAGTGCTACCATGGGGGGAAAATGTGGGGAACTTACTTTCATTTTATAAAAAAAAATTAAGGAGATCATGGTGGTTTTCTGTCATTTTCAAGTCCTTCTTAAAATTCATTCGATTCCTAACTTAAATGAAGATAGAATTGTGGTATCACTGTTTTGCTTGGAATCTCTTCATAATTTCCCTCTTAGGAGAATTTCTTCCTTGTTGTACACGTTTGCTGGTTTTGCCTACAAACTGAAAATAGATGAGATGGATGCCTGCCTGATAAACAAGGATTGAAAGTCTAAGTTTGTGATTCCCTGCTAAATAAGTACTCAATTAATTATAACTCATATTTGTAAAAAGACACCCTTTGTTCTTGAAAAGACCCCGTGTCCTGTACAAATATATATTCCTATACCAACGTTTTTTTAAGAACCACAAACACTGGTTTCATTTATATTGCCATATTGCTATTGAAAAATTGGGAAACAGAAAAATAAATTTAAAAGAACAGAAAGTGTTCCTGAATCTCCAAGGCAGCCACTACTAGTGATCCCCATACTACATTTTCAGGCTCTGAAACAATTATTCAAACAAATTAATTAGAATAAAAATGGAAAATATAACCCACAGCTCTTATTCTGTCTTGTTTACATGATTGGCATTTCTTTTAACCAGGCATCTATGACATCATTTGATGCTTTGAAACATATCATCTTTGCACTATCCCTTTATGGCCAAGGAATATCAAACTAAAAATCCCCTCAAACTTTTCTTCTCCAGGATAAATCTCACCATTTCTTTTGTTTCCCTCATAAATCCTATTTTCCTATTCTTTAATCATTTTTATTGCTCTCTCCTGAACGCTCAAAGATTAACAGGAGGCAATTTTCACTTGTTATGCTTGGGTCTCTGTATATGAAGTTACTATATTAATTAATCAGTTGCCTCAGGGTAGTCTCTCTGAATAAAATGGAATATGTTATCCAGAAGTGAAAATTACTATGATGGTGAGTAATGCTAAATCTAAGATACTCCCCTTTTGATCATAGCATTCAGATCATTATTTATTTCAATAGGTTGAATTAAAGTGTTCCATATTAATCACACATGGACATTGTTTTTATCTACAGAGTCAAGCAGCAAACTGAAGAATTATCTTGCAATTCAGCCATAAAATCACTTTCTCCTGAAATATGCATAAGAATTTATGTGAAAGTTACATTTGTTTTGAACTACGTGGATAATTTTCTTAATTTCTTACTCCACACAACTCGACAAATACTCATCAAAAGTAGTGCACTATGTGCTAGAGATGGAAATAGTTGGAGGATCTAGGTTCAAACGTGTCCTCTGACATTTGCTTCTTGAATAACCCTTGAACAAAGTCACTTAGTGAGCCTCAGTTTACTCATCTGTAAAATGAATGTTTTAACTAGATGACCTCTAAAGTCTTTGCCAGATTTAAATCTAAGATCCTGTCATCCTAAAACATAAAACTTCCCTGTCTTCAAGGTGACTATATTCTATCAGGAAGATATAACATCAGCACAGAAAAGCATAATATTTGAAAAGGAGGAAGTATTAATAACTGAAAAGATGGGGTATAGCTTTGCTTGGGAGATTACATGTAAAATCACACTGGAAGTAAATTAAGGATTTTAAAAAATCTGGTTCTCTGAATACTTCAGCTTCTTTTTAAAGTTTTTTTTGTTTGTTTGCGTACTCACCATTTATCATATTTATTAGATTATGCCTGAAACATAGCTCCTAGCTTATCTAGGCTATAAGAATTCCAGGAAGGATAAAGCCACTTCTTGTCTTACCATGAGTCATGAAATAGTACAGACTCGAAAGAACTGAAGTTGATTCCCAAAAGGCAATGAGAGGCTCCTGGAGAAACTGTAGCACATTTCAAAAAAGGGGAAATAATATAGAAGGTGTCACCAAAGACATGTGAGTGGAAAATGAGATGTACTGTTCATATGATGAGAGAAAAGTAGTGGTAAGCAACTATATTTGTATCTTTGAAATATGGAGATAAAATAAAGCAGACATTTTGCACGTTGGATGAATTCCTCTGAGGTGAACCTATGGGAGGACATGGATGAGTGCTGTCCAAGATGTGTAGATGTCCATAGACTATAATTCACATCCCTGAAAAGATCATCAACTTCAATGAGACCATACATTCATTTGAGTAGGTAACCATACTTGATACAAGATACACGTAAGATAATGTGTCGCTTTACCATTCTTTTCCAGTCAGAAGTCTCTCAAAAACTGCCTCCTTAATATTTCCTTAGTCTTCAAACTAGCTCTCTCTCCTTACCTCTGGTAAATGAATCGACTCCTAGAAGCATACCCTAGCACTCTTAACAGCCTCCTTGCTTTTCCAAAACAGTTGAGAGAAACTTTCCCTTCCAGACAAGCTCAATGCATTATTTATCACAGGCTTTTCATTTGACAGGCATTTTCAGACACCTGGTATATGCTAAGCATTTAGGGATGAGTGAAGAGGGATAAAAAAGAGGTAGAAGGGACAGTCTCCATCCTCAAGGAACTGACAATTTCTTTGGAGAGGAAAGGGAGAGAGGAAAAATACACATTAAATTAGAGAACAATTCAATGGCTTTATATAAGCAATAGTAAAATGATGCATAATAGACCATGTGTACAAGTTGGTGATAGTTTCTTTCCGTCAAAGGGCAGAGTGGAAGTAACTGAATATTGAAGCAAAAGACCAAGGTTCAAATCCTGATCCCTGATATCCATGTGATGTTAGGCAAGACACTGGACCTCTGTTAGTCTCTTTTTTTCCTTCTTCAACTGTAAAAATGAGAGGATTGAGCTAAATAACCTTCAAAATCTCTCATGGTTCTAAACCTATTACTCCTGGTATCATTCTCTGTCTTTTTTTTTCTGATTTCCTCCCATTATATCCTTCATATTGAAGATGCTAGCAAACTTAAGCTAGAATAATTTGTTTCAGGGGAGGGAACTATCTGCAGACAACTTTCCAAATACTTTATACCCATCCCATATATAGAATCAGAATAGCAAATTATGCCAAATGGAGAATAAGGGCTCAGCAACAGTCCTTGGTCTAAAGGTACTTTAAAAATTCAATGCATGATCATTATGTTACTGACTGCTATCACATTTTGATTTCTTACACCTGGCTGTCTCCATTGGAAAACTTCAAAGATGAAAGCTCATATTTATTTATTTAGAGGTCATGTATTCTACTGTTCTACACATTTATTCTGTTTGCATATTGGACATGTGTTCTTACTATTATAAAAAATTGTTAAAAGTTAGAAAAATAATAAAGTGACTAATTTCTTTAATAACCATTTTGTTCCAGGATAAAATAATCCAGTCATCTTTGGATTGCCGAGGAATTATACCTGGGACTGGAAGATGGCGCCACTGCTGGACAAGAAAAGAGAACTACAAGAAATCATTTGCAGATAACTGACTGATTGTTATTTAAGGGACAGCAGTTCCAGAGAAACTTGGAACTTCCAATGTAGGTCATGGGATACTTTGTTCTTTTCTGTCTTTCATTGTTCCTTTTTTGTTTCCCATCAGAATCACCCTTTACCTCCCTTCCTCCCTGCGAATTTTTTTTATTTATATTAGGAAAATTTAGGTTTCCATTCCCTCATGCTTCCCACACTCTGACCCTTTTACATATTTTAATATTCACAGGTATAGACATATTAAAAAAGCATTAAAATAATTGTTTGGCTTTCAAATGAAATTTAGATTTTTTTTTCTCTTGTTTGAAATAGTGTACTTGCCTGAATAAAGACAATTTACTTCTGCTTCTTAGAGTTTTATGAAATATGGCTTATCTTACTATCATTTATATTTATTTGAGAAGGATGGCCTACTTAACTAACCCATTATAAAATGTAAGAAAACACAGTTTCTATTCAAGATGCTGTTTTGAAGAACTCTGTCATAAAGTGAATATTGTGAATCCTTCTCAATAGTATCTTCAGACTACAAATTTGGAGGAATTTTCTCTGAAGATACTTTTTTCTTTTCTTCATTCTCCCTCATCAAAGCTCCAGTGGAGATTCAGTCTCTGAAAAAGACACGAACCTTAATGGTTTAATACCTTAGGTTTTCATTTCAAACACTGGAATCAGAACAGCATTCCATCCATATGATGATATCCCAGAAGTTCTTTGGGGGAATTGTTTTAATAACAGAAAAATGCAGCTTATCGTAGTTACTAATGGCATTTGGAAATATATTGACATGTCAGAGGGACTGTTTGGGTTTCCTCTGAATTCCCAACACTTGGCCCATTCCCTGTCATATAGTAGTAACTTAATAATAAATGGTTGTTGACAGACTGGCTCATCAGAGGATGAGAGACAGTATAGATACTTCGGAAGAGTCCTTATTCTTCAGTCAGAAGGCAAGAATCCATAAATTCATGAAGAAAACATTATGAAAGGTATCTGCAATTATCTTGAGTGTATTATGAATATTCACAGAATATTTCATGTTTTGTTTATTCTCTCTTCTTGGAAAGGACTACAAAATTCAACAAACAATGGGGTATTAACAATCCAAAAATCAAAATCATTTCTATGGTGTATTGAACTATTCAATAGGAAGACAAATATGTACTTTACATGTAAACCATGGCACAGTTTACCCTCCTCTCCCAAAGCTCTGGGCACATACAGACATCAAGATTCATCTCTGGAACTCATTTCTTTTCTCTTAAGCTCATTGACCCCAGCTGGGGTCACTCCAAGAAAATATCAAAGTATAGTTTATAAATATGGTGCATATCTAGTTTTCCACAAATGTGACTCGGGAGCGTCCTCCATTTTCATGTAAACACTCTAGATAAAAACTGAATTTTGGGTAGAGGGTAGCATTTATTTCATTATAAGTAGGTATAAAAGACGCAAAGGATCATCCAAACAGATACAGAATCAATCAATCAATCAAGTGATCAACAAGTCTTTATTAAGGGCTTACTATGTGGCAGGTCACTGATATAAAAAAAAAAAACAATACTCCTGCCCTCAAGAAGCTTATATTCTAATGGTGGAGTCACCATATCTAAATCAAAATAGAAAAATAGAAAATTACAAGGAAGGCAACCTTAAAGGGCATTGCACTAGCAGTTGGATTAGTGTGGACCAAGAAAGATGTGCTAGACTAGGAAGTATTGCTTGTGTTCAGATTTAAATGAAGCCAGAACACATAAGGCACTGTGGATTCAAGGAGGCCACAGAAAGGGAAAATAAAGCCCTCAGACATTCTCCTCTGAAGACACCACACTCACTATTACCATAAAGGCATTATTCCTACATTTCAGTGAATACCTATCTTTTTCTTAGGGTCCTACACAGTACTTTCCAAACTTATGGTGCTCTTTGTAATTTCTATTTGTAATGTGAATGGTATTTAAGATCTTCTAGGTCCATTAATAGGCCTCAGGTGGAGAACATTAAGGGAAGCTTGCTTAGGGGAGACTTGCTTGTAGGAAGGCTTTCACATCTTTTGCTAATTTCTAATTAGGCTCTGATAACTATATATGCATTGCCTTGGTCAGACAGTTGGATCTGTCTGTTGATACAGAGCTAATTTATTTCTCTGCTTGTATTTTCTTTGTATTTTCTGTTTATATTTTCTCTGAAGCTCTGGGTGCTGACTTTTCCCCTGAAATAGTGAATGTAATTTAAAAAGAATGTTGGCTCCTTAAACAGCTATTTTTCCTAGTAAAGAAGATCTAAGAACCTATGCTAGCAGCCATCCTGGGTATGCCAGTGTGGTTGCTGCCAAGCTATTCTACTCTCACACCTCAGAAAGTAAACATGCTTTGCAGCTGCTACATGAGAAAGCCCATTCCCATTGCAACAGCACTATCTTTTTGTCACAATGATTAGGGTGGGGGGAGCAGAGAAGATTCACATGTTTGATCCTTCAGCTACAGGGGTCACTTGCATGATCTTCCTATTTTAAGAAACACATCTTACTGTGATTTTCACATATTGTAGACATCATAAACATTTGTCATCAAACTGAAATTAATTTAATTACACCACATGCTTTTGTATTAAATATAAATTTTCTATAAAGAAGTAAAAGCATCAAAATAATTTAAATTGCCATATTTGCACATATATAGACTGAATCCCTAAATGGGATCTCCATGAAAGAAATTAAACACATGACTTATGCTAAAATCAGAATATAAAATCATTATACAACTTTTCTGAAAAAGTTTTTAGATTCATTTTTGCCATTACTGTTCTCTTCATCTTAACCACTTTCATTTTTATTCTTCTCTTCAGACTCTTCCCGTAATACATGATTTGTTGCAGCTGAAAGAATGATTTGATATATTTTATTTCATTAAATATTTCTCAATTACATGTACATTTAACGTTAAAAAAATTTGCATTCCAAATTATCTTCCTCTCTCCTGACCCTCCCTGTCCTTGAGAAGATAAGTAATATGATATTAATTATACATGTGAAGTCATACAAAACATATCTCCATATTAGTCACGTTGCACACATGTACATGCACACACACAAGAGCAAGAAAAATTAAGTTTAAAAAAGGTTTGATTAAATTTGCTCTTAGAGTTCATCAATTCTGTCTCTGGAGGTAGATACCATTCTTCACCATGGGTCCTTTGAATTGTCTTGGCTTGTTGCCTTGATCAGAGTAGTTAAGTCTTTCACAGATGATCACTCACACAATATTGCAGTTTCTGTGTACAATGTTCTCCTGGTTCTGCTCCCTTTACTTTGCATCATTCATGCTAGTATTTCTGGGTTTTCTGAAACCATCCTGCTCTTCATTTCTTATAGCACAAACTATATTATTCCATCACAACCATACAACTTGTTTAACTATTCCTTAATTGATGAGCATCCCTTCAATTTCTAATACTTTGTCATCACAAAAAGAGCTGTAATAACTATTTTTATACAAATAGGTCCTTCCCCTTTTGAATGTTTTGGAGATTCAGACCTAGTAGTGTAATTGCTGGGTCCAATGGTATGTGAAGTTTTAGATTCTTTTTGTATATTGTTACAAATTGTTTTCCAGAACAATTGGATGGGTTTACAACTCCACCAACAATGCATGTGTGTCCCAATTTTTCCATATCATCTACAGCTTTTGTCGTTTTCCTTTTCTGTCATATTAGCCAATCTATGAGTATGAGATGCTATTTCAGAGTTGTTTTAATTTACATTTCTCCCAATTAACAGTGATTTAGAGCATTTTTTCATGTGACTATTAATAGCTTTGATTTCTTTTTCTGAAAACTACTTGTTCATATCCTTTAATCACTTGTCAGTTGAGGAATGGCTCATATTTTTTATAAATTTGTATAAGTTCTCTATATATTTCAGAAATAAGGTCTTTATTAGAGAAAACTTTGTAATCCACTCCCAGATTTCAAATTTTGACTGCATTAGTTTTGTTTGTGTAATAACTTTTAAATTTCATATAATCAAAATTTTTATTTCCCATGATCCTCTCTATCTTTTCTTTGATCATAAACCCTTTAAAGAACTGACAGGTACTTTTTTCCCATGCTCCTCTAATTTACTTATGATTATCACTTTTAACATCTAGACCATTTATCCATTTTGACCTTATATGGATGGGAAATGTTGGTCTATTCCAAGTGTCTTACAAACTGCTTTCCAATTTTCCAAATTGTCCTCCAAATTTCCAAATTCCAAATTCCACAGTATCTTACAAACTGCTTTCCAATTTTCCAAATTGTCCTCCAAATTTCCAAATTCCAAATTCCACAGTATCTTACAAACTGCTTTTCAATTTCCAAAAAAAAAAAATTTCAAATGGTGGGTTCTTACAACAAAAGCTTGGATCTTTGATTTTTTTCAAACATTTGATTAATATTGTTATCCGCTACCATGTATTATGTACCTAATTTATCTCACTGATCCACCACTCTATTTTTTTAGCCAGGAACAGATTGTTTTGATGATTACCACATTGTCATATAGTCTGAAATCTGATATTGCTAGGCCACCTTGCTTAACATATTTTTTTTCATTGATTCCCTTGATATTCTGGACCTTTCTTCTTTAGATGAATTTTATTATTTTTCTAGTTCTATAAAATTAATATTTGATAGTTTGATAATACACCGAATAAGTTAATAAATCTAGGCAAAATGTAATTTTATTATTCTGCATTAGCATACCTAGGAGCAGATTAATATTTCTTCAATTGTTTAAATCTGTGTGAAAAGTGTTTTTAATTGTGTTTCTATAGTCCCTGGATTTGCCTTAGCAGGTAGACTCTCACATATTTTATATTGTCTGCAGTTATTTTGAACAGGATTTTTCTTTCTAGCTCCCCTAGCTGGTTGTTTTTTTTGGTAGTATATAGAAAAATTGATGATTTATATATGGGTTTATTCTATACTCTGCAACTTTGTCAAGGTTGTTAATCATTTTAACTAGTATTTTTCAGTTGATTCTCTAAGGTTCTTTAAGTATACCATAATATCATCTGCAAAGAGTAATAGTTTTATTTCCTCATTGACTATTTTTTCATTTAATTTCTTGCTCTTGTATTATTGCTATGATTACCATTTCTAATACAGTATTGAATAATAATGGAGGTAATGGACAACTTTCCTTCACCCCTGATCTTATTGGGAAGGCTTGAAGTTTATATTGATTACAGATAGTGTTTGCTCTTGCTTTTAGTTAGATATTACTTATCATTGTAAGAAAAGCTCCATTTATTCCTATGCTCTAGTGTTTTTAACAGGAATGAGGGTTGTATTTTGTGAAAACCTTTTTTCTGCATCTATTAATATAATCATGTGATTTTTATTTTTGTGGTTTTGACCAATTATTTTGGTAGTTTTCCTAATATTGAACCAGCTTACATTGTTGGTATAAATACCCTCTTGGTAATACTATATGTATGATCTTTGTGATATATTGCTGGAATCTCTTAAATAATATAAATTTTTTACATTGATGTTAAGGAAATTTGTCTATAGTTTTCTTTTTGTTTTTGCTCTCCCTGGTTTAAGTATCAAAATCATATTTGTGTAAAAGGAATTTAGGTAGGACTCCTTTTTTGCACATTTTTCAAATAGTTTATATTGCATTAGGATTAATTGTTCCTTAAATGTTTGGTAGAATTAATTTATAAATCCATCTGGTTCAGGGACTTTTTCCTTAGAAAACTAATTTATAGTTCAATTTTTTTTCTAAGATGCTATTCCTTAATTATCCTATTTCCTCTTCTGTTAATCTGAATAAACTATACACACACACACACACACACATACACACACATATGTATATACGTATGTGTGTGTTTATAAAATCTTCACCCATTTCATGTAGGTTCTCAGTTTTACTGTTATATAGTTGGGCAAAGTAACTCCTAATAATTACATTCATTTCATCTTCATTGGTAGAACATTCACTTTTTTCATTTTTTATACTGGTAATTTTTAAAAATCAAATTCATCAGTGGTTTATCTATTTTATTCTTGCTGTTGTTATTGTTTGGTAAAACCAGGTCCTAGTTTCCTTTATTTGTTCAGTGGTTTTTTATTTTCAATTTTATTGATCTTTCCTTTGATTTTCTGTATTTCCATTTTGGTGTTTGTGAATATTTAATTTTCTTCCTTTTTGTTGCATGTCCAATTAATTGATAAACTTTTTTTCTCTTACATTGATGTGAATGTTTAGAACTATATAATTTTCCCCTAAGTATTTCTTTGGCTGCATTCCACAATTTTTGGGATGTTGTATGATTCTTGTCATACTCTTTAATGAAATTAGTGTTTTTATAATTTGTTTTGACCCCCTCCTTTTTTAGGGTTAGATTATTTAGTTTCCAATTAATTTTAAATTTATGCTTCCATAGTCCTTTATTGAATGAAAGTTTTATTGCATTATGGTCTTTAAAATGGTGCATTTATCATTTCTGTTTTTCTGCTTTTGTTTGTGAGGTTTTTGTGACCTAGTGGATGGTCAGTTTTCATGAAGGTGCTATTGAAGAACTGAAAAAAAAGCATACTCCTTTCTATTCCCATTCAGTTTTCTCCAGAGGTCTATAATATCAAGCTTTTCTAAGATTCTAACAATTTCCTTAACTTCTTTCTTATTTATTTTATGGTTAGATTTATATAGCTCTGACAGGATAAAGATAAAGTGCCCCATTAGAATATTTTTACTGTCTATTTCTTCCTGTAATTAATTTAACTTATTCTTTAAGAATGTGGATGATATACCATTTTGTGCATACAATTGTCAAAAGTTTACATTTGAACTAAATATACTGGCTATTCATTATGAGAGGGGGATAAAAATATGTAAGTGGCACGATTGAAGAAGAAATCATTTCACCATGTTATCTGTCTTCTTGAATTTTAACTTCATTGCTGTTATTTAGGCATATTGAGTAACTTTTTTGCATGTGAAGGGTCCTCAGAGGTTATCTTCTCCTGCCTACATACTAAAGAAATCTCTATTCTCTCATATCCAAAAGGCTGGTCCTTCTAATATTTGAGAACAACTATCACACTCCCATTAGTCTTCTCTTCTCTAGTCTAAACATGCCATGCTCTTTCAACTGATTCTTATATACCATATATCTTAAGGCCCTTTACAATTCCAGTCATGATCCTGTAGTCTCTCCAGGTTATTAAAACAAGTCCAAAACTGGAAGGGACAGAATATAGAGGGATTATTTGTTGTTCGTAGAAACTGTTACTTTTAATGCAACCCAAGATTGCATTAGCTCTTTTTGGTTGCTCCAGGTCCTATCTAATGGTGACACAGTAGATGGATCTCTAGGCCTTCATAAACTCAAGAAGATCTGCCTCCTATTCTGGCCACAACACTTAATTAGTGAGTCTAGGCAAGTCACTTAATCTCTCTGTCTCAGTTTCCTCAGTTGTAAAATGGGAATAATAATAGCACTCTGCTTCCAGGGTTGCTGTGAGGAACTTAAGAAATAATATTTATATAAATAAAGCATATAACAATGTGTGTGCCTGGCACGTAGTCGAAAGTGCTTATTTCCTCCCTTGCCTCCTACCACACTATTGATTCATTTTGAATTCGGTGTTTATAAAGTTTCCAATTTTTTGGGATAGACAGTTCTCTAGCTATGCCTTCCCTATCCTGTACTTACAAAATTTATTTTTGAACTTCTGTAAAATTTTATATTTGTCCCTATTGAATTTTGTCTTATTAGATTCATTTAAGTAGTATATAGCCTTTCAAGAGATTTGGGGGTTCTGATAGGCATTCAGACTGTTAGCTGTGTCATATCCAGGTTTTATGACCAGACCATATCTGCTTTTATCCAAGTCATTAATAAACATTAGTGAACAGTATGGAGTCAAGTGTACTTTCTTGATGATCTCCTGCTGACTTCACAGTGGACTATTAACAAGTTTTCATTGGATTTAGCCATTCATCCAGTTCGTTATGATTGCATTGGTGTGTAATTCATTTACTTCCAACTTTTCTGTAAGAATATAGAAACAGTCTATTAAATATTTTGGTAGCATATAGATAAGTTGTATCCAAAGCATTCTCCTGATCTATCAACTTAGTTATCCGTACTGCCCGTTCTTTATTTGGCTCCTTGTAATCACAACTTCTTTTGTTCAGTCTCTAGATATTTGATAATGTCTCTTCAATTCAAAATTAAAAATTTCGCAGAAATCAAAGGCTCATTATCCTATTTTTTGTAGACTTGATTTCATATCTGTATACATATGTGAATTTAGTGTGCATGTATACATATATTTTAGACATGTATACATGTTTATGAGTATGAATAAATTATATAGGGTGCATGGCTCTATGGTATTTTATGTGTACCTATCTTTATATATATGTAGATATGTGTGCACTTGTGTACACAGCATATAATGTACACATACACACCTTTGCCACATATGTATTTTTGTTTTTCAGTTGTTTCCAACTCTCTGTGACCTCATTTGGGGCAAAGATAATGGAGTAGTTTGGCATTTCCTTCTCCAACTCATTCTATAAATGAAGAAAATGAGGCCAATGGAATTAAGTGACTTGCTCAAGGTCACACTGCTAGTAAGGGGTCATATTTGAACTCAGAAAGATGAGTCATCCTGACTCCAGGCCTAGCACTCTATCCACTGCACCACGTAGCTGCGCTACCATATATGTATGCATAGCTATATATGTACCTTTTTATTTCATCCATGTATGCATACACATGTATCTGTAGTGCATATTCATATATATGTACATGTGTCTTCATAATATGTGACTATACACCTACTTTTGTTGTTTGTATATGTGTGGACACATACATATTTACAATTTGTGCACATGTAGATATGTATTGTTTTCAGATATAATACAGTGCAAATGGTATACACATGTGTATATACTATGTATGTATATTCATATACCTTTGCCATATATGTCTACATGTTTTTCTATGTATGTATGCATTATATATGTATATACAATGCATTGTATGCCTATAACATACATGGATAGGTCTGTATGTACGTGTGTCTTTATAGTACATGTACATACCTGCATGCATGAATTAATTTTATATGTATATATTTATGGATATAACATATGTGTTCCAGATATTTCATGTATGTAAAATGTAAAACACACAAACACATTTCATGTGTGAATGCATATATTTCATATGTGCATGCATGCCTATAGTGTGTATATATACACATATGCATGTGTATTTTTCATTAGTATATGTACATGCACTTGTCTTTGGCATTTATGTATTGTCCATGTGAATTTACAGTATGTGTATATACACATGCCTTTGCCTGTACATATATATGCATATTTATATTTGTATATGTATAACAATATCTATCATTGACATTTACATTTATATCTATATGTTCATATAAATATATACTGTGTGCATGTACTATGTTTGTTTATTTTGTCTTCATCTGTTATTTCATCAATGTGAGGAATTGGCAGTAAGGAAACTCTCTACCAAAGATCATACCTAGTGTGCAATTTATAGTTTCAGAGTTTCTTGGTACACTGAGAAATTACATGAATTGCCCTGGATCACATATTCAGATGCAGGTAGTCAACTCCAGTATTATTAACTACAAAACTAGCTCTTCATCCACCTATCTCATGCTACCTTAAGAAGAAAATGTATGACTATTTTTTTCCCTAGAAAGCTTAGATACTTATAGGATAATAGGCTTAGAAGTAGAAGAGGCCTTAGAGGTACAGCCCTCTTATTTTATAGATGAGGAACTGAGGTCCACTTGGTTCAAATGAGATATCAATGATCACATAGTTTATAAATGATAGATCCAGAATTTGAACTAAGATAGTAGGCATCAGAATTATAGGATTGTATAAATGGAGTCTTCCTTAAAATAATAGGTAGCATCTATTTAAAGCCATCAGCAAGTATTATATGTTATGGGGATAAGCTAGAAGCATTTCCAATAAGATCAGGGGTGAAACAAGGGTGTCCATTATCACCCCTCTTATTCAATCTGGTACTAGAAATGTTAGCAGTAGCAATTAGGGAAGAAAAAGAAATCAAAGGAATCAAATTAGGCAAAGAAGAGACTAAGCTATCACTCTTTACAAATGATATGATGATATACTTAGTGAATCCTAGAGAATCAAGTAAAAAAACTACTTGAGACAATAAATAAATCTGGCAAAGTCGAAGGATATAAAATAAACCCCCAAAAATCCTTGGCATTCCTATATATTTCTAAAGAAATCCAACAGCAAGAGGTAGAAAGAGAAATCCCATTTAAAGTTACTGTAGATATTATAAAATATTTGGAAATCTACCTGCCAAAACAAACCCAGGACCTATATGAACACAACTACAAAACACGTTTCACACAAATAAAGTCAGATCTAAAAAACACCAATTGCTCATGGCTGGTTTGAGCTAATATAATAAAAATGACAATATTACCTAAATTAAATTACATATTTAGTGCCATACCAATGAATCTACCAAAAAAAATACTTTATAGAGCTAGAAAAATAGTAACAAAATTCATTTGGAAGAACAAAAGGTCCAGAATATCAAGGGAATTAATGAAAAGAAATGCTAGGGAAGGTGGCCTAGCCATACCAGATTTTAATCTGTATTATAAAGCAGCAGTCATCAAAGCTACTTGATACTGACTGAGGAATAGAGTAGTGGATCAGTGGTATACATTGGGTAAACAAGACTCAGCAGTCAATGACTATAGTAATCTACTGTTTGATAAACCCAAAGACACCCGTTTTTGGGATAAGAACTCATTATTTAACAAAACTGCTGGGAAAACTGGAATATAGTATGGCAGAAACTGGACATAAACTATTGTCTAACACCATATACTAAAATCAAGTCTAAATGGGTGCATGATCTAGGTAAAAAGTCTGATACTATAAGCAATCTCAGAAATCAAGGAATAGTTTGCCTGTCAGATTTATGGAGAGGGGAAGACTTTATAACCAAACAAGAAATAGAGAGCATTATAAAATGCAAAATGGATAATTTTGATTACATTAAATTGAAAAGTTTCTGTTCAAACAAAGCCAATGTAACCAAGATCAGGAGGGAAGTGGAAAATTGGGAAAGAATTTTTATAACCAATGTCTCTAATAAAGGCCTCATTTCTAAAGTATACAGAGAATTGAGTCAAATATATAAGAATACAAGTAATTTCCCAATTGATAAATGGTCAAAGGATATGAACAGGCAGTTTTCAGAAGAGGAAGTTAAAGATATCTACAAGCATATGAAAAAAAATGCTCTAAATCACTATTGATTAGAGAAATGCAAATCAAAACAATTCTGAGGTACCACATCTTACCAGTCAGATTCGCTAAGATGACAAAACAGGAAAATTAAAAATGCTAGAGAGGATGTGGAAAAATTGGTACCCTAATTCATTGTTTGGGGAATTGTGAACTGATTCAACCATTCTGGAGAGAAATCTGGAACTATGCCCAAAGGACTATAAATAATTTTGTACCCTTTGACCCAGCAATACCACTTCTAGGGTTATATCCCAAAGAGATCATAGAAGTGGGAGGAAGACCCATAAGTACAAAAATATTTATAGCAGCTCTTTTTGTGGTGGCAAAGAATTGGAAATTAAGGGGATGTCCATCAATTGGTGAAGGGCTAAACAAGTTGTAATATAGGAATGTAATGGTGCTATTGTGCTGTAAGAAATGAGGTGCATATGGACTTCATGTTTACCTGGAGAGGTTTTTATGAATTGATGCTGAATGAGAAGAGCAGAACCAGGAGAAATCTGTACACAATTACAGATACAATGTGTGTGTTATGACCAACTTTGATAGACGGGACTCTTCTCAGCAATGCAGAGTTATAAGACATCTCCAAAAGACTCATGATGGAGAGAGATGTCTGCATTCAGAGAAAGAACTAGAAATAACAGAATTTGAATGCATATTGAAGCAAATTACATGCTGTCTTTCTTTTTCTTGTTTGATTTTGTTTCCTCATTCTCATTGTTCATTCCATTCATTGCAATCCTTCTTTATAACCTGACTAATGTCTAATGTGAAAGTATTTGCAGATCCTATACTTGATAGTATGTCGCCATGGCGGGGCGGGCAGGGAGGGGGAGAAAATTTGAAACTCAGGGGATTGTGGAATTGAATTTTTTTAAACTAAAAGTAAAAAACCAAATTAATAAAGACCAAAAAAAAGAATTATAGTATTGTAGATTTAGAGCTGGAAAAAAAACATATTATGTCACCCAGTCTAATTCCCTTATTTTACAGGTGATAAATTGAGGCCCCAAAATGTCAAGTGTCTAAATCAAAGTCACGCAGTGAAAGGGCCTTAGTTAGCCCTTTGAACTGAGTTCCCTTGGATCCAAATCCATCAATCACTTTATTATATTATAATCCCTCAATTGTCTAAAAGCAAGGGGCTCTAAAGGTGCCCTCTACTTCTGTTATTTTGTAATTCTGTACTAACTTGAAGATCTTGATTAAGTCAATCAATAGTCCTCATTTATGTGAACACAGTGCACCACTCCTATTTTCAATTCTATCTATAATATAAGATCTTGAAAAGAGCCTTCAGAAAGTAATTTGTACATGATCTGATGAATTTTAATGGTTCTTGAGCATGAAAGATTTAAAAGAACCTTATATAATATTGCATTATTTATAAAGAGTAGCAAAGCTATGGAGCTGCATGTTATGGAATAAATTGAAATGTAACTATGATAGAATCTCCAGAAAAGACTATTCTTTTTAGCATCACTTCAAAAGGAAGATGGTTACAAAGTGTTGGCCACCAGGTGATACATCTTTTGTCTCATAACAACTCACAAAGAGTGTCTTCTAGTGCTTTTGGGAGTTGTGATTTGCATCATCACAGGAAATAATCACAGTGATAAAATCACCATCAATAGGATTTCATTACAAGTCTTTATTTTAAACTTACTTGTGAGGGAGAAAAATGGTGGATTTTATTTATGGGGGAGTGTAGGTGGCAATTCCCTTCAGGATGAAGTTTTATATCCACTTCTGAGCTCTGAACCCATTGGTAGAAATGGTTGCATATATTCGGGGGTGGCAGGGAGAATTTTCTCCCTAGCTTGCATCTCCAGTAATTGCTACCAAGGTTCAAGAACAGATGGACAGTTCATCATTACAATGACCTCAAAGAATCCCCCTTTAAAATACAGATATCCCTCAAAGTTGTCCTAACTGATTTAACTGATAAGTACTAGACTCATGATTTCATTGGCATAGGGAACTCCCATATTAGGCACTCCTCCTAATGCAGATAAGCATACACCCCCCATTAGGATATAGAGAATTACCTAACATTGAGAGAGCAAGTGACTTCCTTCCAGTAACAGTCTTTCTGTTTTTCATGCTAGCTCTTTATCCACTAAGCTGTTTTCTAGAGAGAATTAGGCAACATAAAATTTGGAGAAAGCATAAGAAACAGGATCATTACCTGAAAATTCAAGAACTTTTTTTTTAAATGCTGCTATTGTGGCATGAAGTGTGTGTGGGGGAGGGTGTCAAAGACGAATTTTGCTTATTTGTGGTATGTACATAATTTTGTGTTTTTATTTTTAATTCCTTAATTTTTGGTATTTTGAAATTAATAAACAACAAATAAAATAACCATTTCTATATACACAGTTCAACAACAACAAAACCAAAAAGTTTGTATGTGAAACTAAATCTCTACACACTATCTATTCTTCCTTTTAGGTATATAATAAATTCAATATGTAAAATCGGTCCTGCTTGCTTGTATTTCCTTCTGGTCTTCCTTCTGATCTCTTTTGTGAAGTTAAAAAATGATACAAGAACTCTCTTTTTCTCTTCTTTTTTCTTTCCTTTTTGGTAACCTTTTTCAAGGGAAAAGCAAAAATGAAAACAAATCTTGAAAAAAAATACATTGTCAAGCAAAACAGGTTCCCACATTGATTGTGTCCAAAAACTTAGGTCTCATTCTTCACCCTAAGTTCATCATCTCTTGGGTCAAGAGGTGGGAATAATATTTCATTATTTTTTACCTGGATTCATGATTGGTCATTGCATTGATTAAAAATCCTAAGTTTTTTAAATCCCTGAAAAACTTATTAGAATCTTTTCTCTATTATGCTTTTTTTTAATGATTGAAGGAAAAAGTGAGTTTTATTCTAAAAAAGATATTGACAGAGAACTTTAAATGTCTGGTGGTGACATCATAGAGATCATAGGGTCTAGTAATTTTTTTAAGTCCGAAAATACCTGTTCCTGTTAAAGAAGGGGGAAGCCCTAAAGGGAAAAGAACTCACATGTACAAAAATATTTATAACAGCTCTTTTTGTGATGGTGAAGAATTAGAAATTAAAGGGATAACTATCAATTGGGGAATGACTGAACAAGTTATGGTTTATGAATGTAATGGAATACTATTGTTCCATAAGAAATTATGAGCAGGTGGACTTCAGAAAAACCTGGAAAGACTCACATGAATTGATGTCGAGGGAAGTGAGCAGAACCAGGAGAACACTGTACATAGTAACAGCAACATTGAATGATGACCGACTTTAATAGACTTAACTCTTCTCAGCAATGCTATGATGTAAGACAATTCCAGGAACTCATGATGGAAAATCCTGTCCATATGCAGAAAAAGAACTATGGAGTCTGAATGCAGATCAAAGCATACTAGTTTCTCTTTTTTTCTTTCTCATGTACTTCCCTTTTGCTCTTATTATTCTTTCATAGCATAACTAAAGTGGAAATATGTTTAATATGATTGCACATGGATAGCCTATATCAGATTGCATGCTGTCTTGAAGAGGGGAATGGGGAAAGAGGGAGAAAAAAAATTGGAACTTAAAATTTTATAAAAGTGAATGTTAAAATCTATCTTTGCATGTAATTGGAAAAAAACTAAATACTATTAAGTGGCAGAAAAACAAAAACAAAACAATTAAAAAACCCAAACAAACAAAAAGAAGGGGAAATCCCAAAGTATAAGAAATGAGCAAGGAAAATAATGTTTGGCATGAGATTATCACAGGAAATCATCTGATCTGGTTGTGAAGGTAAGCCCCAAGAACCACCTTTGTCTTGAGAACAAAAGCTCCATAAATACACAAAGAAAATTGGTGGTAATTTCAGATGGAAGGCACTAGCATTGAGGGGAAGCAGAAATGGCTTCTTTCAGAAGGTGGAGTTTTAGCTGAGATTTTAAGGAAGCCCAGGGAAGTCAAGAGGTAAAGAATTCCTGGAACAGGTGACAGCCAATGAAAATGCATGAAGTAAGGAGATGTCTTTTGTTTGAGGAACAGCAAGGAGACTGGTGTCACTGAATCACAGAGTATATAGAAGGGAATAACGTATAAGAAAACTAGAAGACAAAGAAGTGGTCAGGTTATGGAGGGTCTTAAAAGCCAAACAGACAATTTGATATTTGATCCTGCAGGTAATAGAGAGCCGTTGGAACTTCTTGATTTGGAAGTGACAAGGTAAAACCCACAATTTAAAAGAAAGGTAAGTTTGAGAATTTGTTGTTATTAAATCATGTCTGACTCTTCATGACCCTATTTGGAATATTCTTAGCAAAGATGCTAGAGTAGTTTGTCATTTTCTTATCTAGCTTATTTCATAGATGAGAAAATTAAAGCAAAGAGGGTTAAGTGACTTGCCCAGGGTCACATAACTAGTATGTGTCTGAGGCTGCATTTGAACTCAGGTCTTCCTGACTCTAGGACCAGGTCTCTATCCACTGTACCACATAGCTGTTTGAAAGGTTGGTGGAAAATAAATAGGAAAGGGAAGAGACTTGAGGTAGAGAGACCAACCAGGTTATCACAGTAGCCAGTGATTATAGTATCTGAAGAGAGAAGTAGTATATGAGGGATAATGTGATGGTAGCATTCATAGAACTTGGAACTTTGCAATAGATTGGATATGGGAGTGAGAGAGAGTGGGTTTAAGATTACACTTAGGTTGAAAGTCTGATTTACTGTGAGTATAGTGGTACCCTCAACAGTAAGAGAGAATTTGTGGAAAATGGGAGAAATTTTTGGGGAAAAATGAGTTCAGTTTTGGACATGTTAAATTTAATGGGCCTAAGGAATATCCTTTTTGAGATACCTAAGTAGTTGGGTATATAAGACAGTAGGTAAGAAGAGAGGTTAGGGTTGAATGTATAAATCTGAGAGTCATCTGTATAGAGATGATGATTCAATCCATGGGATCTGATGCAAACTCTGTAGTGAGATCTGGTCAAATAGTATAATAAGCAGGAGATGAGAATAATGCCCAGGACAGAGCCTTGGGGACACCCACTGTTAGTAACCATAACTAGCAGGAACATTCAGAAGAGGAGACTGAGAAAGAGTAGTTAGGTAGGTAGGAGTAAAACCAGGAGAAAGTGAGAAGAAAAGTAGAGGCCCTGATTATAGATGGACTTCTATAGATTATAGATGAACTTCTTTCATAAATGGGGATTATATATATATATATATACACACACAAATACACACATATACAAACACACATATATTTATACACACATACAAACATACCATGTTTCCCTGATAATAAGACACTGTCTTATTAATTTTTTTGGACAGAAAAACGCCAGAGGGCTTATTTTCAGGTTAGGGCTTATTTTAATGAACATTGACAGCAATTTTAATAAACAGGTAAATGTGAACAAAAAAATGTACCTTTATTCAATAATGAATTCAATAAAGAACAGGATGACGCGCTCACTGCTGCAGCTCTGATTGGATGCAGCTCGGAGAGTGGCGTGCGTTTCACGGGGGGGGGGGGGTGCATACAGAGGGTACCGTAATGTAGCGTGTAGTGCAGGGGATCATCTTCACTACTGTAGCAATCTCAATAGGGCTTATTTTTGGGGGAGGTCTTATTTTAGAGGAATCTTACACAGTAAGGGGAGGGCTTATTTTCGGGATAGGTCTTATTATCGGGGAAACACGGTACATATACACAATATACGTATATATACATACATAAGATAATGTGGATGGTAGATGGATGTCTATAGCAAAGTTTTTATTTTATTTTTTTAGAATTCAGGAGACATGGATATGTGTATAAACTACAATGAAGCAGCCAGTAAACAGGGAGAAGTTAAAGCTTAGTGACAGAATAAGGGTGAAAGAAAGGCAATATGCTAGAGAAAATGGTATGGAATGGTTTCATTTGTGCACAGAGAAGAGGTTGTCTTGGCAAGAAGGGACAATTCTTCATATGATCTGGGGTAAGGGGAAGGCATATAAATGATATGAGAAGAAGAGAGGAAAAGATGAACTTTTTGGCAAATGGCCTTAATTTGTTCAGTGAAGTTTGAATCAACATTCTCATCCAGGAGAGTTTGGAGACCATGGATAGTTTTGGAAGAGAAGAAAAGGTTCTGAAAATTCTTTGTGGTCAGTTGAATAGGAATCAATTAAGGGGGTATAAAAGGATTACCTTGCTGCATTGAGGATCCAGTTGGGATTATGTTACAAATTTGTAGTGACTGATCATGTTGATTTTGGATTTTCTCCAAACACATTCAGAAGCACATAAACATAAGTAAAGGAAGACAGGAAAGAAGAAGAAAAGATGGAAGAATGGAAAGAAGGAAGGAAAGAAAGAAGGAACCATGTAGTTATTAAGTATTTACTCTGTGCCAGGCATTATGCTAACTACTTTGCAAATATTATCTCTTTTGATCCTTACAACAAATCTGGGAGATAGGTGCTATTAATTATCCGCATTTTACAGTTGAGGAAATTCAAACAAATAGAAGTTAGGTGACTTGCCCAGGGTCACACAGCTAGTAAGTGTCTAAGGCCCATTTTGAACTCAGGTTTTCCAGGGTTTTATCCAATTTACCACTTAGCTGTATTAATTGATAGGAATAATCTAAGGCTGTTGGGGCTTGAAAAGGAATGATCAGCAATAGGAAAAGGTTACAAAGAACTTCACTGTAGTTGATAGTATAATGTTAAACTGGTATAAGAAGTCCAAATAGTGAAGGCAAGAAAATATATCCACTGAAGGGGTGAGGGCCTAGTAAAAAAACTAAAGGGTGGAAGTCATTGTTATGATGGACAAGATGAAGTGTCAAAAAGTGGTGGGAAATTTTTAATGACGAAAGATTATTATCAAAGGAATTTCAGAGTTCATAAAAATGGAAGTGAAATACTTTTGGGTGAAGAAAAGATTAAGGTTATGATCACCTCTGTGAATAGTTTAGGTGGGGTAGAGGAATAGTTCATGAGAAATGAGTCATTTGATGAACTAGGAAGTAATGTCTCTTTGAGAGAGAATTAGTAGGTAGGAGGCCCAGAGTTGAGATGTGAAACTGTGATCTACTTATCCAGCTCTAACCTTTTTTCCTGACCTCTAATCAATTATCTCCAACCCCTTTTTTGATATTTCAAAGTGAAATAATCTTTTCTCCAAATACTCCCCTCTTTCCAACTCTGGTGTGCAATCTAGATAGCATCCACATCTCCTCACTCTCTCACCCTGCTCATAATGAATCAGTGCTCCGTACAGTTATTTATACCTCACACACAACACTCCATCTCCTCACTCTTGTTTTCATTGACTGTCTGTCCACCATGTCTCAAATTGTTGCCTCCTGTTTTTCCAGAACTTTTTCAAGTCTCAACTAAACTCCCACATTTGCAAAAAGCCTTTCCTGCTTCTCCTAAATCTTAGTGTTTTACAGAGTTGCATATTGTGTTCCACATTAGAGTGTGAGCTACTTGAGAGCAGGAACTTTTTTCTGTATTTTTGTTTGTTTTGTTTTTCCTTGTATATCCAATATTTTGCAGTGTCTGGAACACAGTAAGTAATTACTTTGTTATTGTTGTTTAATTTTTTCAGTCATGTCCAACCCTTCATGACCCCATTTGGAGTTTTCTTCACTCCCACATACTGGAGTGATTTATCATTTCTTTATTCAGTTCATTTTACAGATGAGAAAACTGAGGTAAACAGGGTTAAGGGACTTGCCCAAGGTCGCACAGCTAATAAATGTCTGAAATTGGATTTGAACTCAGGTCTTCCTACTCCAGGCCTGCACTCTATCCACAGTACCACTTATCTGCCCTCCAGATAGATATTTAATAAATAAATATTGATTATATGACTGCCTCAACACTGAACTCTTTGAGGAAGAAAGAAGATTGTCCTAGGTATGTAAATTACCAGAATTTCAATTCAGTGATAAATGTCATGAAAATGGAAACCTTGATTTGCTTAAACCCCATCACATCTCCTTTCTCTGCCTCCCCCCCATCCCCACCAACCCCACTCACCCCACTCCCAATTATCCAGGTGACCAGAAGAGGAGGACTAGATGTATTGCCTTGCCAGACCAACAGTTCTTTGTTGTTGCAAACCTAGCAGGACATGCAGAAAAGCAGCAACTCTGAAGTCAATTAAGTTCATACCACCTTTGAAGCTGACTCTAGCCATCTAGTGGTTTGTAGACCTTCTACAGGCTTCCTTATCTGCAGAGATTGTTTTAAATCCCCTCATTTTTTTTGTGTGTTCAAGTCTTGAACTGTCAGGCTGATTTGTGTATCAAAGGGTCACAGCCCTGACAGCTGGAATTTCTCCCTTCCACTCCTGGATCTACCCATCCTGTTGGACAATTCCAGCCATTCTCCCCAAACTCCCTGCTTCCCATTGTTTGAAAAGTATAAATATCTCACTCTTTCCACCTGGGCTTTGAACATGTCAGAATAGACGTTGTTCCAGCTTGCAAGCTGCTTCTTCTCAGGCAAATAAATGCATTTATAATCTGTATAAACTATTATTGGATTCTAGATCATTCCAAGCCCCCCTTTTGGATCTAGGGTTTCTTCTGTTTCACAGTTCATAGGTTTTTTGTATGTTTGTTTGTTTTTAACAATATGGATTGAAAAAACCTCAAAGGAAGAGGGATAACAATATATTTACCAGGCTTGATCATAACCTGTCAATAGTCATATGCCCCCAATTCACCAAACAGCTCTGAGATTCATGATTTCCCATTTATTATTTTTTCTAAACTGAAGATTAAAAGATTATTGACCCCTTCAACACCTATTTTTCCCAGTAAAGCAGACCTAAGAACCTGTTCTAGCAGCCATTCTGGGTATGCCAGTGTGGTTGCTGCTGCAAGTGGGAGGAAAGTACCTCAGGGGCATGATGAAGTCAAACATGTGCAAAATGGTAACTGCTGAAAAAATAAAAATTGAGTTCACACAAATGGGAAATAAAGAGAAAATCTCTCCTGACCCCCCACCCCCACCTTAAATGAAGGTTGAAAAGCTCCTAGCTAGTTCTATCCTCCAATCACAGGGCCAGAAGGTACTGATGAAATATCAGATGATGATCAGATTTTTTTTTTTGCTTCTTGGAGGGCAATTGGGGTTAAATGACTTGCCCAAAGTCACATGGCTAGTTTTCGTGCTAAGTGCCTGAGACTGGATTTGAACTCAGGTCCTTCTGACTCCACGGCCAGTGCTGTACTAACTATGCCACCTAGCCACCCCCGATGATCAGACTTTCCAATGATGAGTTTACTGGGGACATGATGGAGATGTCATGGAAGTCCAAAAAAGAATTATGCCAGAAAAGTCAAAGAAGGTTTTTTAAAGAGGATGATTATTTGTTTATACAAAGAGAAAAGATCAGGTTTTTGAAGGATTATTATTACTTTTCAGGCATCCATGCTGAGCATTATATACTCTTGAGTCTCTAATAATAAACTATCTTAGTATTTAGATTTTTTATTTGTAGACTATTATTTAATACTCTCATGTGATTTCCCTGACATGGAATTCCCTCTGCGGTTACAGATTTTACCCATTCATATTTTTATATCCTGTGAAATCCTTATCCATGTTCTTGCATAATAACTCCATCAAAGGTCTATCCAGCACTTCAGAGGTCTTTTCTATGCCTTTCAAATTGTGGAGGCCAGCACCCCCAGTCTATTTATCTGTTACCCTGCCCCCCCAGCCATTCTTTATATTACCAGCCCACTTTCATTTCCCACCATACATATATTTAATGATATATTTTGCTGTATTTTCACACAAGTCACTAGTAATAATATGATGATATAAAGAACAAGAAATAATTCAAATAATAGAGAAGCTTTTGTGGGACAAATATCATACAAATTCATTAGAAAAGATGGGGTAGTGTTATTAGAATAAGTTGTTGAGTGAAACATTTTTTAAAAATATTCACTGTAACAAACTGAATTAAAGCACAGTATTTTAATTGGTTCTTTCTTTTTTATTATTTCCCACTACACTCTACTTAATTTACTTACTTCTTAAAGAAATCTGTTCTTTTTTTTTCTAGAATGCTTGGCACTTTCTACATAATTTATTTTCTTCAACATGCTTTACAACCAATCTCAAATCTTTTCTTCTCCTCTCATTTCCCCTGGTCCCCATTCTTTTTATACCATACATTTTTATTTTTCTCCTTTACAAGAGGAAATGCATTAGATTTTTGTGTTCCTGTGCTATCACCTTTCTCCCTCTGGTCTCCTTTACCACATTCCTTTTTAATGTTTATTTTTCTTATTTCCTTATGAATGCTAAGTACTCAGATTGTAAGATCATAGATCTTAAACTTAAAGGATCCTCAATGGCCATCTAATCTGACCTGGCCTTGGTTCCAATCCCTTAGGATTTGAAGCTGTGTTCTCTGAATACAATTTCTACTGTCCAATGCTCTTTTTGCCACTTCCCTAAAATAATCCTTCCCCCTCCCACACTCACCTTTCAAAAAAATTTCATTTCAGAAAACATTGTCTCCTACTTGTGTGATCTCAGAAATAGTCTTTCTTTTTGCTATCTGAAAGAAGCCAGGGAAATAAATTAGGTATGAATTTAGTAACAAAATGACCATCTTTCCATTAACAAGTATGTTTAATAGCTTTAATCCTACAACCACCCAGAAAACGCAAAGTAAGCCACACATTCGTTTGTTCCATGTGGGGAGTTATTTTCTTGTTTAATTATTTTATGGTTATGAAATATTTACAAAGATGCATTAAATTAGCTTTCCTTTGAACTTATGAGAGGTTGGAGTCACTTCACAGAATACCTTTGAAATCCATTATCAAATCTTTAACCTAAGAAGGGAGTAAATTGTACTTAATTTTCAGGAAAATATTGGTATACACTGTAAAAATTTTAGAGTCTTTTGGACTTTGAAGTTTAACCAGATTTCTGAATACAAAAAAGATCAGATTTCTCCACTGTTTAAAACAATACTCTCCAACTGAAAGTGTCATGATAAGTGGAATGGATCGTTAGAAGCATGAGGCTAAGTTTCTGTCTTTCAAGTTCTCCTCTCATCGAAATTTATGTGTAAATACACACACAATACATTATCCATTATATATTAGTACATAAACATGAATGTGTGTATATGTGTGTATACATATATCACACATGCGTATACATGTGTGTATATGTATGTATATGTGTGAATGCAACTCCAGGACCAAAGTCCATTCCTATGGGACTTATTCTCTTTTGTGGGGTGGGATGGAATTGGTTGTGAATGGAGGAGGGAAAAGCTCTTTAATTTTCTTTGGACTTTCTTTGAATCATTGAGTCTCTTTGGTCCTCTTCAAGTTACCTTGGGCACTTCAGACTGCTAGCTTTGAGAGAGAATGGAAAAGCCCAACCACACTGCAGGTTGCTGAGATGACTCTGGGGTGAAATTTGCATAAGAGGAGCTGGAAGTCTCCATCATGTCCCTATCTCCAGTTTGCTACACTAGAGATTTTGGGGAACTTCCTCTTTCTAGAGAACTGAGACTATCTTTCTTAGCAGAACTGAGTTACCTTACTCCCAACATGAGAGTTCCTTCACTTTGCATTGTCTGGTAAATATTCTCATTTGTATATTTTTGTGCGTTTCTGTTTTGTCACAGATTTAGATAAATCAGTTTTGTGGCTAAGTGCTATGTTTGTTCTTCATGGAACTGATTTTTGATGGGAAAGGAGTCAAACATTGGTTATAAAACTTTAGATCTTGCTTCCAATAATGAAAAAAATAGTTAGCCAGAAAATCATATCCCCTAGACCAATAATATTTAAGGAATCAGGTGTTGTTCTAGTCCAATACTTTCTCTCTCTCTAAGGAAAGCAAAGGAGTCCAACACTGTCTTCCACCTCCTGCTTCCCCTCCTGGTAGGAATTAATGTCTCCCTTAGAGATCTATCCTGCCTCTTTTTGATCCACACAATGACACCCCATGCTGCAAGTGCAGAACAACCCTTACTATATAGATATAGTTGTACATATAGGACAGTGCATTGTAGGAAGAAAGAAGGATATTCTAAATCCACATATAGTGAAAGATACACATACATATGTATATGTATGCTTTTACCTTTTATTACTTCCCCACCTTTTTGTTACATGCTTCTTCTCCTCCTTGGATAGAAACAACTTCATCTCTTCAATTTCTACCTGGTTTGACTCAATACCAACAAATAGTTACTGCTAACTTCATTCTGGTTATCAGAAATATGAGTTGAGAAATACCTATGGTCAAAGAGAGAGATTTTGAGGCATATATAAACACTATAAATGGACAAGTGATAAATTCTGTTAAGGAGGTAGGGCCTATATTACTTGAGTAATAATGGAAGGCAACAGGAGGGAACATCAAAATAGGTGAAATCACAGATGCATTTAAGTAACACTAGATGGCACCATGGATAGAATGCTGGACATGGAGTCATGAGGACCTGAGTTCAAATTTGGCCTCATACAATTACTATTTGTGGATCCACAGAGAAGTCACTTAACCTCTGACTGCCTCAGTTTCAATGAGTATAACAACATCACCTACCTCCCAAAGATGTTTTGGGAATAAAATAACACATATAAAGTGTTGTGCAAAACTTAAAGTTCTATATAAATGCTAGCTATTATTATTATGGCCTGCCCCCTCCAAAAAAAATTTTATCCTGACTCCTAGGTGTTAGAGCCGTGAGTGTGAGAGACACTGCGGCAGTCACAAGATGTCAGAGGGAGTGCACATGACTTCTGAGGAACAGGGGCTTGGAGATGTGTAGGCCCACTCTACTGGGCCATAAAGGCCGACATGGCATTGAGTGCAGGACCATGGGGGCCGACTCTGCTGGGTTGGGAAAGGCCAACGTGGCACTGAGCGTGCCCCATAAACACGGACTCCTCTTAACACGGACTCCTCTTAGCTTTGCCCTGCACTCGGGAGAGTGCACGATTGGCTCCCACATGTCATGTGGCAGGGTGGCGGCCAGAGGGGGTGTACATGGCTTTCTGAGGGACGTTGTTGGTTCAGCTTTGCCTGGGGGTTAACGAACCAGGGATAAGGGAGTTTTGGGCGCAGTGACGCGAGAGTGATACTCTACATGGCAGCACCTAAAGGGCTTCCATGAAGGATGTTGCTCCTTTGTCTCATACAACATACTCGGGAAAGAACATGTTTGGCCCCGCAAGGTTTATAATGAGGGGAGAGAGAGGAAGTGAGTGAGTGCAGTTAGTTCCAGTTCTGCCTGGAAGTGAGTTAGTTCCTGTGTCTGTTCCTGCTTGCTGTAACTGAATAAACAGCTTTGCATCACACTTTCCGTGTCCTGGGTGTTCTGTGGGGGTAAGTTCTTCTTGGAGACAAGAAGTCGGAGACGTCTGAAGACCAGGTATAAGGTAAGACATGGTCGGAGTTGGGACTGGGAACCCAACACCTAGGAACATACAATCTGATGATGAAAGGTGTGAATATGCAAAGAAAGTCCCAGATAGAGAAGAAGTAGTATTAATTGATAAGATAATATTTTAGCCTTCTTATTCTGACTAAGGTCTTATCTAGGGCTGACATTGGAGTAGTCTAAAAGAAGTAGATGAGATTTACAAAACGAATAAATACCATTTGGAATACACACTCACATGCATCTATATATACACACATAAGCACACATATATACACATACACATATGGGTGCATTGGATATACGCTTACATAGTGTTTGCTGCCTGGCAACTCCAGGAGAAATGCCAGGCGCAGAACAGAGGACTGTACACAATGTTTGTAGATCTGACTAAGGCCTTTGATACTGTCAACCATGAGGTCTTATGGAAAATTATGTCAAAATTTGGTTACCTGGAGAAATTCATCAGCATTGTACATCAATTTCATGATGCCCTGTTTACCTGGATTCTGGTTAATGGACAATGCTCTCGTGCTTTTCCAGTCACCAATGGAGTGAAACAAAGCTGTGTTCTTGCTCCAATATTTTTTAGCATGATGTTTTCAGCCATGTCCTTAAATGTCTTCTATGAGGATGAACATGGAATCAAGGTCAGCTACCACACTGATGGTAAATTCTTCAACTTGAAAAGGCTACAGGCCAAGAGTGGAGGGAGTGTTGGTGTATGATTTTCTGTTTTCAGTTGATTGTGCACTCAGTGCAGCTTCTGAAGCTGAGATGCAACAAAGTGTGGATTAGTTCTCTGCTGCTTGTGCTAATTTTGGCCTAACAATTAATACCAAGAAAACACAGGTGCTCCATTAGCCACCACCACACCATCCATATGGGAAACCATCAGTTACACCAAATGGAGAAGTTTTGAATGCTATGAATAAGTTTGCTTACTATGGTAGAGTACTTTCCAGGGAGGTACACACTGATAAAGAGGTTTGGGAGTCTCTGAAGGAAAGTGTGGGAAAGAAGAGGCATTAGACTGACTACCAAACTGAAGGTCTACAGAGCAGTTGTGCTGATCTCATTGTTATATGCCTGTGAAATCTGGACAGTATACCAGTACGATGTCAGGCAACTAAATCACTTCCATTTGAATTGTTTTAGGAAGATTCTAAAGATCACCTGACAGGAAAAGATACCAGACACTGAGGTCCTTTCCTGAACTAAATTGCCAAACATTAAACTCTACCTCAGAGAGTGCAACTTTATTGGGTTGGCCATGTTGTTAGAATGCAAAATGTATGCTTGCCAAAAAGATAATTTTATGGAGAACTTATACAGGGCAAGAGTTTACATGGTGTTCAGAAGTAGCAATACAAAGACACTCTCAAGGTATCTTACCAACTCTGGAATTGATTTGTGATATGGGAGACACTGGCACAGGACCATTCAGCATGGCATACCCACATCAGAGAAGCTGCTGTGCTCCATGAGCAAAGACGAATTAAAGTAACTCAAAAAAAGTGAGATGTGCAAATTTAGAGAATTCATCCCAAATGTTCGTATGAACTATTTGTGCCTGACCTGTGGTAAAACATTGCAAGTTCATATCAGATACACTATAACTTGACTTGAGCGTAGTGATGTCATTTCAGTCCTCTTCAAGAACAAAGCAGAATAACCACCATTATGTATTGTATTGTCAAGGCAATATTCATAGCACCTATAGCAACTATGAATATGCCAGCATAGTTCTGAATTGCAGAACATAATAGACTTTCATACATAAGACAGAAGCAAAACATTTATTCAGACACCAGAAAGTCAAATCCCAACAGAAAATTAAATTCATCATAGCAACAAATTAATCTATACACAATAACACTTCCAAGAGCAACACAGTACACAAGCCTTCCCACAATCACTCCCAAGTCTAGCTGTCTCCTTGCCTGCATCCTTTCTCCTCTCTCAGTTCTAATGGCTCTGACTCCTAGCTTCCCTTCAACTCTGCTCCACCCTTCTCATTCCACCTGTTCAGCAAACTCCTCCCACCACAGGCTCCATGTGAATGAATTCAGCCTATTAAGGTACAGGGAAGATCTTCAAATTCCCATTGCCATTACATGTACACATGTGGGTATAGTGTGTATATATACACAAACATATCTATATTTATCATTAATGAGCTAAGTTCAATTGATGACTTTTCCAACTTCCTATTAGTTTGGTTCAAGGTAAGTCAGTTAACTGCTGTGAATCTCAATTTCTCTGGATGTTAAATAAGTTAGAGTAATATGAAATCAAAAGTTTCTATGATGGCTTGTTTTTTTTTCCTTTGCTAAAAAGGACTAAACGTTCAAGACTAAATATTCTTTACTCATGGATATCAGTATGCTATAGAGGATAGTGCATTGACCTAGCATTCATCTAGACCTGGGTTCATATTCTTCCTGAAAAACCAAGTTAGCACCATAAATGCAAGTGATAGTCCCTTTTTCTGGGCTTCTCAGTTCCAAAGAAAGAGGCTATTTGTCATCCTTAGGAAACTTGTGATATTAACAGTTAAAAAAAGAAGAAAATACCATTACCTTCACTGTTTTTTTTTTTAATTAGACAGTTCCACCCAAATCCATATGTATCATGACAGTTGCGTCTGGTAGGCATGAATCTCAGGCATTTAATAAATCTATTTCCAGAATTTGGTTCCATGTTGCTAATAAAATTCCTATTTGGCACAAACCAGAGAACATGGCGTTTTACTGTGCTAAACATGTGCCTGGGATATGAAGACCTATCAAACCATCCAATGGCTACTCACTTCAAGTTATTTGTTTAGAGATAAATTATAGATATTATAAGAATAGCTCTGCAAAGTCTATTTAGAAATTATGGAGTCTTAGCTAAGTGGCTTCAATATTTGTGAACATAAGTTAGTTTCATAGTTTCATTTATTTTTCTGCTTGAAGTTGTGACCTTCAATTAATTCAAATTCAAGAAATATTTATTAAATGCCTAGTATATGGAATGTGTTATATACAGTATTGTGAATGCTAATAAAAAATTAAATAGTTCTTGCCTTCAAGGGATTATTTTACTGGGGTCCTATTAATGTATAAAAATAAGGAAATATATACAGTAGCTACAAGGTAATTTCTAGAAAGAGAGAGTATTAATGAGTGGGGGAGCATTTAATTTAGGTCTATGTACAAGTTATTACTTCAGCTTTACCTGGAAAAAGTCTAGGAATTCTATAACATGGATATGAGGAGATGGAGTATTGCAGACATTGCAAAGTCATTGAGGAAAAATGTTTAATGCTTGGTCTAGGGAATAGCTAGTAGACCAATTTGACTTATGGAGAGTCTTTGAAGAGGATTATTATAGGATAACCGTCAAAGTGGATGAGATCTTTATTGTAGAAGGATTTCAGAAATTAAAAGGTAAGGGAAGTGAACAACTGACTATGAGGACATGTCTAAAATTAATATTTATCTATCTGAAAATAGAAAGAAATGGAGAGAAGAACCTGGATAGGACTAAGTCTAGATGCCATGTGGAATATTAGGTATGATATAGAAAGGAAAATAAAAGTGAAGAACCATTTAATTACTCAAAGGAAAAAGTAGCTGGAATGTGGCATTTAAAAAGTTCAAGAGACATAATTTCTGGGTAATTTGTCATTTTGTTAATAATGCTTACATTTTAACAAAAAAGGTTGGTGACACTCTTGAATGCCAGAGATTATCATGGAGGCAGGCTCACACCTCATATGCCCTTGGAAAAGTGAATGTTCCAGAGGGTGAAAATCAACTCTGATTGGTTAACAATTGAGAGAATGAATATTACAATGAGATGTGGACTCACCTCCAATGAGTGGTTGAGAGAGTGACATCACGTTACTCTTAGACAAAGAGACTGTACACAGACCACCCCTAATTTTGGGTAATCTAATCAAAGAATTTATCCCTATGCAAATTTGAGTAGAACACTGTAATGGTTATGGGATTTGAAGGTCTTCCATGCCCTTGAACTTGCTGACATAGAAGGAAGGGGTGGGGCAAGAGGGAGTGGGAGCCAAGCTAGAGTGCCTGTGGTGACTGGAAGTGTAGCAGCAGCAGCAGCGGTGGTGTTGGAAGTGATGGTGGCAGTGGCACAAACTCCTTTTTTGAGCCAGCCAGAATTTCTGCTAAGAACTCCTGCTGAGAACTGCCAAGTATGGGAACTGTGGGGGCCAGAGCCTCTGGGAGCAAGCTGCATGGATGCTGAGCAGTTGCTGGGAGTGAGGAGAGGAGGATATTTGCTTGAGGTAGCCTGCTATGTTTTGAAGGCTTGAGAATGTGGGTGTTTACTACATTTACTACATGTGCCAATTTCATAACTACTACGATGTCTTTGACTTTCTGGTTTTGGGACTCAGTTTTCTGGTATTTGAATAAATGTTCTACCTTTGTCCCTGTATCAGCAATGCCATATTCACAATGCCTATAGAGATTACAAATATGCTGATATAATTATCCATCACAAAATACATCAGGTTTGCCATTTGGGGAAATAAACTAGAAAATTTATTAAGATACCAAAAGACTGAGTCCCAAAACCAGAAAGTGAAAGCCATCAGAGTAGTTATGACATTGGCACAGGTAGATAAAGTAGAAAGCACCCACATTTTCAAGCCTTTAAAACAGAACAGGCTACCTCAGGCAAAGGTCCTCCTCTCCCCACTCACAGCAACCACCCAGTGTCCTGGAAGAGCGCTCCCAGCAGCTCCAGCCCCTGGCAGTGCTCAGCCGGAGTCCTAACTCAAAAAAAAAAAAAAAAAAAA
>NW_027185779.1:13634123-13637562 GCF_028583685.1 Petaurus breviceps papuanus | reverse complement strand
ATGTCAGCACGTCCATGGGGCATGGGAGATCTTTAAATCCCATAACCTTTACAGTCCCCCATGTAGAGAGCCTGGTATATTTCGTGATTAATAACCATATCAACATATTTATAGTTACCATAAGCATTGTGAATATTGCATTGTTGATACAAACAAAATAGGTTTCCCCATCTTAGATTAAATTCCTTGTGTGGTTGGAAGGTGTCTGACCAAAATTAAGGAGAGTTAGTTCAACCTCATGATAAGTAATATCCTTGAAGAGACTGAACTTTGAAATGAGAGCTCTGATCTCCCCAAATCACTAGTTATTAATAAACATTTTTCTTAGGAAGAAATGTAGGGAAAAATGCTTTAGGGCCCAAAATGACTTTTAAACAAAGTGAACTTGATATTTTAATATGAGGATAAAACTTGTGTTTTTTTTTTTATCGTATTAAAATTTAGTGGAA
Organism: Petaurus breviceps papuanus; assembly: GCF_028583685.1. Lineage (NCBI taxonomy): Eukaryota > Metazoa > Chordata > Mammalia > Diprotodontia > Petauridae > Petaurus > Petaurus breviceps. Next base: position 13,637,113 of record NW_027185779.1, on the reverse strand, counting down.
TGAGGACCCCAGGCAGTGCAAAGGCCTGAAGATGACCCCAGGTGGTGCAGAGGCCCGGACACCGTGGTGTGCAGAAGCCCAGACAAGGCCTAATCAACACGGTGGCAAGTTGATCCACCAACTACAAGGGCAATTGCCAGGCCTATCATTGCAGGACTAGGACTGGACGGAGCAGGGTAAGTGTCAAATGCAGAGCCCCTGGCAGGGGCAGCAGCTACTCCTGGAACTACCAACCCACAGTCTGGAAATTTAAAAATCCCCTATCTGGACTTCCAGGGACCAGGATGGCAGAGTGAACCCCAGCTGCTCAAATCCCCCTCTCTGACCCTGAAAACAAAGTAATTATTGCCCCAGGGCAAAACCTTGAATAGTAAAGGCTTGGGAACCCTAAAAGAAGGTCGTGGCTAGGGCCCTGCATCAAAATGGATAAAAAGCAGACTGCAAAGACAAAGACTCTGGAGTCTTACTATTGTGAGAGGGAGGAACCAAATTCAGAGGGAGACTGTGTTGATTCTACACCCATAGCTGAAGCCTCAACAGGGAACTAACTGGTCTCAAGAACAGAAAGCATTCTTAGATGAGATCAAAAAGAACTTTGAAAACCAAATTAGAGAGATAGAAGATAAAATGAATAATTCTTCTAAAATCAAAATTGCAAAATTAGAAAAACATTACAATGAAGAAAATAGCTCCTTAAAAAGAAAAATGTGTGATATGGAACTGGAATATGATTTTTTGCAAGGCAAAAGAGCTCGGGTTACAACCAGGGATGACCTGTCCAGTGAAACTGAACATATTCTTCCAGGCAAGGAGATGGTCATTCAATGATATAACAGATTTCCAAACCTTTCTGATGAAAAAGCCAGAGCTCAATGGAAAATTCAACCTACATTATGAGATGCAAAAGAGACATAGAAAGGTTTTACTCCTAACTCTCCACAGGAATTTATCCTCTATGCCATAGAAACTTCCTCAACCTGGAAACTCCATTTTAAAGAGGAGGAGGCTCAGGTCAGCCTATATTCTTCTCCACAGTACTTTCTCTCCCATGCTCCTAATTCACCCATCCTGGCACTCCCCTCCCTTTCACATTGTTTTTATGTGTTATCTTCCTCTATTAGAATGTAAGCTCCTTGAGGCCAAGAATTAAGTTTCTGTTTATATTTGTATTCCCAGTACTTAGAACAGTGCCTGACAAATAGCAAGTGCTTAATAAATGCTTGTTGAATGTACAAAAATATTTATAGTAGCTCTTTTTGTGATGACTAGGAACTGGACATTGAGGGGATGCCCATCAATTGGGGAATGACTGAACAAGTTGTGGGATATGAATGTAATGAAATACTATTGTGCTATAAGAAATGATGAACAGGCAGACTTCAGAGAAACCTGGAGAGACTTATATGAACTGATGCTGAGTGAAATGAGCAGAACAAGGAGGACACTGTACACAGTAACAGCCACGGTGTGCAATGACTGACTTTGATAGACTTAACTATTCTCAGAAATGCAAGGACTTAAAACAGTTCCAAAGGAATCAAAACAATTCCAAAGGACTCATGATGGAAAATGCCACCCACATCCAGAGAAAGAACTACAGAGACTGAATGCAAATTTAAACACTACTTTTTCCCTCTCTCTTTTTTTTTCTTGCAATTTTTCCCTTTTGGAAGGGAGGAGGGAAGGTAGGGGGAGAAAGTTTAAAACTTATGGAAGTAAATGTTGAGAACTAAAAAGAAATAAATTAACTTAAAAAATTAGTGGAATGAAACTCATTTTCTTTCATAAAGGACAGAAAAAAATAGCCCTTAATATTGAAAAATATTTCTGAGTGAAAATATAAAAAGCTAATGAGTAAACATTTTTAAAGAGAATAAGCATAAACTAACCAAAAATAAAATAGACAATATTATTATATGAAAACAATATTGACTGATTCATTAAAGGTAGAAGTAGATAAGTTGCTTATATTGGTCTTCAAATTGTCACAAAGACAAGAAATAATAGGGATTGAGTATTTCAACAACTCAGACATTTGCTCTAAGTCTCTTTTTAAAATCAGATGATCTGGAAATTATTTGTTTTTCCCTGTAGACATTTTTACCTCTTTAGAAGTAGAAGAAATCATCAGGAAATTGTCATATGTGCATTGATTCTTACCTTCAGAGGTGAGGTGGTTGAAGTGAAAGCAAAAGATATCTTGGGAAAAAGTAAGCAGATCATTTTAGAGATAGTCATTTCAGAATGGAAACTCTGGGAAGAAGTCACATATGTCCTGGATTTTAGGGAAAAGATATTTTAAAATTCATAGGAATGGTAGATGTACTTTCACTTAAGGAAGAAAAGGGATTCTTAAAGATTCTAAAGATTCTTAAAGCATTGATGTGAATTTATGAGAGGTCTCTGGTGAGCTCTGATTTTGAAAGGATTTATAAAAAAAACAAATTAGCAAAGAACTCAAACAGTAAGTATGTATAAAATTTAATTTCCATTTCTTAAGAAATTATATATTTTTTAGCCCACAAAATATACGTAGAAACTAAAGTGACCCATAGAGTTCTCCAATTTTCACTCAAAGTAAATGGTTTCATGTTAAACACACTGATTGAGAGTAGACCTGACCATAGTTACAGATTCATATAGGTTGCTTTTTGTCCTTTATTCTGGAAGAGAACCTTGATATCAGGGAGATGACACCATGACATGCAAGTACATTGGATTTAAGTGAGGAAGAGCTATGCAGTCACCAACCTCACTTTCTCCTCCAGAGTCATCTGGGCACAGTGACCAAATATGAATCGGGACAACTGGAGATGGTCCAGCATGCATGGGGGACGTTGGTCTTTTCAAGCTAAGGTCTTTGAGAGGTATCAGTTTGACTGAGGCAAAGCCCAGATGCCCACTGGGGACCAAAATGGAACTGGTCAGGGGACAACATGACACTCTTCTTCTTCTTCTTCTTCTTCTTCTTCTTCTTCTTCTTCTTCTTC
>NW_027185779.1:13572825-13634113 GCF_028583685.1 Petaurus breviceps papuanus | reverse complement strand
TCTTCTTCTTCTTCTTCTTCTTCTTCTTCTTCTTCTTCTTCTTCTTCTTCTTCTTCTTCTTCTTCTTCTTCTTCTTCTTCTTCTTCTTCTTCTTCTCTTTCCTTTGTCCACCTAGGATATCCCCCCCTTTCCAATTGGGCACTCTATTCAAATAGAAAATCTCACAAAAACATTTTTTAACCCAATTGTTGATTGGCCAACAATGGGTCCCAGGCCAAGCCCTACTTCAGTCTTTGTTTAGGTCCTGATTATCTCAAGATTAATGTAAATATCAATTGTTTCTGTTTTGGCCAGAAACCCCGAGGGTTCCCTCTCCCAGATGGATTTTTGTTTGTTTGTTCTTAGAAGAGGTAAAGGGGCTATCCTTTGCCTCATTTCTTATTAAGCCTTATTCACTGAATGAGCTTTTCCTGAGTTAAAATGAGACTTGTTGAAGACCTTAAATTGAAAAGGCCAAGGTCTGTCTCCCACTCCATCCAGGGCCACTGCCAGTTGTCCTGATCTATATCTAGCCACTGGATCCAGATGGCTGTGGAGGAGAAAGTGAGGCTGGAAAGTGAGGCTTGCAAAGCCTTCCCTCACTTAAATCCAATTCACTTTAATGTCATGGCATCACTTCCTTGATGTCATGGTTTTCTTTGAGAACTAAGGACAAGCAGCAGTTACAGATTACCCATAAGCAACTAATTAAAAGCCTATGTCAACTTTAAGTTTATGACTTTGAGTAAATCATTTAGCTGTTTTGAGTCTCAAATTCAACATCAGCAAAATGAGAAGGCTGGGACCATATATTTCTAAAATTCATTCCATTTTTAATTTTCTGTGATGGAGCTATTTTGAAGCTTCCCCTTCTACTGACCCCACTGCTTTTTAAATATTATAAGTTACATAGACTGCTCAGCTGATATCTGGACCTCATATGCCGTTAACCCCAACACCATGATGAATAGCTATACTTCCAAGAGTTATTTTACAGTCTATTATCTGCTAAGAGATAGAAATTGCATGAGATATTTTTGATCCTAGACATTTACTAATTCTTCATACATTTCCTTTTCTCCTCATATAGCTAGCAGTAAAAACCCTGCCAAAAGAGTGGATTTCTGCTGACCAGATGTTGGTGAGCATCAGCTTCTTGCTATGTTAAGAGCTGTCGTTATTTCTGATTCAAATATTCTCCACACCCACTGAACCTTTGATAATTTCTTGAACTTCTACCAGTGTAAGATTTTAATAGAAATAAAGGCTATTTAACCCTGTGCTCTGACTTGGCCCATAATGTCCACATTTCTCATGTAGCCTATAGCCAACCTGTTATTAGAACAGCATGTTTAACTCAAGATATTTCAATCCAGCCATTCAGTTTATCCAAGTGTTTGCAAAGTCTAAAAGCAATCACCAATTCTTGATTTTCCTCATGTTTTGAAGGTCGAGTATTTCTTTGTACATTATATATCACACAGAAGAAAATGCTGTCTCCTAATTGCTTATTTCAAACCTCTCTGGGAAAGAGATACAGGTCAAACATGTTGTCACAGACAAGGGAATTGCTGGGTTGCTTTACAAATAGGAATTACTCCAGCCCAGGCTCTCTAGCTCCCATAGGTTAGGGACATCTATTATTTCTGATTTTCTATTCACCAACTCATAATTTGATGCACTGAAATAGAGTTGTTTGGGACTTTGGGATTGTACTTGCAGTCATTGTATTTTAAGAGAAAAGGCTGTGGTGATGAATCATTAACTTGGAGCTATTAGACATTTCAAATTTGGGTTGTATTTTACATGCATTCAGTTCATCAACATTTTCCCAAAGCAGTGGAAAGGTTAAAATACATTACCAGGTTCAGACACCTTGATAAATGGTTTATAGTTTAATTTACTAGCAACAAAATATTTTGGTCCAAGTCCATATTTCATATCTAAGTGATCATAAGAACCAACGACTTTTTACTTATCATTTTTAAGCATCTCTCTCTTCCTCTCTTTCTCTCTGTCTCTCTGTCTCTCTCTGTCTCTCTCTCTCTCTCTGTCTCTCTCTCTGTCTCTGTCTCTCTCTCTCTCTCTCTCTCATAATAATGTCATTATTTGCACCATAATAAGCAATGACTCAATACCTTTTATATCATTGCTCTTTTGGAAGAATAAACTTAAAAAAAAAAAACAAACACTTTGCAAAACCCAAATATGTCATGGAAATTCCCTTGGCAATTTTCACAGAAAAATCTCCCATGGAAATAAAGATCTATACCCTTATCAAGAAATTTTGCTTTATTGAATAGGGGTACCTCTTTTGAGCTCATCTTTTAATACACCAGAGGGCATAATAGTCTTTTTAAAACTTCACGCAGTAAAACAACTTTCACATGATGGTGCATTTGCCAAGTTACAAAATCTTTGAATACAATGTAGATTTAAGTGGTGAAATAATTAGCCCCAGCTTGTTCAATTTATATTTGCAGTAATGAATATCCTCCATCTATGTTACAAAGATCATTTGTGGTTTAAATAGGTTAAAAAAATCTAATGCCAATGCCTAATTTCCAGCAAATATGTGTTTGTCCAATGAACACATAGTGGTAATGTCCCCCAAGTGTGATAGTTACCATTGTCTCCCAGCCAGGATTTATTACCATCATCTTCATCATCATCATCATCATCATCAATAACATTACTAACTTAAATTTCCATCATATTTTAAATTATAAAGTTTTTAAAGTTTAAATATAGTTGCATTTAGTATTAACAATACTTGGTTGGGAGTAAGTAAAAAAATAATTATTCTTATCTCGATTTCATATATTAGAAAAATGTGGCTCAGAGTTAAAGGGGCTTATTTATGGCTACACTGTAAATGATAAAGGCAGGATTCAACCCCAGATTTCCCACCTCAGATCCAATGCTCTATCCACCTTACTTTTGAAGTGCTTTCTAGCTTCTGAAAACCCTGGGGAAGATTCTCCAACTTTTAATGCTAATTTGGGTTTCTGGAAATAAAGGTCAGGGGCACCTAACAACTTACCTCCCATGATTACTTTGAGAGTATGTCAAGCCACTTCATTCATCTCATTCTCAGTGTTTTCACCTGCCAAATTAGACTACTTACCAATCTACTTCAAATGAAAGTGTTTTGTTATAATCAAATGAGATTCTTCAACATATCCAAAAGGAGATAAGCAAGCAGAGATTCAGGTGACATAGGTCACATTTTTGGAGCTTAAGCAGGCATATCAAGAGGTTAATTGAGACAGACAATGAGTTCATGGGGTGAATATAATGTATATGGGAAACACAAAGAAAAAAAAACCACAAAGAGGAGCAATACTAGAGGCAGAGCTAAGGCAGTGTGATTATGCAGAATCCATAGTTTTTTGGGATTTGTTTGTTTGTTTGTTTTTTCACCCTGTCTTAATGATTAGTGATAGCAGACAGCAGTAACTGGGAAACTGAAAGGAGGAAAAATGAAAAAAAGTTCAAGAGCTTTGGCATGGAAGAAGGAAAGAACAAAGAATAAGAAGAGGGAGGGGAAAGAAGCAAAAGGAAAGAAAGCAGTTGGTGTACATTTATTTTTATCTTCATAAAAGGTTGAAGGAAACAAAGACAGAAAGAAGGGAGAAAATAAAAAAAATATATAACAATGTGGAGTTTCTATGGGATTGACATTATAAGAGAAGCTGCTTACAGCTAATCCAGAAGACATCATGTGAGGGTTTTTAATGGATTGTAAGCCCAATATAATTGATTGAAATGTATCATTAAGTGCATAATATTAAGGACCACCAAGGAAAGAGTACTGCTGTATTTTTCTTTGTTCAGAACTCATTAGGAGTTTTCTATTTCATTCTTAGTGCCTCATTTTTGGAAAGGCATGCTTAAGGTGGAGAGCTTCTTAAGGAGCACAATCAGTGTTGAGATAGACCTTGATTTCACGCTGTATCTATCAGTGAATCTATTTGTATGATTTTAACTAAATCACTACCTCTCTCTGAGTTTGAGTTTCCCCAGTTTTTAAAATGAGGTGGTGGAACGAAGTTATCTCTAAGTGTCCTTCTACTTATATCAAGGAATAAAGGAAATAAAATGTGAGGAGTAGGAAAAGGAAAGAATGGATCTGAAGATGAAAGCAAAAAGAGAGGAACAGGCCTAGGAGAGATAGAATACATGTCTCAGGAGGAGGAGAACCTGTAGTAAGTCATGAATAGTCAGCTCTAGATAAGTGGGAACACAAGAAAACAGACAAAAAAGAAAAATAAAGAAATTCAAATGAAGGTTTGAAGAACTAATAAAATTAAAAGCACTAATAAATATCACACCAACATGGGTAGGTACATTTATCAATGTGAGAGTAGAAGTCGAGAGATACAAGCCAAAGGATACTGAAAGGAGAAAAGTTTTTAAAAATCAAACAAAAAAAAAAACAGGGGTTAAAATGGTAATAGAATTTATTGTGCTTGAATTGAGGGAGATTTGGGATTTGGAATTCCTTACACTGGTCATTGAAGGAAGGATATCAGATTAGTGAACTTTTTTTTTTTCTTTTTGGAGGGGAGAAGGCAGGACAATTGAGGTTAAGTGACTTGCCCAAGGTCACAAGGCTAGTAAGTATTAAGAGTCTGAGGCTGTATTTGAACTCAGATCCTCCTGACTCCAGGGCTGGTGCTCTATTCAATGAGCCACTTAGCCACCCCAAGATTAGTGAACATTTTGTTCAGCTCAAATAATAGCGGTAAAAAAAAATGTCTGATATATGGTGGAGGGAATAAATAGCTTTCCTTGAGAAGGAAGGATCTGGGTACAATCCTGCCTCTGATACATATTGACCAGGTGATTCTGGACAAGTTATTTAACCCTTTCAATGCCTCCAGGCAACTTTCTAATATAGTAAATTGGAAAGCAGTTGGTACAGAGTTTCATACCTTTGAGTTACATATACTGATGAAATCACAGATCAACAAAAAGTATTTTATATGACTTACCTATAACTTCCTATCCTTTAAAATTCTTATCCATATGTATTACCCTAAATACTTACTATGGTAGGTAGAACACTGGACTTGGAATCAGGAATCTTGGGTTCAAACCATGTCTCAGCCACTTATTAGCTATTATGGACAAGTAAGATATCATCTGTCTATTTTAATTTCTTCAGCTATAAAATAAGGATATTAATACTTGTCCTCCTTTCCTTGAAGATCTGTTTGAGTAATGGGTTTGCAAACTTTAAAGCACCATATAAAGTAAATTATTTTGATTATTATGTCATAGTGAGTGGATAGAGCATTGATCTTGGAGTCAGTCATGAGTTCAAATCCTGCCTTAGCCACTTACTGTTGTAACCCTGTTCAAGTTATTTAACATCTCTGTGCCCTAGTTTCCTGATCTATAAAATGGAGGAAATAACAGAATTTATCCCCCAATGTTGTAAGACTCAGATGAGATATTTTTAAAGCTTTATAACTTTTATAAACCTTAAACATATAAAATGCTATTATTTTAACAAATCTAACTAATTAACTATGTTGTTGTTTTATTTACTTTTAGACACACCTCTTTTTTCTTTTTTTAAATAGTGTATTATTTTTCCCCAGTTATATGTCAAGAAAAATTTTAGCATTCATTTTTACAAGGTCTTTAAGTTCCATTTTTTTCTCCCTCTTTCCCTCTTTCTAAAATGGCAGGCAAATTTCATATAAGTTATCCATGTGCTATCATGTAAAACATTTCATATTAGTCACAGTTATGAAAGAAGAAACAGAGTAAAAAGGAAAAAATGCAAGAAAAAATAAAGTAAGTGAAAAACTATATGCTCCCATCTGTATTCAGATTCCATCAGTTCTTTATTTGGATATGGAAAACATTTTCCTTTGTGAGTCCTTTGTACTTTTCTTGGGTCTTTGTGTTGCTGAGAATACCTAAGTCATTCATAGTTGATCATCACACAATGTTGTTGATATTGAATATAATGTTTTCCTTGTTCTCCTCTTTTCACTTTGCATCACTTTGTGCAAGTCTTTCTAGGTTCTTCTTAAATATGCCTGTTCATCATTTCTTATTCTCAATAGTATTCCATTTACATTCATATCCCACAGTTTGTTTAACCATTCTTTAATTGATGGGTATCCCCTCAGTTTTCAATATTTTGCCACCACAAAAGGGTTGCTCTAAATATTTCTGCACGTATAGGTACTTTCCCCTTTTCTATGAATTTGGAATACAAACCTAGTAAGTAGGGTTATTGCTGGATCAAAGAGTATGCAAATTTTGGTTGCCTTTTGGGCATAGCTCCACATTGCTCTCCAGAATGGTTGAATCAGTTCAAAAATCCACCAACAATTCATTAGTATCCTAATTTTCCCACATCCTCTCCAGAATTCAACACTTTGCTTTTCTGTTATATTAGCCAATCTGGTTGGTGTGAGTTGGTATTTCAGAGTTGTTTTAATTTGCATTTCACTAATCAACAGTGATTTAGAGCACTTCTTCATATGCCTATAGTTTTGATTTCTTCATCTGAAAGCTGTTCATATCCTTTGATTGGTGAATGGCCTATATTCTCATAAGTTTGACTCTAAATATTGAAAAATTGGGCCATTAGCAGATACAATTGATGTAAAGTTTTTCTTCCATCTTTGTGTTTTTTTTTTTTAGCAATTGGGGTTAAGTAATGTGCTCAAGGTTACACAGCCAGGTGTTTCTGGGTGGGTGCTAAGTGTCTGAGCCTGGATTCGATCCCCAGGTCATCCTAACACTGGGGCTGGTGCTCTTACTCACTGTGCTACCTGGCCGCCCCTGTGCTTGTTTTCGTTCTAATCTTGGTTGCATTGGTTTTGTTTGTACAAAATCTTTTTAATGTATTATAATCAAAATTTTCTATTTTACACTTTGTAATGTTCTCTATCTCTTATTTGGTCATTAATTCTTCACTTCCCCACAGATCTGACAGGTAGACTATTCTTTGCTCATCTAATTTGCTTATAGTATCACCCTTTATATCTAAGTCATTTCAAAGGTCTATCATATATAACTTTTTAAATATTCTATTTACTCCTTAAGTTTCTTTCTTGTTTAATCTTTGGCTGTATTTATTGAGTTCTGAGAGGGGACAATTGATGTCCCCATTAGCATAGTTTTGCTATTTCTTCTAAGTAACTCACTTAACATCTCCTTTATGAATTTAGATGCTATACCACTTGGTGCATAGATGTTTAGCATTGGTATTGCTTCACTGTCTATGTTACCTTTTAACAATATTTACTTTCCTTAATTATATCTTTTAATTAGGTCTATGTTAGCTTTTACTTTGTGTGAGATCAGGATTCCTACCCTGCTTTTTTTTTCACTTCAGCTGAAGCATAATAGATTCTGCTCCAGCCCCTTATCTTTACTCTGCATATGTCTCTGGTTTATTATGTTTCTTATAAACATCATATTGTAGGATTCTTGTTTTTTGTTATACTTTGCTATCCACTTGCATTTAATGGCAGAGTTCATCAAAATCACGTTGCAATTATGATTACTACCATGTATTTCCCTCCAACTTATTCTTCCTACTGTCTATCATCTCTTTCCTTTCATCATTTCCCTCCTCACCAGTGTTTTGCTTTTGTCTGCCCCCTCCCCTGATCTGCCATCCCTTCTGTCAGTCCCAAGCCCCACCCAACTCTCCTTACTTGATCTCCTCTCTTCTTACTTTCTTGGTAGGTAAAATAGATTTCTATATTCAACTGATTGCATATATTATTCCCTGTTTGAGCCAGTATTTATGAAAGTAAGGTTCAAGTGATGCTTGTTGCCTACTCTTGCATCTTCCCCTCCACTATAATAGGTCTCTCTTGCCTCTTCGTGTGAGATAATTTACTCCAATCTACCTTTCCCTTCCTTCTATACCCTTTGTGGTCCTCTTTCTTATACCTTAATTGTTTATGACACACCCTCAAATTCACTTTATACCCATATCCTCTGTCTATGTATATTCCTTCTAGTTGTCCTATTAGTGATAATTTTTAAGAATTACAGTATCATTTTCCCATGTAGGGATTGAACAGTTTAGCTCTATTTAATTTTACATTTTCTCTTCCCTTTTTACCTGTTTATGCTTCTCTTGAGTCTTGATAATGGAGGTTGAATTTTTGATTTAGTTCTGGTCTTTTCCCTTTGATAGCTTGAAGTTCTTCTATTTTGTTGAATGACCATTTTTCCCATTGTAACAGATTTCTCTTGCCTCTTTTATAGGAGATCATTTACACTATTCTATTTCTCCCTTTCTCCTTCTCCCAATATGTTCCTCTCCCAATATGTCACCTCTTAATTTTATTTTTTAGATATCATCCCTTCATATTCAACTCACCCTGTGCCATCTGTATATGTACACACACACACACACATTGTCTTTCCATGTAGGAATGTAAACAGTTCAACTTCATTAAGTTCCTTATGATTCCTTTTTCCTGTTTACCTTTTCATGCTTCTCTTGCTTCTTGTATTTGAAAGTCAAATATTCTGTTCAGCTGTGGTCTTTTCATCAGGAATGCTTGAAAAGGACAGCTAGGTGGCACAGTGAATAGAGCAGGATGGATCTGAGTTCAAATCTGGCCTCAGACACTTAACACTTTCTGGCCATGTGACCTTGGGCAAGTCAATTAACCCCAACTGCCCTGCCCTCCCCCTTCCAAAAAGCAACAAAACAAAACAAAACAAAGAATGCTTGAAAGTCCTCTATTTCATTGAATGATCATATTTTACCCTGAAGTATTATACTTAGTTTTGCTGGGTTGGTGATCCTTCATTTTAATCCTGGCTCCTTTGAATATCATATTCTAAGCCCTTTGATCCCTTAATGTAGAAGCTGCTAGATCTTTTGTTATCCTGATTGTGTTTCCACAATTCTCAAATCATTTCTTCCTGACTGATTGTAATATTTTCTCCTTGACCTGGGAACTATGGAATTTGGCTATAATATAACTAGGAGTTTTCTTTTTTGAATCTTTTTCAAAAGGTGATCACTGGATCCTTTCAATTCATATTTTACCCTTTGGTTCTAAAATATCAGGGAAGTTTTCCTTGATAATTTATTGAAAGATGATGTCTCAGCTTGTTTTTTGATCATGGCTTTCAGTTAGTCCAATAATTTTTAAATTATCTCTCTTGGATTTATTTTCAAGGTCAGTGATTTTTCCAATGAGATATTTCACATTGTCTTCTAATTTTCATTCTTTTATAATATCTTGATTTCTTATAAAGTCATTAGCTTTCATTTGCTCCAATCTAATTTTGAAGGAATTATTTTCTTCAGTGAGCTTTTGAACTTCCTTTTTCATCTGGCCAAATCTGCTTTTTACGGCATTCCTCTCTTCATTGACTTTTTGGACCTCTTTATCATTTGAGTTAATCTATTTTTAAGGTGTTATTTACTTCAGTATTTTGGGGATCTCTTTTAGCAAGCTGTTGACTCGTTTTTCATGATATTCTTGCATCATTCTCATTTCACTTCCCAATTTTTCCTCTACTTCTCTTACTTGATTTTCAAACTCCTTTTTGAGCTCCTGTGATCAATTCATTTTTTTTGGAGGCTTTTGATGAAGGGGTTTTGACTTTGTTGTCTTCTTCTGGTTCTATGTTTTGATCCTCTTTGTCACCAAAGAAGGATTCTACAGTCTGATTTCTTTTTCTTTGTTTGCTCATTTTTCTAGTCAATTACTTGACTTTTGAGCTCTTTGTCATGGCAGAACTCTGTTTCCAGAGTGCAGAGTGCTGTGGCCCAAATTTCTGGGGTTTTGCACAGCTGGTGTCAGAGCTACTTCTAGACACCTGCCTCAGAACTGTGAGGAGGGCACCCTCTCCACAGCTACCACAAGCTTCACCACACCAGGGCTCCTTCTCACCCCAGGACCACCACCCAAGATTGTGACCCAGATTCAAGGAGGGCAAAGCAAGAGAATCCTGCCTTAGTGCCAACAAAGTGATTCCTGAAATTGCCCTCTGATCAGTCACTTAATCCCCCCAGCATCTGTGGACCTGAATCTCTGGAAGCAGCCACTGCTTCAGCTGTTGCTGTTGCTGCTCCTGCCAGCACAGTTGTCACTACCCTGAACATAGAGACCAAACTGAGCTCTTTTCTCACCAAAGTCCAATAGAGTTTTCCCACCTACCTTTTACTTTGTCTTTGGTGTTTCTGGGTTGAGATATCTGGAAACCACCACAGCTGTCAATGATTCAGTCTCCTGAGGTCTGCCTTGGCTCAGTCTGTGCTTCTGGTCTCTGCTGGCACAGCTCATGCAGGACTATGCTCTGCTCCCAGCCTGGTGCAATAGACTCTTCCCTTTGGCTTGCAATGCTGCCTTCAGCTGGAGGTGTATTTTACTCTGCCATTTTTTTGGTTCTGTGGCTCTAAAATTTGTTTAGAGCCACTTTTATGGGTATTGGAGGTGATTGGGGGACAAGCTCATGTAAGTTATTGCTTTTACTTCTTCACTTGGCTCCATTCCCACAAGTTGTATTCTTTAAGGAGTTGTTTTTTTTCCATCAGATCTTTGTATCTCCTTTTCCATTTGTCCATTTTTTGTTTTAAGCAGTTTTCCAAGCTGCTTACTCTTTTTTCATAATTTTCTTTCATCACTCTTATTTCTTTTCCCATTTTTTCTTCTATATCTCTTGTATGATTTTTAAGCTCCTTTTTGAACTCTTCTGTGAGTTTTCTGTAAGAAAGTAAGTTGTGGAAGAACTTACCATTTTTCTTTGTGGTTTATCTATAGGTGTTTTCACATTATTGTCCTCTTCTGAGTTTGTGCCTTGGTCATCCCTGTCACTATAATAGCTTTCAATGGTCAGATTCCTTTTTATTGCTTTTTGTTCATTTTTCTTTTGGCCATTTTTCCTTTTTTTTTTTTTTAAATTTGCACCTAGGGTGGAAGGGACACTGTCTTAGCCTTCTTGTGTTAATGGCTGCAGGCCCTGGCTGTTTATCTGGTCCTGCAGTGATGTTTCCCTGAGGTTCCTGGGTGACTCTCATGTCTGTTGCTGTACTGAGAAGGTAGGGCAAAGGTTGATTGGCACTGCTGGAGACTGTAGGAGTTTGACATCTCACCAGTGCTTAGCTGGCATCCTAGTGGTGGTATCTAGTGTGTGCTGAGGCCCAGTGGGGTCTTTCTGCATTTCCTTGGGACTATACTGAAGCATGTGGAAGTCTGACCTACTTTCTCATCGTCCTGAAGGATGATGTTTGCCCTGACTTCTGTTGAAGCACATGGTGGTTCTCAGAGCTGGAGTCTTCCAGTACTTATGGTTATTCTAAGATACGTGGGGAGTCCTGGTGTTGAGTCTTTGCCTCCTCTACCATAAGGGGCTCAGGATCTCCCACTGGTTTGCTGAGGTGGGGCTTGCAGCTGGTTTGCTAGGATGCTTCCTGACCTATAATGTGGTCCCTTTTTACCTGAATGATCTCCCAGATTTCTTGGGCTAATATATTGTTTCCCCTTGTCTTTTTATTGGTTCTGCAATTCCAGGGTTTGTTTTGGGGCACTATTTTATGGTTGTTTGGAAGTGAATATGGGAAAGTTATAGCAATTTACTGTTTTTTCTCCCATCTTGGCTCCAGGAAGTCTGGTTCCAGACTTACATATATATGACTCAGGCTGCCATCTTTTATCTCTCATTCTTTATAACTCCATATCCACTTTTTTTGTTATATCCTACAGAATATTTTGTAAACTTTTTTTTATATGTAAACCATCAATGGTAACAAATTGCTGCTTGAGTTTGCTCATCATGTGTCTACCCCATTATCCTTTAAGTTGTCATTTTAATTCTTCTAAAATCATGGTCCCTTTCTATAATTTGCAGCTATTAGGAAAGACTAGGCATACATTTCTGTTAAAGAGATTGTTTTTTAGAGGCTTGCTATCATAGAAATGTCTGTGTAATTTACCAAAGGCAATTTTGCACAATTTACTACTCCCATTCAATTCCATTGTTGAACACATTTATCACGATAGTCCAATTTGTTACAAAGATCATCATTTGTTGTATGTATGAAAGTCACCCCATTTGAACAAAATCTTCAAGGACTCATTTTGTACTTCCAAGGCAATACTTCTATGGAATGATAAGAAAGCAAATATCTTAGTTGAAATTGTTAATATCTACTTTGTTACTTTAAAAAATAGCAAATATTTTAGTGAATTCATTTTTTTGAGACTTTATTCCATTCTTTTTGGAGATCTTGAGAAATTATCATTGACTTCTCTTAAATATTATTTATTTCATCCAGCATGGAATTCTTCTGAATATAGCTATTCAAGTCTAGATGTTTCTCATGATTTCATTTATTTAAATTCCGTTACCACTTTTTCAATCACTAGATAATACAGAAAGTAGTTAAGTCCAAATATTATGGTTTCACTATTTCTGTTGATTAAAAAAAAAGGATCACTATGAAATAGTAACAGATTGATTCCATTTCCCTTCAGATTTGGGGGAGAGCTCAAACAAGTGCCTGCTTTTGCTCCATCTTGGCTCCCCCCTTTAGTCTTTATTATTAAAAAAAGCTCTCATTTAATCCATCCATACCTGATAGCTATCATCCTATGTATCTCCTCCTTTTTCTGACTAAACTTCTGTAGAAGGTCATTTACAATATGTGACTCTAGTTCCTTTGCTCTCACTCCCTTCTTGACTCTGCAGTCTGGCTTCTAACCTCATCATACAATTGAAACTGCTCCATTCAAAGTAACTAATGATCTTTATAGTGTCAAATCGATCTCAGTTCTTAACCTTCTTATGGTCTGTAGCCTTTGAAGCTATTGATCACTCTTTGATAGACTTCTCTCTAGGTTTTCTCCCCAAATTCTCCTAACTTTCTGAACACTCCCTTTCAGTCTCCTTTGTTGTATTTTCATCCATGCCATCACCTAAAACAGCGAGGGGACAAGGGTCTCCAATACTCTGTCCTAAGCATTCTTCTCTTTCTATAGTATTTATCTTGGTGACTTCATTGCTTCCCATGGATTCACTTATCATCTCTATAAAGATGCTCTCAGATCTGCTTCTTCACCTTTAGCCTCTATTCTTACCTCTAGCCTCAAATTTCTAACTACCTTGTAGATATCTGAAACTAGATATTCATAAGACATTTAAATGATATGTCCTTAACTGAAATCATTATTATTTGCTAAAAAAATATTCCCTCTTTGTAACTCTGCTCTTAATATGGAGGGTACCACCATCTTCCTGGTCACTCAGATTCACAATCTAGGTGTCATCCTTGATTTCTCATTCTAACTCAACCACTATATACAATTAGTGGCCAAGTCCTAGGTCATAGTTTTATTTATTATTTTGTTGATTGCCTAGACTTAAGAAAGTGATGAAGAATATGTTACTAATGCAGATTAAATTGAAAAATGTCTCCTTTTTCATAGAACTGATTGGTTAATATTTACCCAGTACACTCCCACCAGTTATCTAATGACACTGACTTCCTTGCTGTCCCTTGAATGTGATACTGTATCTCTCAACCCTAAACATTTTCAAAGACTTTCCCCCATGCCTGGAAAACTCTCTGCCTCTTAGCTTCCATGGATCCCTGTAAGTCTCAGATAAAATTTCATCTTCTAAAAGAAATCTTTCTCATTCCTCCATAATCTTAATGGCTTCCTTCTGAAATTTCAATTTATCTTGTATATATCTCATTTATACATAATTATTTGCATGTCAGGTACAGATTAGACTGTAAGTTCCTTGAGAACAGAGACTGTTTTCCCCCCTTTATTTGTATTCCCTGTATCTAGCATGATTCCTGGCATACTGTAGGCATGTAATAAATGATATTTAACTAATTGCTGGAAGATCTTGATGGAATTTCTTTATTTCTTCACCCCTTGTATTGGGTATGGATGAATTAGCAGTAATTGTAATTAATAATTATAGCTAGAATTTATGGTGTGTTTTAAGGTGTATAAAATATTCTTTGATTATTATCTCATTCTATGTCCACAACGACTCTAAGGAGTAAGTGCTATTATTATCCCTACTTTACAGGTGAGGAAAATGAGGCATACAGAATTTAAATAACTTAGGGACTTTTGAGAGCCAAGATGGTGGAATAAGCAGTAACTCACTGTAACTCTCACATACTCACCTCCAAACACCCATAAAATAGAGCCCCCAAACAAATCCTGGGACAACAAAACCTGTAAAAGGACAGGGAGCAACAACATTTTAGCTCAAGAAACTTGTAGGATCAGCAAGAAAAGTCCATCTCACTAGGATGAAAGGGGAACACAGTCCAGGATGGGAAGAATCTCAGCAAAACATCCCTTAGCAAACTAGTAGGAGATCCTGAGTCCCAGTGTGGTGGAGCAGGAAAATGCCAACACCAGGACCCTCAACTTGCTTTAGTATAGCCAGGGGAACTGGGAGCTCTGGGAACCACCGCATGACTCAGCACAAACTCAGGCAAACAGGCAACCTCCAAAACTGGGAGGGGGCATCCTTCAGCACCTGGATCTCCACTTGCTGCAGCATGGCCCTGGGTGAGCAGGCATCCTCCAGGGACCAGACCACCATTTGCTTCAGAGTAGCCCTGGGCAAACAGGCATCTTCCAGAGGCCAGACCACCATGAGATTCAGCATAGTTCAGGGCAAACTGATAAACCCTAATCAAAGAGGTGCCTACGCAAACAGGCAAATGCAATCATGATTTAGTGTAGCCCAGGGCAAGCAGGCAATTTCCAGAGTCTGGATTAGCAAATGCATCTGTGAAGCCACTTGGAAATGCAGAAACACCGCATTGTGGGTGCCAGACACCAACATGAGGATGCTAGCTCAGCATCAGGTAAGATGCCAGACCTCTATGACCTCCAGCAGCCCCAGGCAACCCCTCATTACCCCCTCAGTACAGTACCAGACATGAAGGTCCCCCATGGGCCTAAGGGCAACATCAGTACAGCACCAGGTAAACAGCCAGAGTCTGCAGCCAGTAGCACAAGAAACCTGAGTCATGCCCCTTCCACTCTGGCAACAGACTGGTAAAAATCCCCCTCTCACCCCCACCCTGAAAAAGGCCCTGTAGCAGTGGCAGTGGTTGATCCTGGGGCTATCAGCTCATAAAGTATGTTTGAATGTCACCTGTCTAAACTTCCAGGAGCCAAGATGGTGCAATAAGCAATAAATCACTTTCACCCTCCCTTATAGACTTTGAAAAACCCAGAGAATATTGCCCCAGGAAAAATCCTGGAATAGTGAAGCCAGCAGAAAGATGGAGTACAGCAGTCTTTCAGCTTGGGAGGCTAGGGGGATTAACAGGAAATATCACTCTTGCTGTGGCTAAAGGGGACCAGTACAGGACAGGAGGCATCACAGCAAGCCAGTGGCAAAGCCCCACCTCATCAAACCAGCAGGAGAACCTGAGCCCTAGGGTGGTGAAGCAGGCAAGTGCAAACACCAGGCCTCCACCACCAGCTCTAGTATCGCACCAGGTAAGCTACCAGATTACTACAACATCCAACTACCAGCCCCTGAGGCCCCAGCACAGAAACCCAGTAACCAGGCCCCTCACCCCCAGCACAAGAAGTCTGTGACAGTGCCCACTGGGCCCAAGAAGCAGGGATCAAATTTAAAAGCAAGAAAAAAGGCAAACAACATGAGCAAGAAGAATCAAAGAAAAACAATTACCATAGAGAAATATCTTGGTGACAGGGAATATCAAAACACAAATTCAGGAGAGGAAAACATGGTCACTATCCCCACATCTGAAACCTCACAGGGGAATATGAACTGGTTTCAGGCCCAAGAAGTCTGATTGGAAGATCTCAAGAAGGATTTTAAAAGTCAAATAAGAGAGGTAGAAGAAAAATGGAACAATTCCTTTAAAATAGAATTGACAAAATGGGGGAAAAACACTGAAGAAAACAGTTCCTTAAAAAGTAGAATTGGCCAAATGAAAAAGGAGGTACAAAAGCTAAATGAAGAAAACAATTCATTAACATTTATAATTGGGTAAGTGGAAGCGAAGGACTTTATGGGACATCAAGAATCAGACAAACAAAATAGAGAGAATAAAAAAAAGAAGAAAATGTGAAATACCTCATTGGAAAAACAGCTGACCTGGAAAATAGATCCAGGAGACATAATTTAAGAATTATTGGTCTACCTGAGAACCATGATGAAAAAAAAGAACTTGGACATAACTTTCAAAAGATCATCAAGGAAAACTGCCCTGAGGTCCTAGAAGCAGAGAGTAAAATAGTCATCCAAAGAATCTATCAATCACTTTCTGAAAGAGATCCCAAATTGAAAATGCCAAGGAATATTGTAGTCAAATTCCACAACTTTCAGATCAAGGAGAAAATACCATAAGCAGCCAGAAAGAAACAATTCAAATACCCTGGAACCACAATAAGGATTATGAAGGACCTTGTAACTTCTACCTTTTGAGGGCTTGGAATATGATATTGCATAAGACAAAAGAGCTTGGATGACAACCAAGGATCAACTACTAAGCAAAATCTTTCAGGGGAAGATATGGTCATTCAATGAAATAGCAGATTTCCAGACTTTCCAGATGAAAAGATCAGAACTCAATGGAAAATTTGATCTTCAAATAAAATACTCAAGAGTAGCATAAAAAGGTAAACAGGAAAGGGGACAAAAAACAAACAAACAAACCTCTCAACAAAACATGTCATTCAATAAGGACAAATTGTTTGTATCCCTACATGGGAAAATGATACTTGTAACTCTTGAGAACCATATCTTTTTCATATCATATGAAAGGGAAATACATAGACAGAGGTGAGGGTTTAAGTTGATTTTGATGTGATAATAAAAATAAACCTAATTAAATACTGCAAAAAGATTGTAATTAGAGAAGAGAAAAGGAGGAGGCAGAAAACGGTAAATTACATCACATGAAGAGGCCAAAAGACATAATACAGTAGAAGAAGTAGAATAATAGAAGTAGAATAAAATAAACCTTTGGCTAATGTGATTATAAAAAGGATGAGCAAACAACAAAAGAACAACAACAGCAAAAATCTGACCATAGAAAGTTATTATGTTGATAGGAAAGACCAAATTCAAGAGGACAATAATGTCAAACACCTATGGGCCAAAACCCCAAAGAAAAACAGGAAGTGGTCTCAAGCCCAGAAAGTTGATTTTGGAAAAATGAAACAATTCCTTTAAAATAGAATTGAGAAAATGGGGTAAAAAACACTGAAGAAAACAGTTCCTTAAAAAGCAGAATTGGCCAAATGGAAAAGGAGGTACAAAAGCTAAATGAAGAAAACAATTCACTAACATTTAGAATAGGGGAAAAGTGGAAGCTAAGGACTTTATGGGACATCAAGAATCAGACAAACAAAATAGAGAGAATGAAAAAAAGAAGAAAATGTAAAACACCTCATTGGAAAAACAGCTGACCTGGAAAGTAGATCCAGGAGACATAATTTAATAATTTTTTTTAATAAAAGGACATGGCAGAGTTCTAAAAGAGCTTAAAAATCATATAAGAGAAGTAAATGAAAAAAAAATGGGTAAAGAAATGAGAGTGATGAAAGAGAATAATGAAAAAAGGAGTCAAGAGTTTGGAAAACTGCTTAAAAAGAACTTGTCAAATGGAAAGGAGAGAGAAAAATCCACAGAAGAAAACAACTTCTTTTTTTTAAAGCAATCAAGGTTAAGTAACTTGCTCAAGGTTACATGGCCAGTTATTTCTGGGTGTGGTGCTAAGTGTCTGAGCCCAGATTTTATCCCCAGGTCATCCTGACACTGGAGCCAGTGCTCTTACTCGCTGAGCCACCTGGCTGCCCCTAGAAAACAACTTCTTAAAGAGTATAATTGACCAACTGGAAAAAGAATATCTAAAAACTAATTGAGGAAAAAACAACACCTTATAAATGAGAATTGGGCAAGTGAAAGCTAAAGACTCTGTCAGACATCATTAATCAATCAAAGAATATAAAGAATGAAAAAAGGAAGAAAATATAAAATATATTATGAGAAAAACAACTGACCTAGAAAGTAGATCCAGGAGAGACAATATCAGAATCACTGAAGTACATGAAAGCCATAATCAAAAGGAAGACCTAGACAGTATCTTTCAAGAAATTATCAAGGAAAAGTTCCCTGATGTCCTGGAACCAGAGAGAAAAATAGGAATTGAAAAACTAGACTGATCACCTCAGGAAAGTCATCCAAAAATAAAAACTTTAATGAACATGATAGATAAATTTCAGAACTATCAGATCAAGGAAAAAAATACTACGAGTGACCAGAAAGAAACAATTCAAATATGGGGGAGTCATAATCACAATCACACAGGACTTGGCAACTGCAGCATTAAAGGAATAGAGGTTATGGCACATAATATTCTGGAGGGCAAAGGAGCTAGGACTCTAGTAACTAAGAATCATGTACCTGGCAAAATTGATCATAATAATACATCAAGGGAAAAAAATGGTCATTCAATGAATTAGAAAGACTTCAAGCTTTCATAGGGAGAAGATTAGAACTAAACCAAATTTTTTCTTCCAATATCAAGACCCAAGAGAAGTATCACTAGGTAAAAAAAGGAAAAGAAAACATAAGGGATTCAATAGAGCTACACTGTGCATATCCCTACATGGGAAGATGGTACTTGTAATTCTTAAAAATGGTACAACTACAAGGAATATACATAGAGGGTACGTTTTTGAGGTGAATTTGAAGGAATGAAAAAAAATTAAGTTATAAGAAAGAAGAATACAATGAGTTCAGAAGGAAGAGAGAGGTAGAATGGAATAAATTATCTCCCATGAAGAGACAAGAAAGACCTTATTACAGTAAAGGGAAAATGAGGGAGTGGGCAACAGGCATCACTTGAACCTTGCTTTCATCAATATTGGCTCAAACAGTGAATAATATATGCAATAAGTGGACTATAGAAATTTATCTTACCTGACAGGGAAGTAGGGGGAAGGAGATTAAGTAAATGGGGATGGGGGGCTGACAGAAGGTAAGGCATATGAAAGGAGGTGGTGGACAGAAACAAAATACTGGTAAGAAGGGAAAGGGTGAAAAGAAAGAGAGGACAGATAGCAGGAAGAATAGGATGGAAGGAAATATATAAGTAGCAATCATAACCATGAAGTGAGTGGGAAAACACTTCTATAAAGCAGAAGTAAATAGCAGAGTGGATCAAAAAACCAGAATCTTACAATATGTCACTTACAAGAAACAAACTTGAAGTAGAGAGACACATACAGCATAAAAGTAAGGGACTGGAACAGAATCTATTATGTTTCATTTGTAGTTAAAAAAAACAGTGGTAGCAATCTTGATCTTAGACAAAGGAAAGCAAAAATAGGTAATTAAAAAAGATAAGGCAGGAAACTATATCTCATTAAAAGATAACAGTAAAGTAATGAAATTAGAAGAGCAAGGTCTAAGTGTCAGATCTATGGGGAAGGGAAGAATTAATGACAAAAGAAGAGATAGAGTACATTATGAAATGTAGAATAGATAATTTGATCACATTAAATTAAAAAGCTTTTGTACAAACAAAACCAATGCAACCAAGATTAGAAGGAAAACAGAAAGATGGGCAAAAAATCTTTGCAGCAAGTATCTCTGCTAAAGCCCTCCTTTTTCAAATATATACAGAACTGAATCAAACTTATGAGAACATCAGCCATTCCCCAATTGATAAATCATCAATGGATATGAACAGGCAGTTTTCAGATGAAGAAATCAAAACTGTCTATACGCATATGAAGAAGTATTCTAAATCTCTTTTGATTAGAAAAATACTAGTTGAGACAACTCTGAGATACCACCTGATGACTGATTAGTTAATATGACAAAAAAGAAAATGATAAATGTTGGAGAGGATGTGAGAAAATTGGGACACTGTTATACTGTTGGTTGGATTGTGAACTGATCCCACCATTTTGAAGAACAATTTGGAACTATGCCCAAAAAACTTTGCAAATAACCTTTGATTCACCAATATTATTACTAGGTCTTTATCCCAAAGAGATCATAAAAAAGGAAAAAGGACCTCCATGTAAGTGCATGTATACATACATACATACATATACACAC
The DNA here is from genome assembly GCF_028583685.1 of Petaurus breviceps papuanus. NCBI lineage: Eukaryota > Metazoa > Chordata > Mammalia > Diprotodontia > Petauridae > Petaurus > Petaurus breviceps. Next base: position 13,614,034 of record NW_027185779.1, on the reverse strand, counting down.
ATACGTGTGTGTGTTTGTGTGTATGTGTGTGTGTGTGTGTGTAGCAGCCATTTTTGTACTTGAAAAATACTGGAAAATGACACTATGTCCATCAATTGGGGCATGGCTGAAGAAGCTGTAGTATATGAATGTAATGGAGTACTTTTGTGATTAAGAAATGATGGACAGGCAGGTTTCAGGAAAACCTGCAAAAACTTGAACAAACTGATGCAGAGTGAAATGTGCAGAACCAGGAAAACACAATGATCAACTATGATATTCAGGTCTTCTTAGCAACACAATGACCCAAGATAAGTACAAAGGACTCACCCAAGGAAAATGCTATTCATATCCAGATAAAGAACTAATGGAGTCTAAATACAGATCAAAGCATGTTTTTTTCACTTACCTTTTTTTTCTCATGTTTTTCCCTGCTTTTGATCTTTTTATTCTTCCACAGCTATGATAAATATGAAATGTGTTTTGCATATCAGCATATGTATAACTATTTCAAAATGCCTACCATTTTCAGAAGGGATGGAATGGAGGGAAAGAAGGAGAAAATTTGAAATTCTAAATTTTGTAAAAATGAGTTCCAAATTTTTTCTTGATATGTAATTGGAGGAAAAATAAAATTGCTATTTAAAATGTATATTTAAAAAATAAGTAACTTACCGAGAGTCACACATCTAATAATCTAATATGTCTAGAATTTTCTTCAACTCTTGATTATTCCAGGCTCAGCTCTTCATCCATGGCACCCCAGTCTCTATTATTGAAAGGTAAAATGACTATGTTTTTCAATAAATGCTGTTTCATGCTGCCATTGGGTGTGTAGTAGAACAAAACTTGCCAACTCCCATGTTCATTTCTCTGAAATGATGCTGCAACCTCCCTTTCCCTCCAATTGCGATTCATTTGTATTTTTTAATGTCATTTACAGCAAGTGAATTTGAACATAGTTTAATGCTTTCTATTTACTATGCACACTAATGATGATCATGGAATAGAGATAACACATTAAAAGAATCCAAGGTTTGGTGAATGTTTATAGCCAGTCTAAAAATTTTGGTTCTCATCACATTCTTCCCCCTTTTCCACAACTTGACTACTACTATTAGACAAGTGGAAGGGAGCCACAAAGTACTGAAGAAAATACTGTACCTTTATGTATTTTAATGGGTTTCCATGCCCCACCCCAAACAAAACAAAAGAAAGCAAACAAACAAACAAGCAAATCACAATTGATTGTTCAACTTTTCATGAAGAATCTCTGTATTTAGTTTGGCTGGTTCTCAGACAGCAGATTTCATTTAGTCTTTAAAGTCTCAGCTTTATCCTTTCCCTGTACTAAATTAACTTTAACTTGTTCTATATTTATCTGTGCAGTCTAAAAGAACCTGTAGCATCACTTGTATTTCTGTGACATTACATTCAATAATCCAGAGCCCCACAATATGAGAAATCATTTAAAAAATGTGGAGTAAGTATAAAATATTCTTCTCCCCATTCCCCTCTCCAATGAAGTTCACCAATAATAGCATTGCTAAGATGTATGTGTAAGAAAAAAAATAAAGATTGTGAAATACAAAGTGGTGAATACCACATTTTTTTATAATGCTTTGGTAAAAGCTGAAATTAATTCTACCAAAGTTGGAAAGTTTGTCAGAGATATGTGGAAGAGAAACAAATATTCTCACTGAATACTTTAAAAAAATGCAATAGATGGAATTACCTAAGGGTGTGAAAAAGCTCTGTCGTCTTTTTAAGAAGTAAGAGAATGGAAAAATGCAATTTAAAAAAAAATGACACAAGGAAACAAACCAAGGAAAAGAATACAGGCAACGATGTCAGAGAACAAAGTACATATTTCCAGCTGCAGAACAGTTTAATGGAGTACAGAGATTAGGGGGGAAAATACTAAAAAAAAGAGGAAAGAAAATAAAGAAGGAATGCAGGAAAGTTAAAAAAAATGATAAGCTTGATTTGCAAAGGAGAAGAATCAAGTTAAGCATAAAGTACCTCCCTACTGACCTATTTTTCAAGAATTTCAGAGCTGAAAAGGATTTTAGGGAATTGTAGTCTATTCACCTCTTTTTACAAAATAGGAAATTAAGTCTTAGAGAGATGAAGTGATTTACCCAAACCATAGAAATAAGAGTGCAGAAGGCATATCTGATAGTTCTTATAATACTACATGAAAGGAAAAGTCAATGGGAGCTCACACCATATATGGTGGGGAGAAAAATGATGCAAGAAGAAATTGGTAACTAAAAATCAGAGAGGAAGAAAAGGAAACAGACATGGAGTAAAGTTTGGAAGGGATCATTAAGAAGAAAAAAATGTCAATGTGGCAATGGTGAATGGAGAGCCAACCTTAAAGCCAAGAAAACATTGTATGGTGTTAAGTCCTGCCTCTGACATAAGTGACATAATGTCCCTGAGAAAGTTACTTCTTGTCTCAGTGTCTAATTACTCCAGGCAACTAAGATAATTAGAGCAGAGAAAGAGCAGACCCACATTGGCAGATAGAATTTCCTTGCCTGGCGGTTACTTATACCAATGTAATCACCAGTCCAAGTCATGTACATATTATTAGAAAATTGAATAAGTTTGATGATCTAATTTTTTGTATCAGATTTCTCATATATCTCATAAATAGGATAAATATAAGTGATGAAGGCTATTTTTATAGTCATATAAACCAAAAGGATAAGCTTAGTCAGATGAGAGCTAAGATGGCTTTCATTGAAGGAAGTACTCTAAGCATGATTAATGTATGGAGTTTTTTTCCCCATAATTTTAGGGGCCTTCAACTTTCAAAGGACAGAAGATAATAATTGGGGTGGGACAGATTTCAAATTCTACCTGCCAATGAAAAACTGCTGGGAATAAGATGTGCTGTTAAAGAGGAAAGAAATAAAAATTGTAAATAGTTTATGGAGAATCATAACTTTGGTTCTAGAAGAGACCTCAGAGGTCATATAGTTCAATACCCTCATTTTGCATATAAGGAAATTTAAATGATTTATCTGAGGTCACACACACAAGTAAGTAGCAGATCTATAGATTACAATTAATGTGATTTGGCAACAAATCCAATACTCTTTTTACTACATCTTGTTTCATGGTGAGGGAGGCATCATTAATTGACAATAAATATAGGGAACATAAAAATGAAAACGAAAGAATATTCACAAAATGTAAATTGAATCATTTGTAAGGTAATATTAGAAAAAGAACAAATTGTATTCAGAGTAAGGTTTTGGGGGGGGGTTTGAATTCTAGTTCTCTTTACTATTTAAACTTTAAACATGATACTATGCCTCCTTTGGTCTCAGTTTCTCTGTCTATACAATGAAGGACTTGGATTCAATGTGCTTTAACATCTGAGTCTCTGACTAGGATCCAGACAGTGAAAAGATGTCCAAAAGGCTTCATAGAATAGAAGAACAAGAACAAAGGAAAGATGTCATAGAAAACAGCTTCCTTAGAAATTGTAAAAACTAAAGCAAAGTTCTGGAGAAGGAAGGAGGGATCACAGGTTTCAAACTAAATGGGACATTGGAGGTCATAAAGTTCAACTACATCATTTTACAGTTTAGAAAATTGAGGCTCTGAGAGGATGTGGTTTTTCCAAGGTCACACAGATAATATCTGGGGAAAAATAGGATTCAAATCCAATTTTTGGACTGACTAAATTCAAGATATTTTCCACTCTACCAACAGACCTTGTAGATAACACTGACATATTTTGTAGGTCAACATTCCATAACAAAAACAAAACAAAAGAAATACCTTTTGAAATCAGTATTCTGAGATTGAGGGTAAGAGTTACAAATAAAGAGAGTTTATGAGACCAGATCAAAAATAAAGGAAGGAAAGAACAGAGGAAGAATAAACTTCAATTTTATTCAGAAAATATTTATCAAGTACTTGCTTAAAGAGACAACATGCTACATTAGAGCAAATACTACATTTGTTAGAGTACCTTATCTAGATTCAAATTTCTGCTCCTTCACTTAACTATCCATGTGACCTTGGACTAATCACTTAGCCACAATGGACTTTGGTTTTCCCATATGTAAAAAGAGGGCATTAAACTAGATGACAACTTTTTAGGTCCTTTCAGGTTTTAAATCTATGATTTTAAAGTTTTGTTCAGAAAGGCACCATACTAGGAACTAGGAATATAATGATGAAATAGGACATAGACTCTGCCTTCAATCAGTTCCTAAGAGAAAGAGATGACCTGTATAAAAATAAGCATAATACAAATCAGGATATGATAAATGCAATATGTCATTCATTTCATCTGTAACCAAGTCCTGAGAGGCTTGATCGAGGAACTTAGGCTACTCTTTTAAGTAAGAGACATCTTGAGCAAATGTCTGAGAAGGTAGCAGGGCGTTGACTTTACAAAGAGGAAACACAAACTTGAGTCTTAATTTTAGTGTTTTAATTCAATTCAATAAACATTTATTAAGCACCTACTATGTGTCAGGCACTGTGGTAAGTGCTGGTTAATAGCTGCGTGACTATGAGCAGCTCACTCTCTGTGACTCAGTTTCCTTCTCTTTAAAAGTATGAGCACATAGTTTTATGTAACTATAAAGTAGTATGTAAGTGTGAGCTATTATTTCCATTATATCATTTTTGGCATTGTAGCTGTAATAGTAGGTTTCCCAGCATGAAAGATGTTCAACTGGAGTTCAAAGAATGACTCATCAGGAATCTATAGAGGGAATTAAGGCAGTCATGCTTTAGGTTGACTAAGTTCCTTCTAAGATCCCTTCCAGGACTAAGATTCTCTAATTCTAAAGCAATGCCTTTAAAAGCCCCTGATGATTCTTTTTTATATGATTTGTTTAAAGTTTATTCCAATTTTAGACTGTGTGAAACACTGAACAGATATCTCTACATAATGGAATATATTATTACCATTTAGTGTTTCACTCTTCTTGAACTAGTTTTCAAACCCAGAGAGTCAGCCCTTATTTCTAAAGTGGTTTGAGTGAGTGATTAAACTATGATTTTGTGAAGCACTCTAACATATGTTAATATGTAATTTGCCTAATTCATGAATTACGAAACATCTTTGCTCATTCCATCATCTATTTCTTTAGCATCAGGAAGTCTTACTTGCAAATAACTACCACACTTATTTTTACTGAGTGACAATGAATTGTAATTTGGTTTCTCTTGCTGGTAGGGCGAGACTAGGGACAGGCACAAGACCTGCAATTTCATTAGAATGAGAAAAGCTGATGAGGACACTCCTTCTGTCAGTGTAGATTGGCAACTTCTCTGCCATTCACAGTCTTAGAAAATTATCTAGAGCACTGAAAAATTAAATTACTTTTCCAGGATCAATTACTTTGCAAATACATAGCAGAAGCTAGGTTTGAACTTGGGTCTTGTTTCCAAAGTCAGCTTTCTTATCACTATGCCACACTATCTTCTATCCTGCATCATTCTTCATATTACAAGTGTGCTTTGCAATGCCTCCATACTTAGTGATCTTCTATGTTCACTGGTCTTTGGTATAAGTTAAAATAACTCGACATTCCCTTCATTTCTGCTATTTGTTTATCTTCAGTTGTCCTTTCTGTATCAATTTTGAATTAGTTGTCTCTTTCTCAACAGCCACTGAATAAGCACTGTATGTGTTTTCATTGTTATAACATCATAGATATGATATAGCATTTTCATGTAGGTCAAGATGGATCATTTTAGTCCAAAAGAAATTTAAGTTCTTACAATGTCTTTAAGAGAAATTTTGGCTATGTCTAAACATATAGCTTAAGGAAGGAAATGGCGAACCACTCCAATATCTTTGCCAACAAAATTCCATGGATGATATAGTCCATGAGGTTACAAAGAGTCAGACATGACTAAATAACTAAACAACAACACATATATACTTAAATAGAAAATTAAAGCATTTTTTCTATTAATCCAGGCCTGAAACATACAGATAGTTTAGGCCAAATTAGTTTTATTTTCCTGAATTTTTTGAATAAAAATAATGCCCATTTTATGATTTGCCTGTTAAGAGATAGCCATTATGTTGAACCAAAGCACTTTCCTAACTTCTAGTTCACAAATTTTACTTAAAGAAGTCTTTGATGCTGTATGTAAAAGAACAACTCTGACTCAGAAACTGAGAAACCTGCATTTTAGCATAACTCTTTCAAAACATTAAGCTGATTTACCAATTGTGCATAAGATCACATGGACTATGGTCATGCTGAGCTTCCCTTTTCATATTAGTTCAAAGGAAATAGTAATAGTTGATTTTGATTGAAAGCATTCAGCAATAAAGTGTTCATTGTCAGTTTAAGTTAAACTAGAATAAAATGAAATCTGTCCTCTGTAGAGAACACTACAGTCCAGTAATACCCAATTAATAGTCATACTATTTTAATTATAGATGGCAGAATGGATATATCATAAGATTTCATTAAGATCTAGATTTGTCTCTTTTAAAAGCATATTGGCATTACTATCTTTTAAAAATTTTTTTGAAGTTAATACCAATAGTAGTAAACTTTGAAACAATTAAATAGCTGCCAACATAGTTTTTTTCTTCCTCCCTTCCCTCTCAATCTCTCTCTCTCTCCTTTTCTCCCTCCCCCCCCTCTGTCTCTCTGTCTCTCTCTCTCTTATTCTCTCTCTAAATACTTGAACCTGTTCAAGTACAAACTTTCACTCCTTTATATGTACAATACTTAAATCTGTTCTCAGATTTCTAGTAGATGACAAAACACTTTGAAAATGGTTATCAAGTTTAATTTTATACAAGAAATATGACGATCCAGAAATATCATGTTTTTAAACAAGATTAGGTTATAGTTCTTCATTGAAAGTAGAATGTGTGCCTCAAAATTTTTGCACAACACTTTTGACATATTTCCATAGGCTAGTGGACAAAGTCCTAGGAAACTGGGAATGGCCAAATGTCTTTGAGCATCTGTGAAGAAACTTATTGACTCTCCGCATTTTACAGATTCCATTTTGAATGGGCTTTGAACATATCCAAATTTTGCGAATGTTGGAAGGTTACATTATCATCATCACCTAATAATAATAATAATATTTATATAGTGCTTTAAGGTTTGCAAAGTGGTTTACAATTGTTATGTTCTTTGCTCTTCACAATAATCCTGTGAGATAGGTACTAGTATCATCTGTGTTTCACAGATGAAATAACTGATGTCATCAAAGTGGTGACCTTTTGAATTAACTATATTGAGGGGGAGTAGAGCAGAGCCAAGATGGCAGGGTAATGTGAGCATTATTGCCTAACTCTCTCAAAACACCACTCGAATGAACTTTAAAAAAATGTGTCAAAGTAAATTGTGATCTCTATCACCAACAGAAAGGGAGGAGTCATCTGCCATCTTTTGATTCATAGATTAAAAATTAATTGAAAACTAATCTAATCCTAAAGAATGAATGATTCAAAAGAATAAATCATGGAAACAATAATTTCATTAAAGATAATGACAACAATGAAAAATGAATTAAAATTCATAGAATGCAGGCAAAGCAGTACTTAAGGGGAAAATTTAGATCACTAAAAATGCTTACATTAATGAAAAAGAGAAAGGGGGATCAATAAATTGAGTATGTAGCTAAAAAAACTAGAAAAAGAACAAATTAACAATTCCCAATTAAACACCAAAATAGATCTTGAAAGTCAGAAGAATGATGAATAAATTTTAAAGTATTTTAAAAAATAAACTTGTAAATAAATCTATGAACCAGTTTTATGGGGGAGAAAACCGTAACATTGCCATAAATTACTGGGTAATTTGATTTAAAAAACAAAGGAAACAAAAAACAAATTACCATCCTGAAAAATAAAAAAAAAGGAAATGTTCAGTCAATGAAAATGAAATTATAGCTGTGGTTAAGAGCTATTTTTACCAACAATATGCCAATAAAACTGACAGTAAATGAAATGGATTAATATTTACCCAAAAATAATTCCCCAGATTATCAGAAAAGGGAATAGAATACTTAAATATCCCTTTCTTAGAAAAAGAATTTGAGCAAGCTGTAAATGAGCTCTCTAAGAAAAAAATCCCCAGTACCAGATGGATTGATTTATAGTGCATATTATCAAGCATTTAAAGAATAATGAGTTCAAATATTACATAAAAGCAAAAAAGGAGTTCTACCACATTCCTTCCATGACATGAATGTGGTTTGGGTACCTAAAACAGGGAGAGAAAAATACAGATAAAGAAATCTATAGGTCAATTTCTCTACTGAATATTGGTGCAAACATTCTAAGCAAAATACTAACAAAGAAATTACAGTAAACATCTCAATGATCATACAGTAAGATCAGGGTGAATTTGTACCAGGAATGCAGAGTTGGTTCAGTTATAAGAATAATTGACTATATCAATAAAAACAACAAAATTCTGTAATTATATCAATAGATGCAGAAAAATTGCAGAATTTAATACCCATTCCCATTAAAAATGCTAAAAAGCAAAGAATAAAAGGAACTTTCCTTAAAATGATAAGTAATATTTATCTGAACCCAAGAGCATTATCTGCAATGGGGATAAACTAGAAACCTTTTCAATAAGATCAGTGGTAAAGCAAGGATATCAATTATCATCATTATTATTCAATATTGTATAATAAATACTATGATAACAACAAAAATATGTTGAAGAAATAAGTATTGGCAATAAAGAAACAAAATTATCACTTTTGCATATGATATGATGGTATACATAGACAACCTTAGTCAATCAAATGAAAAAATATAGTTGAAATAACTAACAACTTTAGCAAAGTTGAAGGATATAAAATAAATCCATACAAATTGTCAATATTTCTATATATTACCAACAAAGCTCAATAAGAAGAGATAGAAAGATAAATTACATTAAAAATAATTGTAGAAAATATAAAATACTTGGGAATCTACCTGTGAAGATACACACAGGAACTACATGAATATAATTACAAAACGCTCCACACAAATAAAGACCGATCTAAATAATTGGAAAAATATTAATTACGTATAGATAATCTGGGTCAACATGCTAAAAATAGCAATGCTAACTAAACAAATTAACTTATTCAGTGTCATAACAATTAAAAAAACAAAAAAATTATTTTTTAGAGCTAGAAAAAAAGTAATAAAATTCATCCGGAGGAATGGAAGTTCAAGACTATAAAGGGTATCAATGAAAAAAAAATGTAAAGGAAGTGGGCCTAGTAAACCAAACCTTAAATTGTATTGCCAAGTGGTCATCATCAAAATAATTTCATATGGGCTAAGAAATAGAGTGGTTGATTAGTTTAGCAGATTGATCACATAACATATAGAAGCAAATAAACACAATCTTGCGTTTGATAAATATAAAGATCCTGGTTTTGAGAGCAAGAAGTGAGTATTTGACAAAAATCTTCTGAGAAAACTGGAAAGTAGTCTGGCAGAAACTAGGCAAAGACCAACATCTCATACCATATATTAAGGTCAAAAAGAATAGCATAACGGGTGATATCATACGCCAATTAAGGGAGCCTAGAAGAAATTACCTGTCAGATCTATGGATAATCTATGACCAAACAATAAAAAGAAGAAGTTTATAGGAGTAAAATGGATAATTTTTGCCCAAACAAAACCAATACAATAAAAAAAATTAGAAGAAAATTAGGAGACTGGAAATCATTTTTGCAGCATTTCTCTAATACAGATCTCATTTCTCAAAAGAAGTATTGAGAACTAATACAAATTTATAAAATAAAAAGGAATCATTTCCCAATTGATACATTATCAAAACATAAGAAATGGCAATTTTCAGAAAAAAATTAAAGTTCTCAGTAATCAAAAAACATTTCTAAATCTAAATTTTCTAAAAAGTTTCTAATAGAAAAAACAACTTAAAACAATTCTGAGATACTACCTCACAGTCCTCAGATTGACTAATATGACATAAAAAGAAAATAATAAATGCTGGAAATGTGGGAAAATAGGTACACTAATATAGTATTGATTAAGCTATGAACTAGTCCAACTATTCTACAGATCAATTTGGAACTATGCCTAAAGGGCTTATAAAACTGTGTGCACCATTTGGCTTAATAATACTGTTACTAGGTTTGTACCCAAGGAGATCACAATTAAGAAACAAAAAAGAAACAACACAAAAGAGCCCATATGACTATAATGACCCAAGTTATGATATATGAATATGATGAAATATTACTGTATTATAAAAATTATTAAGGGGATGAATTCAGAAGTGCCTAAGAAATCTTATGCAAGTGAGCAGAACCAAGATAAGTCCACTCAGTAACAACAATATTGTAAAGATAATCAGTTGTGAATGACTTAATAAATAACTCTGATTGATATCCTTATCCACCGTAACTCCAAAGCAGTCATGATGTAAAATGCTATCCACCTCCAGACAGTTAACAGATGGATTCAGATTACAGAAGGAAGCATATATTTTCCTTTGTTTTTCTTGCAATTTTTTTTCCTGGAACAAGACTACTGTGGAAATATGTTTTGTTTTATCTCATATGTGTAATGGTTATCATATTCCTTGCCTTGCCAATGGGAAAGGGAGGAGGTGGAAGGAGAAAGAGAATTTGGAAAAAAAAAACAAAATTAAATAAAAAAAAAGGAAAGTCATACAAATATAAAAGAAAAAAAAGAGAAAATAAGAGCTACTTAAAAGGAAGCTATAACAAATATCAGTGCATTTTTTAACCCATAAGGCAAATAAAACAGAAATTGTTACATGATTTTTCATTTAAAAGTAAAATTACAATATCTTTTTTTTTGGGGGGGAGGCAAATCAATTGGGGTTAAATGATTTCCCAAGGTTACACAGCTACTAAGTGTGTCAAGTGTCTGAGGCTGGATTTGAACACAGGTACTCCTGACTTCAGGGCCAGTACTCTATTCACTGCACCAGCTAGCTTCCCCAATGTCTTCTTATAATTTTTTTGTATTTAAGGTACATTTGCCTTAACGGGAGAACTTATATTATAAAACATTATTTTATACCTTAAAAAATTAACTATGAATATGATCATTTATTAAATGATGAAATCATAATGCTGAACATCTTCTTTCTAGTTGAAGAGAGAGTAATGATAGTAAATTACTTGTGGTTTCAGAGAAATCCAATTGTGAAAATTCAGCAGATTCACAGAATCATTTAGGAACATAGCTTATCAAAATTAAAGACTAGAATACACTATCAAATTTCAGTGGTAGGCTAGAAGAACAAAGAGTTAATTAGCAAATGTGTTATTGAGTATAACAGCAGCTTTACTCTTCACCTTACCTCCATGATTCTAATTAGTTTGTTAGCAAATGTAGATGGAATAAACTGGAGGAAAAGTTATCTAAATATATGGTATAAAATAATTGCAAAGTTTCATAGATCTTCTAAATCAGGGTAGCCTGTAATCTTTCACTGGACAAACATATTAATGGTCTACTCTGTACAAAACTTTATGGCAGATGCAAGAGATACAAACACAGATATGACAGATCCAACTCTTACAAAGTTACCAACTCTGACTAATGGGGAAGGGTAGAGAGGAGAAGTACACAATAACCTTAGCGCAAGGGAGTTTGAGATACTTGAAAAAAATTGAGTGTGACAAATTTAGTAAAGGAGAGACAAGTTTCATGGAGTTTAGGGACATGGATGGTGGTCTGAGAAGGTTTCTTGAAGGACATATCTCCTAAGGTGGACTTTTAAGGAAAGCAAGGACTTTGACACGTACAAATGGCATGAGTGGAGTTTTATTCCTAATGATATAAAGGAAAGAGAGCTGGGAATGCATTCAGAGGATTTGGCTTTGAATTTACACTCTGCCACTTACTCCTTACGTAATCCCCAGGCAATTAATTTAAACCAGGAGTGCGGAATCTGTGGCCTTGATGTAACAAGTGGCCCTCTAGGTTTTCAAGGGCAACCCTTTAAATTCAAACTTCATAAGAACAAGTCCCCTTAATAAAAGGGATTTGTTCTGTAAAACTTGGACTCGGTCAAAAGGCCACACTCAAGGACCTAGAAGTCTACATGCTGCCTGGAGGCCATGGGTTCCCCACCCCAACTGTAAGATGGCAAAATTAGACTAGAGGCCCTATAAGATCCCAATTTATGATCCTATTATTCTATTCTGTAAGCAAAGACATGGAAGCAAGATAGTGAGGGACAAGACTGGGCTAGAATGTAAAAGAAGTAAAGAGAAATAGTATGAAATAAAACTTTAAAGTTGGGCTTGAGTCATATTATAGAGGGATTTGAATGCCAGAGTAGTCTATCCTTTATTTAGTAGATAATGGGGAGACACTGAAGATATATGAGTAGAGAAGTAACAACCAGTTCAATGGAGCAAATGAGGAATTAGACAGGAAATAGAAGGGAAGTTGGAAGACCTGTTAGGAGGCTATTTTGATAATTTAGAATAGACAAGCAACTAAATGAAGGTGACCATACTGAGAGCAGAGAGGAGAGTACGGCTTTTGAGAAATAGTACAAGGATAGAACTGTTAGTACTTGATGGCTATTTGGATGTGTGATATAAAAAGGAAAAAAGTCAAGGAGAACTGCTTAATAGTCCATTTATAAATAATGGTGGTTTGCTACAAACAGGTAGCAGAAAATACTCTGTAGGATCAATCTGTAACATTATGACATTGAATTGATATAAATGGTTGATTTGAATCTGTTCTCCTATTTTTTAAAAAAAGAGAATTCCAAGTATTTAAAGGCAATACAAACTACTATCATTATCTTTTAGTGTCCTGATTAATTTTTGGAAAAAAAGATAATTTCCTTTTCTATAAAAATAATCATCAAGAATCACAATGGCACAATTTGTTAATCTCTGCTAAAACACATCAAACCCTGTCATAAACTTATATGGAACTGAAAGTTTCAACTGGGCTCATTAGCTAACAAAATAAGCTAAGAAAATAGGTGACGAGGATGCAAAAAAAAAAAAACCCAAACCCAAAACCAAAAACAAAACAAAAAATCAATTTTGACAAAGGCCAAATAAAACAAAATGTAATTTGATACAAATAAGAGCAGTATCTTATACTTGGGTACAAAAAAAAGATTTTCTAAATTTGAGAAAACAAGCATCTATTAAGCACCTTTTATGTGCCAGACACTGTGCTAACCACTTTACAAATATTCCATTTGATCTTCACAATAGCCTTGGGAGTTAGCTACTTTGTTATCCCTCTCTTATAAATATGAAAATTGATCAATTGTGAGTACAAATTAAAGCATAATTTTCTCACTTAAAAAAACAAATATGGAAACCAAGGCAAATAGAAATTAAGTGATTTTAACAGGGTCACACAGCTGGTAACTGTCTGAATCTAAATTTAAACTCTGGTATGCTTGATTTAAGGTTCAGCATTACAAAGACTGTGACATCTAGATACCTCTTGGAGAATACTTGGTCAGGTTGAACAAGCTGTCTGAAAAAAGATCCAGGGATATTAGTCAAAGTGCAAAATTAGTCAATTATATGTCAACTGGAAAGTTAATGCTATGTTGGGCTATATTAAAGAATTCAGCTTCTAGGAATGAAGAAGTGACAGGGCCACTGTACTTTGCCCTGGTCAGATCCCATCCAGAGTATTTTGTTCAGTTCTGGGTACCACATTCTAGGAAGGACATTGAATACCTATAGAGTGTCCAACAAAAGGTAATTTAAATGTAAAGAATCTAAAGTTTATACCATATAGGGATCAGTTGAAGGAACAGAGGATGTTTAGCCTGAAGAAAAGATAATTCATGGGGAATATGATAGCTATGTTCAAATATATTTTTGTAGGACTATTTTGTTGAAGAGGAATCAGACACATTCTTTTTTACACCAGTTGTTAAAAGCAAGAGCAATTGTGGAAGTTGAAATGAGGTGAATTGAGGATTGATGTCAGGAAAAAAACAAAACAAAACTTTTTATTCCAAAATTGAAAATTTCACTTTTGGAGGAATGGGTTCTCCCTAATTAGAGGATTTCAGGTAAAGACTAGAAAATCACTTGCATATATAGATGGAGAGTTAGGTCAAAGGATCATAAAATAAGAGATTTACTGCCAGAAAGGACCTCAGGGGTCATCCAGTCTAATTCTTTCATTTTATAGATAAAGAAACTGAAACGCAGATAGGATAAGTGACTTCCTTAAGGTCATACAGATAGGTAAGTGATCGACCTGGAATTTCAATCCAAGTCTTCTGATTCTGAATCCAACACTCTTTCCATTGTAAAATGAAGGTCCCTCGACATTCCAGATCTCAAATTCTGATTCTGTCCCTCGAGGCAACAGGTTTTCTATTACTGCAAGTGTAAGAGCAGCTATAGAACAGTTTTACAATTTGATTCCATATACTCTACCAATACCTATTTTGACACTGTAAGGTTTTCAATTTTGATTGATTTTCTAGAAAATTAAATTAGACTTGAAGCTATAGGGAGACTTTTAAGACAATAGACACAGCATGGTAGTCCATTGAACTGGGAGCTCCTTGAGTGGAAGGGCTTTCTTTTGCCTTTCTTTGTATTCTCATAGCTTGACATAACGTCTGCACATGGTAAGTGATTAATACATGTTTATTTATTGACTCTGGCCTTCCCTATACTTATCTATGGAGGAAAAAAGGTTCCATCTTAACCATGTGAATATTAGTTTATTTTTAAAATGAGTTTTATTGATGTATTTTATTTTTACCTGATCTAACTTCCCCAACTTATAACAACTGTCCACCTCCTCCCAGAAAGCTATATTTCATAATAAAGTTTGAAAAAAAGAAGAAAGGGAAAAAGTTCTAAAAAACTAAATAATTTCTTTTATATAAACTGATATTGTGTGTATTATTCCTTACCTCTCATCCTCCACTTCAAAGGAGCAAGGCATATGTCTTCTTTGTTTTTAATTTCTCTTTATAATTTTTTTGGGGGGGGGGGGGGGAAGCAGAGCATTTGGAGTTAAGTGACTTGCCCAAGGTCACTTGCCCAACACTAGTGTTAAGTATCTGAGGTAGGATTTGAACTCAGGTCTTCCTGACTCCAGGGCTGGTGCTCTCTATTCACTGTGCCACCTAGCTGCCCCACATGACTTCTTAAATCTTTCCTTTGGTACCAAACTTGGTTATTATAATTTTGCAACATTCAGTTTCAAATGTTTCATTTTTGTTGTTCTTTCCATTTGAATTGTTTTGCATATTGTTGATCTCTCATCGCTTTCTTGACTACATAATTTCTCTAAAGTTTCTCATGCTTTTCTGTATTCTCTCTCTCTCTGTATACATACATGTGTATATATATATATCTTATAGCAAAGTGATATCTCTTTACATTCATGAATCATAATT
Source organism: Petaurus breviceps papuanus (assembly GCF_028583685.1). Taxonomy (NCBI): domain Eukaryota; kingdom Metazoa; phylum Chordata; class Mammalia; order Diprotodontia; family Petauridae; genus Petaurus; species Petaurus breviceps. Next base: position 13,598,660 of record NW_027185779.1, on the reverse strand, counting down.
GCCAAGTGATGGAAATCTACTTTGCTTCCAGTTCATAGTACCGCAAAAAGCATGGGCAAGGGATTTTTTTTTTTTTAAAGAGGCATTTGGGGAAATTGAATGGCACCTTGCTATGGACTAGGGTGTCTTTCTCCCACTGCCATATCTTAACTATAAGATCCAGACCATGGTTTATAATCTATATGGGAAATCCTCCCTCATTGACTCATATTAAAACGTTCAGAGGACAACTAAATGTGCATACCTCATGACAAGACCAGAATAATTGGGAAATAGAAACAAGAGTTGGATATTAAATCCATACTTGGCATCACGAGGCCTTCTCAACCTATGAAAAATTTTTGGTAGAGCCACAAGAAGCCTAAAGTTTCTGTAATTCATTAATGTAGGGCTGATTCACCCAAGGAATTTGTAAGTGAAAATCCCTAAGTCAAAGATATCAGCTACTTCTTGTTGAGAGTGATGAGGAGCTAAACTTAAGATCTTTTGTTCTGACTGCCAATTAGGAGTGGGGTTGCAGGTGGGGTGGTGAGGGAGAATTGATATTGATACTGAAAAGGTTCCCAGGGACCAAGAATTATCATGCTGGGTATATTGCTATTCAAATTCCATGATTAATCTCTACCATTCTGAGTAAAGGTGTTATTCATTGCATCTTTTTATATGACCTTAAATGAAACACAGCAGATAAGGACAAATGCTAGTTGTAAGAGAGATAGGTGACACACAAACCATGAAATCTGACTGTAGGACAACAGACATAACCCCTAGATAAAGGTCCACCACGTCTGAATGTCTAGATGGTGACTGGCATTTGATGTTGGGTAGTGTGCATTATTATAGACATGAATATTCAGGCTACTTTATTCCAGTTCCCAGCTAAACTAGGAGTTAGGTAGACAAACCAAATTCGGTTACAGAGAAAATCATCAATGATCTGTTATTCTTCTTCTTTATTTGTGGACTATTTCCATCCCATTGCAAACATTTATTAAATTATTTATTCCCTTGTTAAAAAAATTTCCTAAAATACCTATAAATCAAATTTTAAAAAGTGGTTAGCTTTCATTTCTAGAGTACTTAGGTTCCAACACTCATTTTAACCAATCTGTTCTTTGTTCGCTGCCAGTTTTCAAGAAAATAGCATAGATGTGTGAAAGTCAGAGATGTTCACATTTAAAATACCAGATACATGCTTGCAAGCAGTGACAAACAAAATAGAACTTTCAAGTAATCTTATTTATAGTAATATAGTGATGATAATATAATGTTGAGAAAATTAAAGACTGAATTATGATGTTTAAAAGAAAGATGCTTTTTCTCCAACTAAATTGTAACCTTCTTGAGGGTAGTGACTACTTTTATTTACCCGCAAAGGACAAAATAAAGTAAAAATCACAAAGGGTGAGAAAATTAAATACTTTTTGATTAATTAAATCAAAACTTTATCCACAATAACAAATCAAAACCTGATTCAGATATGGATTGGACCAGAAGGCCTTTTGCATTATTGCAGAAAGCATAGTTTGAGGTCACCTAACTTCTCTTCTCACTTTTATCCCAGATAGATGATCTTCAGTCCAAAATCTGTGTCTCCTATATGTACAAACTGAACTAAAAAAGCGTAGTTGAAAATTATCATAGAAGCCGATGCAGTATAAGTATACTAATTATTTCATTTAGACTCTAACCTCTAGTTTTCCTTTAGTCACAAGGATTTCTAAATCAATAGGTAGATTTACTTAATTAAAAAAAGAAAGCTTTTAAACACTAACTTTACCAAATTCCCTACCTTTGGAAAACCACAAGGAAGGAAAGGTAATATAATAGGAAGTTTGAAAGATACCTGCCATCGGTAGATGAAAATATGCAAAGAAGAGACAGATAGTCTAAACATTTTGTTTCTCAAAATTGTATTAAGTTTAAAGGATCATAAATTTAGAGCAGGAAAGGACATTCAAATCCATTGAATCCAACTCTCCCATTTAAAAGATGAATAAACTGAGTCACAGAGAGAGAAAGAAGAAGGGAACAAACATTTATTAAGTATCTATTGTGTGCCAGCTACTGTGCTAAGTGTTTTGCAAATATTATCTCATCTTTACAATAACACTGGGAGTTAGGTACTATTATTGTCTTCATTTTACTGTTGTATAAACTACCCAAAGTCAAACAATTTATTAATATCTGAGGCCAGATATGAATTTAGGACTGTTCAAATTCAGGTCCAGTGTTCCATCCAAAGAGAATAAAAGAAACGTGGAACATAACAACATTGGCAGTTAATTAAGAATAGTGTCAGAAATTCTCAATTTCATGTTGACTCAAACCTGGTGAAGAAAAATAGACAATGATGAAAAACATTGTTTTTGTTTTTAACTATTTTAAGTGAAAAAGAGGATCAAATAAAAGGGCCATTTTCTCTTACAAAAGAAAGTAAAGGAATGATTAGAGTGAGACCCAAGTCAATTCAATTCAGTAAATTTTTAAGTTTCTACTATATACCAGATGCGGTGTAATACACTAGGAATAGGAAGATAAAAAATGAAAAAAAGGCCCTGCTCTCAAAAATCTTATACTCTATAGCCCTTGCTCTCAAGAAGCTTAAATACTACTTGTTAATGATAAATACCTTCTCCTATACAGTAGTTCAATTTATTAGAGTTAATCAGGACAGCCTGTGAGACATAATAAAAAGAAAACTGGCCTGGGAATAAAGCAGGCCTAGTTTTGAGTCCTAACTCTGTCTCTAACTAATAGCATAACTGGTGGAAAGTTATCAAACATCTTTGGAATCATTTTCCTTTTATATAAATTTGGTGATTGGATTAATATTTCTAAGCTCTTTTCAAATTTGTAATTCCATGATTATAAAACTGAGATTTTGGAGCAAATAGATCTTGTATTGAATATTGAAGGAAAGGGGGAAATCAACTCATGAAAATGTAGCAGGAATACATTCTAGCTGTACAGAAAGGAAATGAGTAAAAATATTAAATCGTCAGAGAGGAGGTTTGGAACAGTAAGATTAGCAAAAAGCAAGGGGCAATAATTAAGAAATGTGAAGCCATTAGAATATTTGGAGTAGGGAGTAGACACTGAGATAATAAAGCCTCTTGAATACAAAACAAAAGCCAATGAACAGCCACTGTAGATTATCAAGTTGGAGAGGGATGATGAAAATAGTCCAGAAAATTTTAGAATCAGTGCGGAAGATAAATTTAAGAAATAAAAGGATTTGATTCAAGGAAAGTCCAGCTAGGAAATTACAGAAGTAATACAGATAGGTGGTAAGAATGGTCTGAGCAATATAAATTAAGGGCTGAATTTAAAAGCACTTGGCAGAAAAAATCTCAGCAGAATTTGACTAGGAGAATTAGGGTAAAAGCAACAATAATTTCAAGTCTTAAATTTGGGTGATTAGGGGAACGGTAGTGTTATGCATCTATCTGGTGTTCTTCTCACAGTATGCATTCCTTCAGGTCAGGAAGGAGAATGTCTGTGTTCTTTTTTCTTTTTTATTTTTTACATTCTCTATAACCCTGCATGTTACATGAAGAAAACAGGAAGGTTATCCTCTGCTATGTATTTTTTTTTGGTGTATGTGGGGCTGACCTTTCACTGACCTAGATATATGGCCCAGAAAACTCTAAATGCCAGAAATACAAGATGGGCCTTGAGGGTGGTGTGTGTGTGTGTGTGTGTGTGTGTGTGTTTGTGTGAGTTTCTTCTTGTGGCAGCTGCTTATGTTTATCAGACCTGTCCTCTCCAGGAGTTCCTCTTGTGTGGAGCTTCTGCCTGAGAGTCTGCAGTTGTGTGGTTACCTAATGAGGTGGACACAGAATACTATAGGGAAAGCCAAGAAATGTTTAACCAGAGAGCCAACTGACATTTTGTTTGTGCCAAAAAGATATGCATTTTCTACATCATACATTTTTAAAACCGGAAATTATTTAAATAAATATTATAGAAAGCAAGGATGTCTATTAAAATACCTTGCTGCCATGTTGTGGGGGATTATTTCTATGAAATGCAGCCTATTTTAACAACCCACACAGACACACACAGACCAAAACATGCAAGCAAAAAAAAAAGTGACAACAATAACACCTCTACCCCAAAACTCCCATTATTATTTAATGATTGAGAAACAGACATAGAATAAAGAAATTACTTTTCTGTCTATGCATGCTTGTGTCATTGCTGTGAAGTCATATCATATATACATATGTAAACATACCGTGTTTCCCCGATAATAAGACCTATCCTGAAAATAAGCCCTCCCCTTACTGTGTAAGATTCCTCTAAAATAAGCCCTCCCCCAAAAATAAGCCCTATTGAGATTGCTACTGTAGTGAAGGTGATCCCCTGCGCTACACACTATATTACGGTACCCTCTGTATGCACCACCACCCCCCGGGTGAAACGCACGCTGTGCTCCGAGCTGCATCCAATCAGAGCTGCAGCAGTGAGCGCATCATCCTGTTCTTTATTGAATTCATTATTGAATAAAGGTACATTTTTTTGTTCACATTTACCTGTTTATTAAAATTGCTGTCAATGTTCATTAAAATAAGCCCTCCCCTGAAAATAAGCCCTCTGGTGTTTTTCTGCCCCCCCAAAAATAATAAGACAGTGTCTTATTATCGGGGAAACATGGTATATATTTCCCACACACAATTTCAGTAGCACTTTAATTTCATTCAGTATTTGCAAAGTGCCTTACTATCTTTATTAGATATTTTCATCTTTATTAGATATTACAAAAATCATATGTGAGGTCTACATAATCATCCCCTTAGAAAGAATGGGGAATATGACAACATTTGATGGATTGGAATTTCCCTATGACCAATTATGTCTAGAAGGAAAAGTAGAAGAAACCAGAAGGATTCCAATTTATAGCATAATTCATACATGTCAAGTCCATTAAATAAATATTATTGAATCTAAAACCAAGTCTGTCAAAGCATATAAAGGAATATTTTAATATTTGTTTTTCTAATCTACCACGTGCTTAATTCTACTGATTAATCCTTGAGCAGCATTTCTAATTTTACAGAGTCACTCAGCTGAACTAGATTGTGACAGGTAAAAAAAGCAATATGGAAATCATATGTCTTAAGTTTGTGGCATGATACATCCCAATATACTTGTGAATTTAGGTCACGTTTAACAAATATTGGGCAAAATGGAGATTTTGACAACTCAGAGGGCCTAAACACCTATTTGAACAGCCAAGGGCCAACTCTTGTTCCCAAACCCATTCTTTCTGTCAGTTCAACAAACATAGATTAAGTACCTAATATATGTTGAAAACACTCGAATAGGTGTCTTGGGATATGAATATAAAGAGACAAATGAAATAGTCCTTGCTCTCAATGGTCTTATTTCCTTCCATTATGTATGGCATAACCTTCAAAAGGTATACTGAAATTCTAAAGTGTTTCAGTGATTTCATCAATTTGGATGTACCCTCTAGTGGACATCCTAACTCATTCAGGACTGCCCACGCTCAATCAATCAGCCAACAAATATCCACGAAGTGATGATGATCAGCCAAGCACCGCACTAGCAAATGGGAAGACAAATGCAAAAAAAGAAAATAATAATAATCCAAAAAACTCATTTCATTCTATCAATGAAGACAACAAACCCAAATTGTTGGTATATACAGAATAAATTTTAAGTAGAATAAATTAAAATGAATGAATAAGAAGAAATGCAAAAGGCAGTAGTGAACTGAAATAATTGGGTGGCTTGGTGGTTAGATCACTGAACTTAGAATGAGAAAAACAAAACCTGAGTTCAAATCCTGTTCCTGGCACTTGTTACCTATGTAACTCTGGACAAGACACTTACTCCATATTGGCCCTGGTTTCCTCATCTGTAAAGTGAAGATAGTAGCACCTATTTCTCAGAGTTGTTGTTGTGAGGACTATATGAGATAACAAATGGGAAAGTATTTTGCAAACCTTAAAACATGATATAAGTGCTAGCTACAATACAATAATAAATACAAAGTGGAAGGTGAGCTGTGTCTTGAAGGAATAGAAGGAGATTAGAAGTTGGAATGTGGGGATTTATTATTGGCTTGGAGGATGGCCATGTTAAAGTTTAGAGACTGGAGATGGAGAATGGTGTGTAAGGTACACCATACTCTATCTCCAGTGTCTAAGCTCTGTAAAGTACAGAAAGAAGGCTAGTATGCCTAGATCAGTGAGTGAAGGAAGGGAAACAATGTGTAATGTTATGAGAGAGATAGTTTGGGCCAGGTCTTGGTGGTCTTTAAGATTTACAGAGAAGTTTCTGTTTTAGCTGACAGAAAATAGGAAGCCACTGTAGTTTAAGGAGCAGGGAAGTGACATGGTTAGATTTACGCTTATGGAAAATCACTGGGAAGGACAGATTAGAAAAGATAGGGACTTAAAACAGGGAAACTATTTGGAAGGCTATTGCAATAGTCTAGGCAAGAGTGAAAAAGGGCTTGAATTAGGGTGATGGTTGTATAACTAGAGAATAAGGGTTGGATGTGAAAGATGAGGAGATAAAAATGGCAAGATTTGTCAATGATTAGATATGTGAAACAGGGGAGAATAAAGAGTAAATGATAGTGACAAAGCTTTGAACCTTGGTGATATGTTCAAAAGAAATTAAAGTATATATAAATGGGGTGAGTATGGAGGACAATATAATGAGTTGTTTTTTGTATATGTTGACCTTGAGAGATTTGCAGGACCTAAAACATCCATTAGGTAGTTTAGTTAGTAAGGTAGAAGTGAAGCTCAGGAAGAGATGAGGCCTGAATATTTTAGATCTCTGAATCATCTGCAAAGAAATAATTAAATACATGGAAGTTGATGAAGTCAGAGAAAGATAAAGAGACAGACCTACACAGATAGAGAGACAGTAAGACAAAAAGGGAGAGAAGAGATGAGGGGTAAAGGGAGAACTTTGGGGAACATCCAAAGACATTATTTAGAGAAGTCAACTGAGGACGAGTCAGAGAAATAGGAAGAGGAGAAGGGAATGTCGTTACCAAAGCACTGAGGGAAGAGATAATCTAGCAAAAGAAGGTGTTTGACCATATCAAATGCAGCAGAGAGGTCAAAGATGAAAACTAAGAAAAAAACATCAGCTCAAGATCATTAATAAATTTTTGAGGCTCTTGTTCATGTTCTTGTATATGTTTGTTCAGGGAAGTCCAATCAGTGTGCTGATGGTCTTCCTTCCTTCCTTTTTTGTTGTTGGTTCAGTCATTTTTCAGTTGTGTCTAACTCTTTGTGACACCATTTGGGGTTTCTTGGCAAAGATACTGGAATGGTTTGCCATTTCCTTCTGCAGATCATTTTATAGATGGGGAAACTGAGGCAAGGGTTAATTGACTTGCTTAGAGTCAAATAACTAGTAAGTGTCTGAGGCTAGATTTGAATTCAGGAAGATGAATTTTCCTGGCTTCAGGCCTGACATTCTATCCACTGCACCACTTGCTGCCCAGGAGATAAATAAGAATCGTGAAAAAAAATTGAGGAAAAGAGAATGCACTAACATCTGGGCATCAGTATAGACTTCATGAAGGAGGTGGAAATTGAGCTGAGTCTTGAAGGAAGATATTGTGTTTTACATCATTAATTGCAAACTCCTTTTATTATATCTTGTTTAGAAAATCAGAGTTATTTGTTCTCTTAATAAATCTTTAGTTTTGGGCAAGGTAAGGTAGAAATCATGATTTAATCCTGTATTAAAGAAATAACAGTTTGAAATAACTGAAATCCAGTTTCAACATTAGCACATTTCTTTTCTGCTTATGAGACCTTTTACGTGCTTGTTTAAAAAAAAGCAAAAAACCCATTAATTTTTTATATATTCAGAAAGTTGAATACTAAGTTGGGAGATGCAGAGTTACAAAGAACAAGTTCAGCGCTATTTGGCATTTAACTAATGCGAAAATAGAATATTTTTATGCCAGCATAAGTTAGCACAATCATAAATATTAATGGATATCTATACCTGAAAAATCAAGATGAACAAACACAGAAAGTAAAAAATGTCAAACGAAGTATGAAATGGAAGCTATAAAATAAAATGCTACAAGAAAAGAAGATGGTACTTTGGGTGTTCAAAATATAGAGCATTTACTCCTGGTCAGAAGGAGTACTTATTGATGAGAATTGTCACCTTGAACAACTAGGTAACAATCAAGAGTAAAAAAAAGAAAAAAAAAGAAAAAAGCAGATATGCTATTGGAACCAAAAGAGGAAAAGAAAGAGAGACACAGACAGAGACAGAGAGAGAGAGAGAGAGAGACAGAGAGAGAGAGAGACAGAGACAGAGAGAAAGGCAAAGAAACAGAGACATACAGAGACCAGGAGAGAGCAATAGGATTAAGCAGTAGGAAAACATGCTTCACCAAGAAAAAAAAAAAGAAATTGGCTTAATAATCATTTTCTAAATGGCATCCATATTCATAGCATGATTACTAGATGCAAAAATATTTTTAGCATCATAACATTTTTTCAGAACAGAATTTGCATTTGCACATATATGATGCAATATCAAAGTATCCCCTAGGATTTTGCAAGACAGAGCCTGTTATGTAATGTGATATATACAACAGCTGAAGCATACTATGCCATGTAAAAAGACAACACACTGTGAAATGAATCCTAGACAATAAAGTAACTTCAGGAGAAAAGGAAAAGGAAATGGAGTAGGTTGAGAAATAAGGCATTGTGAGGGGCAGCTAGGTGGCTCAGTGAATAGAGAACCAGCCCTGGAGTCAGGAGGACCAGGGTTCAAATCCTGCCTCAGACACTTAACACAAAAACTAGGCTGTGACCTTGGGCAAGTCACTTAACCCCAATTGCCCTTTCTTGCCCCTCCAAAAAGCAAAACAAAAAAAAAAAACAAGGATGGAGGTTCAAATCTCACCTCTGATGCTTACTCTCTGAGTGACCTCAGGGAAAGCATTTGTCCTCACTAGATTCTAAGTTTTCTCATCCATAAAATGAAGGTGTTAGAACTTTATTGCCTCTGCAGTCCCTTTGAGCTCTAGGTCTATCCTACCCTTTCTAACTTATTATATAACCACTAATCTTGAGCCTAGAACAAACCAAACCTAGACTGATCTCCAACCTATAGAAATAATCTGTCTACCAATGGATCTCCCATACTGTTTTGTCTACATTTCTCAATTTAGTCCAACAAATATTTATTATGAACCTACTATATCCAAGGTAAGAAGCAATGAGATATAGTGGCTAAAGAGACCAGTCTCAGAGTCATTAAGACCTATGTTCAAGTCCTGTTCTTTACACATACTACCTACATGTCCACAGGTAAGTCATTTAATTTCTAACTTTCCCAAGAAACTCCCTACGACTATAAATGAAAAATAAGTATCATCAGCAGAGGGAATTTTCATACTAGCAGCTCCTCAGAGTGATGAAATCACAGGTCAAACACAAAATACTTCAAATAAGCAATCAACATGGTTGACTTGTAAAACAGAAACAATAAAGGAACTGTGCTAAATCATGGGAATATGAAAATAAAAAGGAAATGGCTCCTGCCTTCAAGGAGTTTCTTCAGAAATAAAAAAAAAAAGCAAATAGCACTCTTCTAGCTGCTGAGTGTAAAAAAAGATGAAAAATTAAAATCTTGTCTTCAAGTTGCTGGCAATTAACTAATGGGCAAATGACATGTGCAGAGATAAATAATACAAGTACAGAATAATAGGATAAAAAGAAAGATATTCCACCCCCAAAGAAAGAACAAAACAATACAATAAAATACAAGAAACATAAAGAACCTACTATGTGCTTGATGTGCTAAGTACTAGAGATACAAATAATGAAAAGAAAGTGCCTACCCTCAAGGAACTTACAGTCTAATGGGAGAAGAAACCACATAAAAGGAAACAAAGGCAACAGTGGAGGAGAGAAAGGTAGGCAAAGAAAAGAAAGACTGATGATGATGAAGTCAAAATCAAACAGTGCAGCTGAAGGAAAATGAAGAGTTGACTAAACTTTGTGTCTTTTGGAGAGGCTTTGGAAGGATTTTTTTTTTTATCACTGCCCTCCAGCTCTCCAATCAGAGATTCACATGCAACTGAGAGTATGGATGAGTTGTAAGTACTGAAGATGAAGCAATCTTAGTGATAATGAGTTTCCTGATATTGAGCTTTTTTAGATGAGGTTATCAGGGGGGAGGAAGATCGTATAGTTTAAACTAAGCAGTACTGCTGAAGGGCAATGAAACAAACCAATTCCTGTAGGAAAATCTGAGTAGGGAGAGAAAACTTTCAGGAAGGGCTATCAGGGTAATAACTATTCATGTAAATGTTCCATTATCCTACTTGACTGAAACTGATTACTAGTGATTCAATTAAATGTTATCGCCACACATAGGCTGCAATCTTGGGATTTTATGCCAGCGCTAGAGATAGGTAATAATATTATAGCTCATGGGAAATAATAGTATGTTATAATGTGTCAACAGTCAATAGTCCTTTTTCTACCATGTATGCGTGGTGTGACCCCACACAAGTCACTTAACTTTTCACACCTTTTGCCCATCCTGGTCTTTCTGGACCCCTATATAGCCTTGGATTCTGTCAATCACCCTCTTTTTGATACTCTCCTTTTCTAACTTTTTATGACATTCTTCTCCTGGTTCTTCTTCTACTTATCTAACTGTTCCTTCTCAGTTTTATTTCATGGAACTTCATCCAGATCTTGTCTACTAATTATTCATGTCCCCCAAGGTTCTCCTCCCTCATGATCTCATCATGGATTCAATCGTCACCTCAATATAGATGATTCTTAGGTCTATTTATGTGATTCTAACTTCTCTTCTGACCTCCAATCTCACATCTCCAACTACCTATTAAACATCTTGAATTATATGTACCATAGTCATCTCAAACTCCACAAAAACTTTCCCTTCTTCCTAACTTACCTGTTACTTTTAAAGAACCCACTACTCTTGTAACCCAGGCTAACAACCTAGGAATTATCCTAGATTCATCACTCCTTCTTACAACATTCCTTTGTATCTAATCTGTTGCCCATGTCCCATCAATTATAGCTTCACAATATACTTTCTATATTCCCCTCTTCTCTTTTCTGACAATGTTAATACTCCATTGCAGACACTCATCATCTCTTACCTAGACTATTGCAATAGCCTCTGATTGGTCTCCTCACTTCACGTCTTACCCTGTACCAATCCATCCTCCACTCAGCTGACAAAGTGATTTTTGTAGATCATAGATTTGACTATGACATCCAATCCCTCTTTTTAACGAACTCTGATGGTTCCCTGATTTCCAGAATCAAATAGAAAGTTCCCTATTTGGCTGTAAAAGTCCTTCATAACCATAACTCAGTCTTTGCCTACAATTCCAGGCCTCTTATTCCTTACTCCTCTCCATGTACAGTGACAGTGACAGTGGCCTCCTTTCTTTCTCTCACACAAAATGTATCTCTCCACTCTGTGAATTTTCTTTCTTTTTAAAAAATGTTTGTTTTCTTTTAGCTTTCAACATTCATTTCTCCAAGATTTTGAGTTCCAAATTTTCTCTCCTTCCCTCCACTCCGTCTTCCCCAAGAGGATGTGAAATCTGATTTGGGCTATACATGTACAATCATATTAAACATTTTTCCAGATTAGTCATGTTGTAAAAAAGAATTAGAACCAAAGGGGGAAAAAACCACGAGGAAGAAAAAAACAAAAAAAAAGAGAGAAAATAGTACACTTCAATTCAAACTTCAGACTTCATATTTCCTTCTCTGAATGTAGATAGCATTTTCCATCATGAGTCTTTTGGAATTGTCTTAGATCCTTGTATTGCTGAGAAGAGGTAAGTCTATCAAAGTTAGCCATCACATAATCTTGCTGTTACTGTGTACCATGTTCTCCTGGTTCTGCTCACTTCACTCAGCATCAGTTCATGTAATTCTTTCCAGGTTTTTCTGAAGTCCACTTATTTATCATTTCTTATGGAACAATAGTATTCCATTATATTCACATGACACAACTCATTCAGCCATTCCCCAAATGATGGGCATCCCCTCAGTTTCCAATTCTTTGCCACCCACAAAAGAGGTGATATTAATATTTTTGTAAATATGGGTCCTTTTCCCATTTTTATGATCTCTTTGTAAATATAGACCTAGAAGTGATATTGCTGGGTCAAAAGTTATGCACGGTTTTATAGCCTTTTGGTATAGTTCCAAATTCCTCTCTAGAATAGTTGGATCAGATCACAATTTCACCAACAATGTATTAGTGTTCAAATTTTCCTACATCTTTTCCAACATCTATCATTTTCCTCTTTCGTTATGTCAGTCAATCTACTAGGTGTGATATGGTACCTCCACTGTGTGAATTTTCATTGGATTTACCCAAAACCGGGAAAGCTCTTCCTCCCCACTTTTAATTTTTAGACTGTCTGATTTTACTCAGGTATTAGCTAAAATCTCAGAGTCTTTCAAAATCTCCATTAATGCTAGTTCCATTCCTTAAAAATTATCAGCAAATTTTTCAGACCACACCTTATACAGTGTGGCTTCATGTTATCTCCCCAATTAGAGAGTGAACTCTGAGAGTAGGTACTATATTTCAAAAAAATTATCTGTATCCCCAAAGTTGAGCATAGTACCTAGTACATAGTAGGAGCCTAATAAATGCTTGATGACTTGATTTGTCTCACTGCCCCCAGAAACTCTCAGAAATTGTAAATTGCAGCTCAGATTTTATTTTCATTTATAAAATGAATTCCTCATCAGGAGTTCCCCACTGTGATGTAAGCACAGATTTAGTAAAGAAAAATAGTTCATAGAGAATCATAAATTGACTATAGAATGCTGTCTTGGTATTTTATATCACATATTTAAAATTCTTTTGTCACCACCAAGAAAAACTTGCTTTTGTGTATTAATCATATGGCAAAATGTCATTAAGTGGTTACGATTATTTTCTTCATTTTACTTTACCTTTTCATTTTGTTTCTGCATTAATTTTTGGAGCAATAGAACATCACATACCCCCTATTCATTGACTGAGGGTGAGAGGACTAGCAGAGACAGAGTGATCTTCCTCTACTATTATCACTCACTAAATATTCCTTTGAGGTTCAAACTATCCAAATATATCACCCAATTCTGATCCTGGTGGCTATTTACCAGTCCCTAGGTTATTAATGCTTCATCCTTTCTCAATAGTATGTTTAGAGTTTGTCTCATCTTTCTCCAAGCTCCAACTCTTCCCCTTATGCTAGGTAACTTCACCATACACACTGATGCTGCCTCATTATCTCTCACTTCCCAATTTTTTAAACAAACCGGTTCCCCAAACCTATTCCACTCCATCTCACCTATACCCAGAAATGATTGTGCTCTTGATGAAAGAATGAATAAGGAAACACTTATTAAATAACTATGAGGTATAGAGCACTGTGCTAAACACTGGGGAAATAGAAAAGTGGAGGCAGTCCCTGGTCTCAAGAACATCACTTTCTAATAGCACAGACAATACATATAGGGAGATTTCAGTTACAGGTCAGATGGAAGGTTCCATGGTCCTTTGGATATAGGTGATAATATGTCTTCCTTCAATGATATTTTCCTTCTGAGGCTAATCTTGTTGCCGCCCACAAATATTTCATGAACTAAAATCCATATTTGTCCCAACTTAATTGATACATTAGAGAGCAGTCTGAGTATAATATTAATTTTGTATGTGCTTACATGTGATTTCATGATCAAGTAAAATTGCATTACAATGACAAGCCATGCATCAGAGGGGTGATGTATAGATGGGTTTAGGTGGGTAGGGGTGCCACCAGTATGTGATGTGCTCTGTGGGAAGAGGAGGTATCTGACTACAATTGACGGAAAGTCCTGAGGACTTCTTCCTTGACATCTTCCTTGACCCAGGATGCAGTAGCAGTTCATCACCAGTAGCCTGGCACTTGGTGATGTATTATTTATTTGACCATCACAACTCAAGAAATAAGGAAAAATGCAAAGTGAACCCAGCTCTATGGAGCTGACTTCTGTTTTTGTCATGTGAGTGGCTGAGTGGTAGAAAAGACAGCCAAGAATTTAAAAATCACAGCTTTTAGACTGTTTATAAACATTGTTTTGGATGTTGGTGCTCTAAATGTCAGAGCAGAGCTCATCTCATGCTGCTGAGTGTGCTCAGATATGCACATCCTGGTCCCAATGATTTTCCACACCCAATAACAATGGCCAGCTAAGTTAAAAGAACATGGCTTCTGGTTTGACCCTCTCTTTACTATGAATCTTCCATGTGTATTCTGACTCTAGATACCTATGAAAGAGGTGAGAGTTGTCCATAACTCTTATATAGTACCCCCACTGATGCCCACACAGAAGGGGTGCAGGCTGAACATGAAAGTGTAGGAATGATGAGACATGAGCCAGGCGGGAAGCTGTCTAGGCAGTCCGTTTATTTATCTGAGGGTAAGGGTTTATATACTAATAGCAAAAGTGATTACGTCTGGTATTCTACCTCCTAGTATTTTATTCCATTGTGTTCATGTGTGATCACTTCTTGGTAATCATGCCCTGTTCCCTTGCTAAATAAGGAAAGATGGTGAGCCTATACCCCTGAGCAACAATGAGCCCTTGGGAGGGGAAGGGCCTAGGGAAATCCTGACCCAGACTCTACCCATGACTGGACTGGCTTAGTACTGGCCCTCTAAACCCCTACCCCTTGCCATTGTTATGGGATAGAGAGAAATCAAGAGAACACTCAGGGTTTACTATGCCATATTAAAATTTGAAGTTCTTTTAGCAAGAAATCAACATGTTGTGGGGGATAGGGAGGGTGGGGGAATGCCCCAAAGCAACAAGAACTGGGAAAGGCTTCTCTGACCATGCTTTAAGGTAGCAAGGATATAGCAAGACTGAGTGATCAACAAATGGAAAAATGAGTAGAAGTGAATCACATCAATCTTTATATTCTTGAATTAAACCACACACCAAAGCAAGTAGCAACTAAATAGAAAGGTAGCTCCTAGGTTCTTCTTAAAGAATCCGATAATGGAGTTAGTATAAGGAAATAAGATCTGCATTACAGACAACACGATTTTGAGTACTGGGGATTGTATCAATATATTTGAAAGGGAGAAGGATACCAAACATTTTGAAAAATCTCAGGCATAGTTATTACCAAAAGGGAGGCACCTGAAAAAGATATCATTGACTACTGACCTAGATGTATGCCTATTTTCACATCCCTAGCCAATTATTTGAAATATTCATTTGTCTTTCTGGAGGGGGGAAGGCAGGGAGACTGAGGTAAGTGACTTGCCCAAGGTCACACTGCTAGTAAGTGTTGTCTGAGGTTGGATTTGAACTCAGGTCCTCCTGACTCCAGGGCCAGTGCTTTATTCACTGCACCACCTAGCTGCCTCTGAGATATTATTCATATGCATAAAGAATGTCTTATATTAATTTAATTTTGAGAAGAGAACAGAAAGGATTTTGCAAACAATACAACTGTCTCTAGTAGATCTCATCTTTTCTTAAATAATTGACTGAAAAGAACAGAAAATATAAGATCCCACTGTGCTTACTGTGTGCTGAACACATAAAACATTCAGTTTAGTAAAGTACCACTTTAATGATTCTTCTCTAACAAGGTGTCTCCCATACACAAGTCAAAATTATATAAGATCCTTTTGAAAAATGTAATTATAAAGATAACTTTGTTCAGTACATCTCTTATTATTAACATCAAGAGAAGCAGAGAACAGAGAGATGAATGCTTGCCAAAAACATTTGAACTTGTCATGGAAAATATCCAACCTAGAGTTCAATGGACAAAGGATCTGCTAGAAATGAGTAGGTCTTCCAAATGCTCCATTTGCAGATGACATTACATTGTTTGCATGAGATTCTGGAATGTTGCAGAGCCTATTAAATAAGATTTATGATCATTTAAAAGAATTTAGTCTAAATATCCATGCAGAGAGAGAAAAAACAAAACATGGATGAAAAACTTCAATTGTCTACGTGGGTGAGAAACCTGTGACCTCGAGGATACATGTGGCCTTCTAGGTCCTTGTGTATGGCCTTTTGAATGAATCCAAGTTTTATAGAATAAATCCTTCTATTAAGTGGTTTTGTTCTATTTGGATTCAGTCAAAGGGCTGCACTTGGGGACCTAGAGGGCCACATGTAGCCTGGAGGCCACAGGTTCCCCACTCCTGATAGACCGTGATATATAGTTTTCTGGAGATGAGATGAGCCTAGAATTGAATAGAGAAAGGGGAATGGGTAGAATTACCTTTAGGGAGTTAACATTGCTTTAGAAGTGATGAAAAAAGTCCTACCTTTAAAAAAACAAAACAAAACTTTTTTTTTTTTGAGTGACAATATGCCTGGGAGGGACAGAGTGCTACTATTTCTGAAGAATAAAAATTTTAGATGACCTAGAGGGAAATAGAAAGGCACACAGTAGACATTACAACGTATTAAGAAAAAAATATGGAGGAAGAGCAGTATTTACTCAAAGTACTGAGGCAGATTATATGGACAATAAAAGAGATCATCTGGTCATTAAACAAACGCAAGGAATGATCAATATACAGTTGACGTGTTTGACAGCATCAAGAGTGCAAGTAGGAGACTCTTAGTAATGTAGGTCAGCTTGCTGTGAAGAACTTATTGGGCCAAGATTCATTAAGGAAATTAAGGCTTGCAATCTGTCCTAGTGGAGGGAATATTCACAATATGGAAACCATAGTCAAGTACTGAAATATTCCTGCTTAACACTACTAGCAGAAATTCCCCAAAGCAGCCATTGCTTCCAGAATTTTATAATAAAAATGAAATGTCTTTTATTCCACAGACTGTGTGAAATTTTAGAAATGGCCTTGGGTTATTAGACGAGGAAAAGGATTTGTCCTTTGCCTTCTTCATGATTGTTGTTGTCCTGTTGTTTTTAAGTCATGTTCAGCTCTTCGTGACCCTGTATGGGGTTTTCTTGGCAGAAATACAGGAATGATTTTCCATTTCCTCAACAGTTCCTTTGACAGATGAGAAAATTTCTGCAAATAGATTTAAGTAGCTTGCTCAGGGTCACACAGCTAGTAAGTTTTTGAGGCCAGATTTGAACTCAGGAAGATGTCTTCCTCACTACAGGCCCAGCACTCTGTCCACTGCACTTTTCTAGTAAAGAAGAAGATGGAGATGGCAATAATTTCTCTAATATTATTTTCTAAAGGATCTCTGCCTCAGTCAAGATATTTATTCTGAATTCTCAGCCTCTATCTCTGAAGGAAAGATACTGAACAGCAGTGTAGCAAGTCCATCAGGAAGTTTCCATTTTCTGTTCTAGAACAAGAGATTTCATCTTTGTCTTGGGCTACTCTTTTTATTCTTTCATGGTAAAATATTTCTTTGCCTTCTATTTCTGCTTGTCCACTTTTGGATAATTCATTTTAACCTTTCATCTCCTTTTTATTATTTAATCAATTCTAATATAAATCGTCATGGACTTCTTATTGGATTTTAATTGTAATTTAAAATATGTATTTCAAGAACCATTGTTGTGAACTTTGGACATTTAAGACATTTTTCAAAGTATATAAAGGCAAACTAACTCCATTGTCAAAATATATAGATATGTGAATAATAGTCAATAAGTGAGAATTATTTTTAAGAAACTTACAAACATTTAGTTATGCTTAGTTTATGTTGAAGTAATATCTAAATTCTAATATTATTCATTCAAAATGTTGTAAAAGAATTTAGGTACATAATTTTTTTTTTTTGCTCTTTGGAGGGGGTAAGGCAGGGCAATTGGGGTTAAGTGACTTGCCCAAGGTCATAGGGCTTGTAAGTGTTAAGTGTCTGAGGTGGGATTTGAACTCAGTTCCTCCTGACTCCAGGGTCAGTGCTCTATTCACTGTGCCACCTAGCCACTATAGGTTCCTGACTTTTAAAAAATCATGTAAAATTGATTCTATTTGAAATTTTTTCAAATAAGTATTTGCTCCTTAAATTTTAAGATTGCCCATAGTTCGTATGTTTCACTAAATCCATATATATGTATGTGTATATATATACATATATGTGTATGTTTATGTATGTGTGTGTATATATATGTATGTGCATATATATACATATATATATATGAGAGAAAGAGAGAGAGAGAGATAGTCAGAGTGCCTGCATTTTTAAGTGTTATTAGCTTTCTTTCTTAACACGAGTGAAGAGGAGAAAATACTGGATTTGTTTCAGATTAACAGATGATTTAGGTTCAAGTCCTGACTTGGCTCTTTTCAAGTGTAACCTTTGGCAGATCATTTAACTTTTCTGAACCTCCCATTTACAAAATGAATAGGTCTGATAAAGAATTTCTACAATTCTTTTTTTTTTTTAAAGCAATAGGGGTTAAGTAACTTGCTCAAGGTTACACGGCCAGTTATTTCTGGGTGTGGTGCTAAGTATCTGAGCCCGGATTTGATCCAGGTCATCCCGACACTGGAGCCGGTGATCTTACTCGCTGAGCCACCTGGCCGCCCCTTACAATTCTTTCCTATCCCAAATCCAAGTTCCAATGATTTTGGGTGGCTATCCCCTATATCAGAGGTGTCAAACACTCAGCAGAACATCATGTACAATGCTCTGTGCTCCTGAACCACATTAAAATGGAATTGGAAAATATTTAACAACAAAAAAATAAAAATAGAATAGTACATAGACAATGTTAGTATGTTATTTTCTAAGTCAACAAGCAGCCCACAGGGTTCCTTATATTCTGTTTAGTGACTTTGTTTCTGTTAACATCACTGCCCTTCATGAACAAACATAGAAACAAGTTTCCATTTTCTGTTCCAGACTAAGATCTCATCTTTCTTTTGGAATATTCTTTTTGTTTTCTCATAGTGTAATATCTCTTTTCCTTTGCTTTTTATATCTCCCTGTCCATCCTTGAAGCATTCCTTTTAACCCTTTGTCTCCTTTCTATTATTTAAGCAGTTTAAATATAAATGTAGTAATTTTTTGTTTTGTTTTGATGGCAGACAAATTCAGAAGTACACTGCAAATATGGATTCCTATTGGAGCCAGAAATAAAGGTAAAAGAACAGAAATTACAACTGTATTACCCAACAAACAACTTAATTCATTGAATATGGAACATATGCCCAACACTATTATGAGTACCATGGGGGATAGAAAAGAAATATTAAAAAGTCCCATTGTCTGGTTTTTATTCAGCGCACCCTAATTTCCTTGAAGATCTGGAGGCATATAGCTTTGCATTCACTATACTATACTCACATGACCATAAAATATTGAGGTGTTGTTAGGAATCATAGCTTTTGAGAGCCCAAAACCATCTCCACACGTTGATGAGAGGCCACAGTAGGACTCTACTGAATTCAGAGAACTCCCAAGGACATCATAAAAAATGAAACTGGCAATAACTTTGGAGACAGGAAAAGATTGGTTGCTAATGTGAAAGTCTTTCCAGCTACAATTCTGTGTGTAGTCTAATCAGAAACTGGTTAAAGTAAAGATTAAAATCAATATCCAGTTAGCTCAAAAGATAAAGATAAAAGGCATCACAACCAAGGACAACAGTGGTAGAGGAGGAGGAGGATGGATGATCACAAGCTGTCTAATTTCACAATGAAAGGGAAAAAATGTGAACACACCAAGTGTACAAATGACTTGTGGGACCCAACTAAGGCAGATAAAATTAATTATTTCTGTATATGAACTTGGGAGGAAGACAAAAGACAGAGGGTTCTGGTAACATTTCTTTGGTTATTTGCTCAAATGCCATGTTTACTTCAGTATCCAATATACTATGTGAAGAAATGGCATAAAGAACAAGAAACTGGACCTAAACAAATACTTAAAAAGAACCCTGTGCTGGAGGCAATATAATTAGTAAACATGTTTTGAACTGGTATTTATATACTGATCTACCATTTGAAAAGTGTTTCATTTGCATTTCTCATTTGATCTGTTAGAGCATGAGCTCCTTGAAGGCAAGGGCTGCAGTTTTGCTTTATTTTGTGTCTCTACTTCTTAATAAGGGGCTCTGGGACATCACAAGTGTTTAATAAATAAATGTCTTTTGATTGATTGACTGATCCTAACAAGAGCCATGTGAATGGTTATAAATAATGTTATTATTACTTATAAATGGGAAAATGGAAATAAACTGATGACTTACTTGGTTGACAGTGTCTGAGGAAAGATCCAATCCCAGGTCTCCCTGGCTCCAAGTCCTACATTATAGGCATAATAAACTGCTGCTCTGAAGTTGCCCAGGGGTCAATGTTCAAGCGGTCTTGATTTTTTTTAATGTCATATATTTTTTCACAGATTTATAATCTGCCCCTTTTGTCACCAACAATTAAACAACAATGAAGATCTGAAAAATAATCCCCACACTATAAATATGCATAATTCAGAACAAGAAAAAAAATCCTATATTGGTCCTGCCCCCAAATATATGTCTCTTTCTGCATTTTTTTTAAAGTTCATCACCTCCATAGAAAGAGATAAGTGGTATGTTTCATCTTCTGGAATCATGGTTTATTGTTGCATTAGTGAGTATTCTAGTCTTTCAAAAATGTTTTTCTCTACAATATAATTCTGGTCATATAGTTTGTTCTACGTGATCTGCTCAATTTGTTCAGTATTTGTTAACAAAGTTCATCTGAGTTTCCTCCAAAACTGTCCATTTATTATGACACTATAATATACCATTACTTTCATGTCCTATAATTTATTTAGCCATTCCCCAATTGGAAAATAGCCTACAGCTTTCAGATTTTGGCTCCTACAAAAGAGCAGGAATAAATATTTTGTACACATAGGTCTTTTTACCCTCTCTTTGGTAATTGTGGAATACATGCCTATTAGTGGTGCACTGGTGTCAAAGGCACATATAGTTTATTGATTCCTTTGGGTATAGTTCTAAATTACTTTCCTGAATGACTATATCACTTAGATCAGTGTTCTCTACCTGTTTTTCTGTAGTTCTTCCAATATTTGCCATTTTCCCCTCATTTTTGTCAATTTAACAGTTGTGAGGTAGAATCTTCAGGTTGCTTCATTTGAATTTTTTCTATTAGTCACTTAGAACATTTAATATGGTTGTGAAAGTTATTATTTCTTACTTTGAAAACTGACTGTTAAAGTTTTAACCATTTACGTATTGAGGAATGACCCTTAGTTTATACATTTAAATAAATTTCTTATGTCTTGCATGTGAGACTTTTATCAGAAAAATTTGCATTTTCCCGTTACTTGTTTCCCTTCTAATTTTTATTATATTATATTTGTTCCTATAAATCTTTATAATAATTTTATGTAATAAAAAGTCCCCTTTTAATCTTTTGTCAGATTCCCTTTCACTTGATTATTCACAAATTCTTCCCTACTCATAGATCTGAAAATAATTTTCTCCTTGGTCTTCTAATTTGTATATTATTTTAAAAATATTATTTACTTACTATTAGCATTCTTTCTTTTAAAATTTTGAGTTACAAATTATTTTCCTCCATTCCACTTACTAGCCCACCAAGAAGAGAAGCAAAATAATGTCATGCAAGATGAAATGATGCAAAATATATTTCCATGTTATCCAAATTGTAAAAAAAAAAAGAGCAGGAAAATGATACTTCAATTTGCACTTGGATTTCTTTAGCTCTCTCTTTGGTGGTGGATAGTATTTTTCATCATGAGTCCTTTGGAATTGACTTGGTTTATTGTATTCATCAGAGTAGCCAAATCTTTCGTAGCTGATCATCATTACAATTTTTCTGATCTGAGTACATTGTTTCCCTGTTTCTTCTCACTTCACTTTGCCTCAGTATATATGTCTTGCCATATTTTTCTATAGAGTTTTATAGCTTTGGGGGCATTGTTGTGAGTTGTTTTCCAGAATGGTTGAGCAAGTTCTCTACTCTACCAACAATTCATTAGTATGAATATTTTTTCCTCTCCAACATTTATCATTTTCCTTTTCTGGCATATTGACCAATCTGACACATGTAAGCTAGTATCTCAGAGTTGTTCAAATATCCATTTCTCTAATTGATAGTGATTTAGAATTTTTTTATGACTAGAGAGCTAGGAAAAAATGTTGACTAAATTCATCCAGACATACAAAAGATCAAGTGTGATTAACAGGTGTAAGGAAATGTAAAAGTATGACCAATAGTTCACATTAATGTAGTGTATTATTATTTGCGATGTTGTTTACTCAAATCAATCTGATAGTAGACAATACAACTATTATCTTAATTTAACAGATGAGGAAATCAAAATCAAGGAAATTAAATGATCTACACTTAATCACATGGTTATTAAGTGCATGAAATTGAACTCATTCTCAGGTTGCTTGACTCCAGGAACTGAGTTGTTTTCACTGAAGTACACTATCTTTCAACTTATCTTTTATAAACAAGATTATAATCCTACAGATAAAGATGATTGACTTAAGTATGTGAGTAGGTTATTCTTATACCTTTATAGGATCTGTTTAATCAGAGCAAACTGTTGTCCCTGCCCTCTTACCCAGTGTAGCGGCAAGCACCCCAAGCGTCCTCAGGGTTTGCTGCCAATACAGGTTCTTGGATCTGCTTTGATAAAGGAAAGCAATTCAAAATGGGTTAACAGGCTTACTTTAATCAGTCAGACATATATTGTTTACCTTGTTCATGGGAAAAGGTCAGCACCCCGAATTTCAAAGTACACAGACAGAATTATCAAGACAGAAACAGATCTAGTAGACAGATTTCAAGCTATCCAACCATTACATCCATACCCAGTCAACATCTGGGTTTCAACATCTGGGTTTTTTCAAAGCCAGGGGGCTCAGGACAACGGCTTCCCACAATCCATATCAAATCACAGAACACTTCTCAAAGTGAGCCCCCAAAACAAAGCTACACATCAGGGCTTATATAGCCTTCTCCTGGCTCAGAGAATGTAACAACCTTCTGGACCCACTGGCCAATCAAGAAGTATCTACTGAAAAACAAGCCTCCCACCCCAGGCTCTAGGTGCACTTTAGCCTAGGGGCAGGGAAGATCTTTAAATTTGCATTTCCATTACACCCAGGCAAAGCAGGTTATATAAATGAGTTTTCTTTCAGATATTTGGATTATCTATTTTAAGGAAAAAATCACTACTAATTATTATCTGTGATTCAGATCAATAAGGAATTCATTAACTATATGTAGAGAGATAAATATTTCTAAGGAATAGAAGGTACCATGTAAGAGAAGCAGAGAACTGAAAGCTTAGAACAGAGTTGTATTTGGAAAGTTGGCCTGAGAATAAGAATTTTATTTTTTTTTCATGAAAGAGCTTAAAACTATACCATACAATTACTTCTTTCAGTGCATAAGATGAGGGTACCATGCCTAAGTACATATCTTTAGACTCTCCCATACTGGCTAGCTTTGGCAAGTAACTGAACATATCTGATCCTCAGTTTCCTCATTTGTAAATTTTTCATAGCAATATTGGAACTGAACACTGTACTTTTTAGTGTCAGTGGATAAAAGCATTTTGTAATGTTCAAAAGAGCATATGATACAAGCTGATAACAAATGAAGTACTTATCAATAGTAAAGAACAGGAACTTGTAAATGTAAAATTAAAGTACACATTTAAGCAAAATAAAATCTTGATAAATCAAAACATTGGGGTAAGAAATATAGAGACAAATGACAGTATAGTGAACATTAACATTATTTTATTATTATATTAATTTAAAAAATTATAAATTTGTGTAATACAGCAACTGGCAAGAATCCTTGCAAGGAATGTTATCTGGGTCTTGGGCATCTGCTACCTCCCACAATGAAAGGAAGGATATCATAAGCCAAAAGAAATCATCTCAAACATAAGTTGAGCAATTAATCAATTGATATTTAATATTTCTCATTTGATCAATCAAAAGCCTTTCTTAGGTTATTATGTATGTGCTAAGCATAGTGCTGTTGTTGTTGTTTGTCTTTCCATGCCATGACTTGCAAGTGAGGTGGATTTAAGTGGGGGGGGGGGCACTGTGCAAAGTCATCAACCTCACTCTCTCCTCTGGAGTTATTTGGGTCCAGTGGCAAGATATAGATCAGGATGACTGGAAATAGTCCCAAATGCAGCAGCAGATCTTGACTTTTTAAAGTTAGGGTCTTTCCCAGTCTCATTTTGACCAAAGTAACACCCATTCAGTGATTAAGGATAGGTAAAAAATGAGACAAAGAATGGCCTCTTTTCCCTAGTCAAAAGAAGATCAATTTAGGAGAGGAAGACATAACACTAATCTTTGGGAATATAAAGAACAATGAAAAGCAATCCTTGCCTCCAAGAACTCACATTCTCATGGAGGAGACAACATATTCTGCTTGATTACTGACATTTTTATAATTATTCTTTGTGCTTTCAATGGTTATCATCAGTATAATGTGCATATCACTTGATAGTTATACTCTTGGCATTTATATCCCTATTTGGGGGCAACTCTTAAATGATTGAAAAAAATCTTAAATAGAGGAATTGTCTATCTGGTTGGTGCATATATATTGGTAAGACAGCTATCCCTTTGACATTTTCATACATGATTTCATATAGATAAGTGCTAAATAATGCTGCTGTGGATAGCTTAAAGGTTTTGATTACACAGTATAGCAAACACTCTATTCAGTAACAAACTAAGACAAAACATTCACAGAAATAAAAGTACAGCCTTCACAATGTTATAGCATAAGAACTTATCACTAAAATGGCCACAGTATTCACCAAAGTGGTCACATAGTTTTCAAAAAAGTACAATCATATAGTAAGAACTTAACTCAATCATCCTTAAGGAATTGACACAAAGTACAAAGGTCAAAAGTTATCTACCCCTAGGTCTTATTGTCTTAATCTCTTCAATCAAAAAGTCTTCTTTCTTCTTAATTGGAGTTTAGTTTCTAATCATCCTTAATTAGTAAGTCCTTAACTCAGTCATCTAAAGGTAAAGGTCAAAGTTCTCCACCCTTAGGCCACAGGAAATCATGATCTTATCAGTTTACATTAAATACCCAAGGAGAGGTCTTTTCATATTGACTCAAGGCAGGTTCTCAACTTCCATGGTTCCTCTTCCATGGTCCAAGCTCCTGTCAGCTCCCTGTTGTCCAGCTCCTTGTCCAGTTCTTGTTCCATATTGAAACTCACAGTGTCTAGTCCACCTCAACTCCTTCACATTTTCTGTTCTGGAAGACAAAGCCTAACAAAGCCACAATAACATTCATGCACATTGGTGGCATCCTCATCAATTCAGTTTCTGCCTGTGAAATCCATATTGACCAAACAACAAGGTCTGAGGAATCAACCCAAATCATCAGTATGATCCCAGGACCCCTGAACACATCAGCAAAACCCTCCTCCAGGATTTCTGTAAACATACAACAAGAAAATCCTCTTTCAGGGCTTCTGAACCAGCAGTGAGGTTCCAGGGTTTCTGAAACAATAGCACCATCTTCTATCAGCGGACAAATCTGACAAAGTAGCATCAAAACTAACACACAAAATACCATCAACACAGTCATGCTTCCTCCCAGTTCTCCTCTCTTCTCATTTCTCAGTTCTTCTTGGCAGCTCTGGCTGTCTCTCAGAATTTCTCAGAAGCTTTCAGAAGAAGTTCTCAGTTCTCTTCTCTTTCTCCAGCAGTAGTTGTTCAGCCTCTAGATGCTCACTCTCAGCAGTTCTGGCCTCTCTCATCTTGGGATTTTCCGTGTGTGTGTGTGTGTGTGTGTGTGTGTGTGTGTGTGTGTGTGTGTG
>NW_027185779.1:13569402-13572815 GCF_028583685.1 Petaurus breviceps papuanus | reverse complement strand
TGTGTGTGTGTGTGTGTGTGTGTGTGTGTGTGTGTGTGTGTGTGTGTATGTGGTATGTTCTGCCCCTTCTTGTTACATCAACAAGTTCATCATCACACTGTGGGATTCACAACTTTTGGATCTTAATACTTGATACAATCATGAGCTTGAAACAAGGTGCTAAGTATCTTTTAGCTTGCCAATGCAAGGGGCATGGAAGATCTCCAAATTCCATTACTATTACAACTAGTTATATAAATTACTGCACACAAAGACCCAAATACTAAGGATCTCTGATAAATGGTTTATCTTAAATAAAAGCTGAGCCACAAATTAAATTAATTATTAAAAATTGTAAAGTCTATTATATTGGAACTGTCCTGCTTCAGGTTACTCTTGGGCTACAAAGTGTTATCATAGGAGAAAAGATTGTGCTGAGCTTTTAATTAGTTTACTATATCTGTGCTTATACCAGGTCAAAATATCTGGATAGTTTTTATTGTGTAGAAACAGGAGATATCAAAATATCAGAATACATTTTTAAAATTTGTATTTATTTATCTTGGCACCATTATTCTTTTTTAACTTGTATCACAGATTTAAAATCTGAAAAGGACTATGCATTGACTCCAGTGTTTTAATTTGCCTGAAGAAGTTGAAACCCAGAGATATTTCATCACTTGTTCAAAGGTAACACAAGTATTAAATAGAAGACATGGTATTAGAACCCTGATCTTTTATCTCTAAACTCAGTGCTTTTTTTCTATGATACCACACAAATCACCTTTAGCTGATAAATTGAATGAAATATTTAAATCTTTCTCCTAAGAAGCAAAAATCTCTTTTCTTGAACTATAACAAAACCTTTTACTTGCAACTTCACTCAGGGAACTAACTTTAAGCACTTAGGCAGGATTCACCATAAATTCCTTCTGATTTTTGACTAGTTGACCTCTAGACTGGGCCAAATATGGATCACCAATAAGGACTTGTAAACAATGATTATTGACTCTACACTACACTATATAATATTATGGGAAATGTAGAGGATCAGAAAGCACATAACCTGTCTTCCAAGAGCTTAAAATTCAATTATTTAAGAAATATATACTGGGGGTGGCCAGGTAGCACAGCTAGTAAGAGCACCGGCCCCAGTGTCGGCATGACCTGGGGATCAAATCTGGGCTCAGATACTTAGCACCACACCCAGAAATAACTGGCCCTGTAACATTGAGCAAGTTACTTAACGCCAATTTCTTAAAAAAAAAAAGAAATATATACTGGGGGAAGAAGGAGGCACAAGATGGAAGAGTAAAAGCAGGAACTTGCTTGAGCCCCCACCCAACCACCTCCAATACCTGCAAAATATGACTCTAAACAAATCTTAGAGCAATAAAACCCACAAAGTGACAGACAGAACCAAATATCCCACTGAAGGCAGTCTGGCAGGCCAACAGGAAGGGTCTATCACACCCAAGCTGGAAGTGGAGCTCAGTCCCATGTGAGCCACTGCAGTTCAGACCCAGGGTGGCCTGAGAAGACTTCAGTAGAGTGAATCACTGGCAGCTGTGGCAGTTTCCAGACTTTTCAATCCATAAATGTCAAAGAGAAAGTTTGGGGAACTCTCTTGATTTGGGGTCAGAGAAGAGTGTGGTCCAGCCCCTGCCCCTGGGGAGGCTGCAACTGCTGTTGTTATTGCTACTTCTAGCTTCAAACCTACAGATCTTTGGGGGACTAAGTGACTGTCCAGAGGGCATTTGCAGGAATCTGTCTGCCGTCACTGAGGTAGGACCCTCTTGCTTTTCCTGGCTTGGATGTGGGTCATATTCTTAGGTCTTGGTCCTGGGATAAGGAGTGCTGGTACAGCAGGGCTTATTGAGGTTATGGAGAGAACATCCTCTTCACAGTTCTGAGGCAGGTGCCTGGAAAAACTCTGACAACAGGTGTGCAAAACCCCAGGAATTTGGTGCACAGGACTCTCCAGTCTGGAAGCACAGTTCTACTGTGGCAAAGAGCTCAAAAGTTAAGTAATTGGCTGGCAAGTTGAGCAAACAGAGGAAGCACAATCAGACTATAGAATCCTTTCTTGGGGACAAAGAGGATCAAAACATAGAGCCAGAAGAAGACAACAAAGTCAAACTCCTGCATCAAAATCCTCCAACAATATATGAACCTGGTTGTAGGCCATGGAGGAGGTCAAGAAGGATTTTGAAAATCAAGTAAGAGGGGCGGCCAGGTAGCACAGTGAGTAAGAGCACTGGCCCCAGAGTCAGGATGACCTGGGATTGAATCTGGGCTCAAACACTTAGTACCCACCCAGAAACACCTGGCCATGTAATCTTGAGCAAGTTACTTAACTCTAATTGCTTTAAAAAAAAAAGAAGGAAAATGAAGTAAGAGAAGTAGAGGAAAAATTGGGAAGAGAAATGGGAATGATGCAATAAAATCATGAAAAAATGAGTTAACAGCTTGACTGAAGAAAATAACACCTTAAATAAAAAAAAAACTAACTCAAATGGTAAAAGAGCTTCAAAAAGCTAATGAGAAGAATGCTTTAAAAAGCTGAATTGGTCAGACGGAAAAGAAATTTCAAAAACTCACTGAAGAGATTATTTTCTTCAAAATTAGATTGGAGCAAATGGAAGCTAATGACTTTATAAGAAATCAAGGTACCATAAAACAAATGAATGAAAAAATAGAAGGCAACGTGAAATAGCTGATTGGAAAATAGATTCAGAAGAGATAATTTAAAAATTCTTGGACTACTTGAAAGCCATGGTGAAAAAATGAACCTAAATATCATCTTTCAAAAATTTTCAAGAAAAATTTCCCTGATATTCTATAACCAGAGGGAAAGATATAAATTGAAAGAATTCATTGATAATCTCTTGGAAAAGATCCCTAAAAGAACAATCCTAGGAATATTATAGCCAAATTTCAGATTTTCCAGTTCAAAGAGAAAATATTATAAGCATTTAGGAAGAAACAATTTGGGTATTGTGGAAACACAATCAGGATGAGACAAGATCTAGCAGCTTCTACATTAAGGGATTGAAGGGCTTGGAATATAATATTCTGGAAGTCAAAGGAGCTAGGATTAAAACCGCAAATCACCTACCTAGCAAAACTGAGTATAATATTTCAGGGGAAAACATGGACATTCAATGAAATAGAGGACTTTCAAGGATTCTTTCTGAAAAGGTCAGAGCTGAACAGAAAATTTGACTTTCAAATACGAGGAGCAGGAGAAGGTAAACAGGAAAACGAAATCATAAGGAACTTATTAAAGTTGAACTATTTACATTCCTACATGGAAAAATGATTGTTGTAACTTGTGAGACATTACTCAGTATAAGGATAGTTAAAGGGAATATGTGTGTGTGTGTCTCTATCTATCTATCTATCTATCTATCTATCTATCTATCTATCTATCT
>NW_027185779.1:13537175-13569392 GCF_028583685.1 Petaurus breviceps papuanus | reverse complement strand
TCTATCTATCTATCTATCTATCTATCTATCTATCTATCTATCTATCTATATACTTGTGTGGGCATATGTGTGTACATGTACACATAGACAGAGGGCACAGGATGAGTTGAATATGAAGGGATGATATCTAAAAAATGAAATTAAGAGTTGAGAGAGTAATATACTGGGAGAAGTAGGATTAGAGAGATAGAATAGGGTAAGTTGTCTCACATGAAAGAGGCAAGAGAAAACTGTTACAATGGAGGGGAGGAGTAGAAAGGTGAAAGGTAATGAGTCAACTTTATTCTCATTGGATTTGGCTTAAGGAGGGAATAACATACACACTCAATTGGGTATCTTACCATTCAGGAAAGTAGGGGGCTAAGGGGATAAAAAAGGGGAATGATAGAAGGGAGGGCAGATTGGGGGAGAGGGTAGTTAGAAGCAAACACTTTTGAAAAGGGACAGGGTCAAAGGAGAAAATAGAATAAAAGGGGGGTGGGATAGGATGGAGGGAAATGTAGTTAATATTTCACAATATAACTACTATGGAAATGTTTTGTGTAAGTACACTTGTGCAACCTATATTGAATTACTTGTCTTCCCAGTGGGGGTGATTGAGGATGGAAAAAGGGAAAGAATCCAGAAATCAAAAATTTAAAAACAAATGTTAAAAATTATCTTTTTATAAGCAACTTGGAAATAAGAGATACAGGTAATGGGGTATAGAAATCCATTTTGCCCTACAAGAAAGAAAGGAGAGTAATGGGAGAGGATATAAGAAGATTGGGGGGAGGGGTATTCAGTATGCTTGCTCTCTTGGGGTGGAGGTAGGGGAGAGATAGAGAGAAAATTTGTAACTCAAAATCTTGTGGAGATGAATGTTGAAAACTAATAAATAAATAAATTTATAAAATCAAACAAAAATTAAAAAAAGGAATATATACTAAATGTAAACAAATAACATCAAGGAGAGAAATTAGCTTATGAAGAACTGTGTGGTACAGACTGAGCTAAGGAAATTTATGAGTATGGGAAATACTATGTTGAATTGTCCTTGAAAATTCTTCTTAGAAATGAGTAGAGTTTAACACACCAAAAAGGTATGTATGAGCCTGATTTTAAAAGTGGAATGAGCCCTTATACCTTACTCTGATCCAAAGATATTCCTTTTCTCCCAAAAAGTACCATGTTAAGGGTCTGAGTAGAGCCAATTACTCCCTGTATTTTCTGTGCTAAAATTATTACAGGCTGTTGAAAAACTTGGAAAAGCAAAGGGACCAGAGTTATTTCTGTGTAGAGGGAGAATATTTTGCCTTAATAAATTTTCAGCTTTTTCTCCAAAGGGTTTTTGGTCAGTTTAGAAGAACTTGTAGGTAGATGTAATAATTTATATCTTATAATTTTATAGCACATAAACATACACACACACACTCTCTCACACACACACACATTATCTCATCAGGAAGGAAGGAGTCTTTATCCTCATTTTTTAAAAGAGGAAACTGTGCTTAAATGAATTGAGTGACGTCCCATAATTAATAAGGGTAAAACTCAATAGGAAACAGTCTTGGGGTTGATCTTTTCTGTTTTCACTGTATAATTCTGCCTATCAGCTTTGTAAATCAATTTTAGATATTCTGAATAAAAACAATATATCTCAAAGCAGATACACATGCATGCACACACACAAACACAAATGTCTATACCATTAAAATTTTACTTGAGATTACTTTCAGTGGAAGTGAAACAAATCTATATTGAAATTTTCATTACAAATGAACTTAGAAGATGTAAGGAAGCTATAGCTAGGTGTAATGATGGTTCCTAAAATTTTCATGTGTTTAATTCCAATTTATTGTCTGAGTTTTTCAGGTCCATTATATGGGATTTTTTGTCATTCAATGTACTCCAGAGAGATAATAGATGATCTGCTATTTATTTAAGTTTTTATATAAATGACATCTACAAAATCTGTCCATTTCTCAACAGATTATATAGCCAAGGTTGTGAAATGGGAGCCAAGTGCATCATAGCAAATGTTGTATTGGTTCAAGCTATTCATATTTAAATAGACATTTGAAAAGTGATTATTTATTTCACTCTCATATAGGCATCAGCCCTTTATGTCAGTTTAGAAGATTGTATATAGTTAAGCCTTCCAAGACTATAGGATAGGGTACAGATATTTTTAAAAAGTGAAATAGTAACTTTTACATTGAATATTCTATTCTGTACTGTCATTTTTTATTATTAAATTATTGTTGATTTATCTTAATATTCTTTTTTTATTTGACTTCTAAATTTTCTTCCTCTCAGCAACCCCCCCCACCCATTGAAAAGGAATGCAATATGACATAAATTATACAAGTAAAATGATGAAAAACATTTCTATATTCCCCATGTCACAAAAAAAGAAAGTAAAAAATAATGTGAGAAAATTGAAGGCAGAACCATCAGAGTAAAGGCATGGACTCACCTGAGCTCTCCCCCAAACCCTCCAAATATACTTAAATAATGACTCTAAACAAATTCTAGAGTGGCAGAACCTACAAAAATATGGAGCAAAATAATTTTCAGTACAAGATAACTTAAAAGACTGACAGGAAAAATCTCTTGCACCAAGGTGAGACAGAAGAGCAGTTCAGCTCAGGCAAAGACCAGGACCCAACAAACCAGGAGTGGGCCTTGGGGGGACTAAATCAAGGTCAGCAGTGGTGATTTACAGACTTATCAGATGACAGAAGCTAAGAGAATAAGACAATGGGTGAGAAAATTTACAGAAGTCCCTTTACAGAGTTCCCAGGGGCAGGACTCTGTTGCACTGCTTATACTTGGAGCTGGATCTTAGTCCAATCCTGGCTCTTATTCTTGGTGTGAGGAGGAGTACTAGCACAGAAGAATTTGTGGTTGCAGAGGACCAGGGACCCTGGTCCCCGATCCAGTGTTGAAAAGATTGCTTATTGTCAATTAAAAAACAGTGCACTGTACAGGAGAATAGTAAAATCTCCCTAGCTGTTACTACCTTGGAAGACCCAAAACCTTATAAGTCCCTAAAATTACCTCTGAAAACAGCTGCACAAAAAAAACTTGAAACTTGTGACAATACCCCCTCCATTTGGGAAGCAGAGTCCCACTGTAGCATAGAGTTAAAAGTCAAGAAATAGGCTTGAAAATGAGCAAACAACAGAAAAAAATTCTGACCATAGAAAGTTACTCTGGTGACAAGGAAGATCAAAACACACACTCAGAAAAAGACAAAAAAGTCAAAATCTCTGCATCCAAAGCCTGAAAGAAAAATATGAATTCCATTCATGAAAGAACTCAAAAAGAATTTTAAAAATCAAATAAGTGAGGTAGAGGAAAATTGGGAAGAGAAATGAGAATGATGCAAGAAAATCATGAATAAAAGATTCAATAGCTTGATAAAGGAGACTAAAAAATACTGATGAAAATAATACCTTAAAAAACAGACTAGGTCAAATGGTTTTTAAAAAAGGGCATAAAAATCTAATGAAGAAAAGAATGCTTTGAAAAGCAGAACTGGTCAAATGTAAAAAATGATATACAAAAATTCACTGAAGAGAAGTACTCCTAAAAAGTAGAATTGGCCAAATTGAAAAAGAGGTCCAAAGGCTCACTCAAGAAAATAATTCCTTAAAAATTATAATTGGGCAAGTGAAAGCTAATGACTTTATGAGAAATAAAAAAATAATAAAACAAAACCAAAAGAATTTTAAAAATTGTAAAATGTGAAATATCTCAATGGAAAAACAACTGACCTGGAAAATGGATCCAGGAGAGATAAACTGAGAATTACTGAACTACCTGAAAGTCATGATAAAAAAATAGCCTAGACATCATCTTTCAAGAAATTATCTGATCACCACCTGAAAGATATCCCAACATGAAAGCTTTCAGGAATATCATAGCCAAATTCCAGAGGTCCCAGGGAAAGGAGAAAATATTGCAAGCAGCCAAAAAAGAAACAATTCAAGTATCATGGAGCCACAATCAGAATAACATAAAATTTACCTGTTTCTATATTAAAGAATTTCAGGACTTGGAATATTATATTCTGGAGGGAAAAAGATTTAGGATTACAACTAAAAGTCATCTACCCAGCAAAAGTGAGTATAATACTTCCCCATTCAGGGAAAAAATGGAGATTTAATGAAATAGAGGACTTTTAAGCCATCCTAATGAAAAGACTCCTGCTGAACAGAAAATT
The DNA here is from genome assembly GCF_028583685.1 of Petaurus breviceps papuanus. Lineage (NCBI taxonomy): Eukaryota > Metazoa > Chordata > Mammalia > Diprotodontia > Petauridae > Petaurus > Petaurus breviceps. Next base: position 13,565,182 of record NW_027185779.1, on the reverse strand, counting down.
TGATTTTCAAATACAAGATGCAAAAGAAACACATAAAGGTAAACAACAAAGAGAAATCATAAAGGATTCAACAAAATTAAACTGTTTATATTACTATATGGAAAAAAATTATATTTGTAACTTCTAAAACTTTTTCATCATTAGGGAAATTAGAAGGAGTATGCATAGACAAAAATCAGAAATGTGAGTTGAATGTGATGGTATGAATATCTTAAAAAATATATAAAATTAAGGAATGAAAAGGAGGAATGCACTGGGAGAAGGAGAAAGGGAGAGGTAGAATGGAAAAAAAATTATCTGACATGAAAAAAGCCTGAAAGGGATTTTACAATGGATGGGCAAATGGGAGAAGCAGGGAGGGGAGCACATCAGAATTGACTCAAAGAGTGAATAAAATACACACTCAGTTGGGAGTAGAAATCTAACCTATCATACAGGAAAATAGGAAAGAAAGAGAATAATGGAAAGTGAGGGGAACTGACAGAAGGGAAGGCAGTTTGGGGGAAGAAAACACTTTTGAGAATCAGTAAAAGGGGATATAGAGTACAATAAAAAGGGGGAAAATAAGATGGAGGGAAATACATGGTTGGTGATTGTTACTGTGGAAAAAAATTACAGTAACTTTCTGATAAAGAATTGATTTCTCAAACAAAAAACTGAATCAAAGTTAGAAATAAGAGTCATTCCTCAATTAATAAATAAATGGGCAAAAGATATGAACAAGCAGTCTTTAGACAAAGTAATCAAATCTATATATAGTCATGTAAGAAATGCTCTATTGATGAGAGAAATGCAAATTAAAACAACTCTGAGCTACTTCCTCACACCTGTGAGATTGGTTAACATGACAAACAAAGGAAAATGACAAATGTTAGGGGGATGTGGCAAAATGAAACCACTAATGTACTACTGGTGATGTTATATACTGATTCAACCATTCTGGAGAGCAATTTGGAACTATGCCCAAACTATTCTATAAAACCACTCATACCCTCTAACCAAGCAATACTACTACTATGTCTGTATACCAAAGAGATAAAAAGCAAAACAGGGAAAGGACCTATGTGTACAAAAATATTTATAGCAGCTCTTTTAGCAGGGACAAAGAATTGGAAATTGAAGGGATGCCCCTCAATTGGGGAATGACTGAACATGTTGTATATAATTGTGGTGGAATACTGTTCATCAAGTATTGATGAGCAGGATGCTCTCAGGTAAACATGGAAAGACTTACATGAACTGATGCAAAGTGAAATAAGCTGAGCCAAGAAAACATTGTACACAGTAATAGCAATATTGCATGATGACCTGCTATAAATTATTTAGTTATTCTCAGCAGTACATTGATCCAAGACAATTTTGTAGGACTTAGGATAAATGGTGCTCTCCATCTCCAGAGAAAGAACTGGTAGAGTCTAGATGCAGATCAAAGATACTTTTTCTTTACTTTCTTTGTTTTTCTTTTCTTTTCTTTTTGTTTTGGTCTCTGTTTTCTTTCACAGAATGACTTACATGGAAATTTATTTTCCATGATTGAAAATTTATAACCTATGTCAATTTGTTTGTCTTATCAAGGTGGGTGGGAGGGGAGCAAAGGAGGGAGAGAACTCAGAGCTCCCAATTTGAAAAATGAATGTTAAAATTATTTTCACATGTAATGGGAAAATATTATATTAAATTAGAAAAAAAGAAAGTAAGAAAATTATTTTTCAATTTGCATTCAGAATTCATCAGTTATCTCTCTGGAGGTGGATAACAATTTTTCTCATGAGTCCTTCACAGTATTTTGGTTCATTGCATAGATCTGATTGATCATCATTACAGTATTGCTGTTACTATGTATAGTGATCTCCTGCTTCTGCTCATTTCACCTTCCATCAATTCACATAATTCTTTAAGTTTTTTTATGAAACCATCACCTTCATCATGATAATTGTAATATATTGTAATAATACTATATTGGAATAATATTCCATCACAGTCATATACCACAACATTTTCAGCCTTCCCTCTATTGATAGGTATCTCCTAAATTTCTAATTCTTTGTTGCTACAAAAATAACTTATACACACACACACACACAAACACACACATATATATACACACATTCATACATATATATTGGACACATAGGTCCTTTTCCCTTTTTTTCTGATAACTTGGATATACAAATGTGGTAGTGGTATTTCTGGTTCAAAAGGTATGCATAGTTTTATAGCCCTTTGGGCTTAATTCCAAGTTGTTATCTACAATGGTAAGGACAGTTCACAACTCCACCAACAATGGATTAGTGTGATTATTTCTCCATATCACCTTGTCATTTTACTTTTCTCTCACATTATCCAGTTTGATGAATGGGAGGTGGTACTTTAGAGTTATTTTTATTTTCATTCTCTAATCAACAGTGATTTCAAGCATTTTCATATAACTACATGTTGCTTTGATTTTTTTTTGTATATTCATATTATTTGACCATTTATAAATTGGGGAATAGTTATTATGTTTAAAAATTTGAATCTATTTCCCATATATTTGAGAAGTGAGGCCTTTATTAGGGGAATGAGATGTAAAAGTTTTTGATATTACTTCATTGTCTATGGTGCCTTTTAGCAAAATGTAGCTTCTTAGATTATATCCTTTATTAGGTTTACTTTTGTTTTGCTTTGTCTGAGACCATGTTTTCTACCCCTACTTTTTTTTTTACCTCAGTTGAAGCATAAGAGATTCTGCTCTAGCCCCTTATTATAACTCCATGCGTGTCTTTCTGTTTCAAGTGTGTTTCTTTTAATCAACATATTGTTGGTTTATGATTTCTATTTAATTCTGATATCTGCTTCAATTTAATGGTTGAGTTCATCACCTTCACATATAATTACTGTGTATTTTCCTCCATCCTATTTCCTTCTTATTTCTTGCCACCCTCCCCCTGTCTCCTCAAAAGTCTGTTTTGAATTTGATAGGTTTCTATACCCAAAATGTGTGTTTGTGTTTTTTTTTTCTCTCTTCTGAACCCATTCCAGTGGAAGTGAGATTTATGTTGCCTGCCACTTTTCCATTTTCCCTTCTACTGTAAAAACTTTTCCTTGCATGCCCCTTTTATGTGAGATAATTTTTCTGATTCTTTCTCTTACTTTTCTCAGTACATCTGTTTATCATCCCTTCATATTTTTTTAAGATAATCCCAACAGAAATTGAATCATTCCCATACCATCTGGCTTTGTAGACTCCTTGTAACTGCCTTAATAATTATAAAGTTCTCAGGAGCTACCTGTATCAACTTCCCATATAAGAATATAAACAGTTTAACCTTATTGAATCCCTTGTGATTTCTCTTTGCCCTGGGGGCTCTGGAATTTGACTATAGAACTCCCAGAAATTTTCATTTTGGGATCTCTTTCAGAAAGTGATTGGTAGACTCTTTGAACTTCTATGATGCCCTCTGGATCTAAGATATGGGGCATTTTCCCTGATAATTTCATGAGATATGCTGTCTAGGTTATTTTTTTATCTTAACTTTCAGGTAGTTCAATCAATAATTCTTAAATTAGCTCTCCACAATTTATTTTCCAGGTCACAGGCTGAGACAGCTTGATTTCCCCAGTATCATATAAAGGTATTAAGAATCTAAGGCGGTAAAGTTTGTGTTGACTCCTAGTCCATCACTGCATCTAGTATTCTGCCCAGCATCCTTTAAATAAAAATGTGAAGTATTTGTGTTTTAGCACCAGGACCTTAGCCAATTCTGAAAATGACTAAAATTTCAAATCTTCTCGTTCTCTTCTGCATCATTATCTCCTTGTTCTTGCAGGTAAGGGGGAGGATGATGAGCCCGAAGATTCTCATAGGAAAATGCTTTTATGTGTCCCGAATATCAAAGTTAATTGGCAGGGAGGGAAAGAGACTGACAAAATATCTCACCATGGACCAACTTCCTCCATCCCACTGCTTTCATAAAATTTATATTCCATATCTAGTAGCTCTCTAGGTGAATCTACTGCTCAGTTCAGTGTCCTAGATCACACACTACTTGATGCTTTAGTTCTCAAGCCCCAGTTAACAAGACTGATCACCTGAATACCATACTTGACAAATCAAGAGAGGAGAAGGGGAGGAAGAGGAAGAGAAGAAGGAGAAAGAGAAGTAGGATGAGGAGGAAGGGGAGGAGGGGGAGGAGGAGAAGGAAGAGAATGAGGAGAAGGAGAAGGAGGAAGAAGAGGAGGAGGAGGAGGAGAACCCACATGACCAATCCCTCCAAGGTAACATCACACTGGTCCTAATTTCTCAAGCCTAGTTTAACCATACTGTGTCTCTCCTCATCAGCAATCCAGTTAATTTAATGCCTACTTGGTGATCTTACCTAGTTGATCCTTCCATGCTGGTAGTTATTTCTTTCTCCAGTCATTTGGAGATATTTCTCTCTTACAATATTTGTTCTCCACTGTGTCATCTCCTTTAGAATTACATCTGTTCTTTTAACTCATTGCTCACATATAGAGTTTCTTCAGTGCCATCCAAGGTATCAGTTAACTAAATTGTTAATTCTAATGAGAGATATTACCTATAACATATGGGCTTATTTGTTTTTCTGCTTGTTTGTTTGCAGATATTGGACAAATCTCTAGTCTAAACCACAGTGATTTTAATGTTGGGATTTTCAGGTCAAGTTGAAAGTATGATGAATTCATGGAGGCTTGTGGGAATAGTATTTTTTAGGGCAGTTGAAACTTTATGAAACTCCTCAAATTTTGCTGTGAAAGTATTTATTTCACCTGGGCGCAGAGTCAAATATAAGATAAACATTGTCTCATTTATGTATTTGCTATCCCCAGTGATTGGCATAGTCCCTGATACACAGTAGGTACTTAATAAATGTGTGTTTATTGATTGATAAAACAGATTAAGAAGAAAAAAAATCAATGTGAACAACTTTGAGCCCCAAATTTATTAAATCAGCTAATTAGATTTTTCCAAGGTATGAAGGAGATTAACATTAAATTCACATATAGGGAAGTTGAGGCTTGGATTAGAACTCAAAACTTTTCAGAGATACTAGAACAGATTAAGAATAAGGCCAGGAGAGCCAGAGAATTTGAAGATTTCAAAGGAAGGAAAGGGAATTGAGCTCTGTCTGAGGTGAGGAATGACTTGATAAGATGATAGTTTCTGCAAAAAAATAAATGGAAGTAAAACATCCCTGGGATTTTCTGCTAAGAGGGTTAAAATGAATGTGCTGAAAATGGCAGCAAGAGGACAGAAGAAACAGAAGTAAAAGTCATAGTTAAGAACTGTAGCGAGCAGATAAGCTCTGAAAATAAGTAAACTTATCAAATGCTATCTAAGAGGATTAGAGAAATGAGGGTTAATGGCCTTTTTGAATACCACTGGGGCCAAATAAATAAAAGAAGAACCATTAACTTAAGAGAAAGAAAAGATTATAAAACAATTGAATTCTTTAACTATTTGGTGGCTATAAACTAAGGATTTCTTTTTAAAGCTTTGAATAAAAATAATTCTGTCACATATATTCCGTGTTTTTAGTTATAAAGTCTTAGAAAAATAAAAGATTTATTGTTTTTTAAGTGATTGGAAATCTGTTAAGTGTTTAAGTTATTTCCTTTCACTTCCCTGGATAAGGGGAATGATTACTTAGCATAATAATGACTTGCCTCTTCTGACCTTTATGCCTCTGAAAATACAGAGAAGAGGAGGGACTGTGTTGCAAACATAGAGGGATGATGATTTGTAGAATCTGATGGGAACATAGTGTGTATGAAGGACACAGTAGGGCTAAATAAGGATTTTAAAATTGGATGGGAGACAGATGTATGAGATTCTTAAATCCTAAAGTAAGAGGCTTATATTTCATCTTCTAGGCAATAGGGACCCACTGAAGAGTTTCAGCAGGGGTGGGGGACTGACATGGCTAAGCTTCTGTGTTAGGGAGATTATTTTTGATAACTGAAGCAGAAAGATTGGTTCTGAGGCAATTACAGCATTCCATTTAGGAGGGGATGAAGGCCTAAACTAAGGTTGTGGCAATTTGAGTGGAGAAAAGGAGATGCATGTGAGATGTTGTTGAAGGAGAAAAAACACGTCTTGGCCACTGGTTGAATCTGGAGGTAACCTCATGCTTTACTTGTCGCATTTTGATGTGAAACAGCAATTGATGCAACAAAATAACCCACTTATGTATCATATAAGACAATATTTTATGTTTATTTAATCCTCACCATGAGTCTATTATATGGGTAATGCATATAACAAATAACAGCATGCATTTATAAATGTTATCTTATTTAATAGTAATGACAACTCTGGGAGATAGGTATTATCAATATCCATATTTTACAAATGAAGAAACTGAGACAGACAGAGATTCGGTGACTTGCCCAAGGTCACACAGCTAGTAAGTATCTGAAGCTAGATTTGAATGAACTACATTCTTCTTTATTCCAGATCCTAATGTTCTATCCATTGCATCCCATATGTTACTATCCTCATTTTACAGATGAGGAAATTGATGCTTGAAGAAGCTAAATTGAGTCATTTAAGGTCACTTGGCTAGGAAATTAAGGAAGTGGATTTTAATTCAAATCTTTTCATTATATCAACTGATACCAACACTATAAAATGGTATATTTTTCTGCCTATTAAAGCAACCTCCTCATGGATCACCATTCTGTAGCTGTGGCTGAAAGTCATTCACTGGATTTTGTAGCTATTACTTGCATCCATTCTCCATTCAGTATATTTTTTTTTTTTTTGCCAGAGCTGGTTACTGAAGGTATATAAATTTTGTCTTCAAAACAGCATATAAAAGTCTTTCAGGTGATATTCTTTAATCCATTTAGTGTTATTGATGTTCATCTTTAAGTATAGGGCATAAAGGAGTGAGACAGAAGATCCCTGAGATTAAAATTGGAAGTGGATTTATTACTGTGGGACTGCCGGGGTCACATACCCAAATCAGATAGTGAATTGGCATGAATAGTATGCCAGTTTTTAAAGAGAGTAGTGAGGCTACATAAACTGAAACTACAATCAGTGATTGGTCAGTGTATATTTGAATTTTCCTGCCCTCGAAGTTTTTCACAGGCAGAGGTACAGGGAACCCAGAATAGGTGGAGATGGGGAACACCAGGTACGGGGTGGAGGGGTAAGAGACAGGGAAGAATGGAGCAGGGATTTTACCCTAGGCTGAAACCCCTACCCATGGATAAATTAGGAGAGGGAAGGGTGGAGTTTGTGCTGAAATTCCTGTTTACAGGTCAATTAGGGGAATGGAAGATAGAGTAGTGCTCAACATAAGGTAATTGGTTTAGATATCTTTTGCATTAACTGAAGTATTTTTTTTTTTTAACTCTTGCATTGTATTTAAGAGAAAGATAGAACCATCTACAAAAAAAATTAAAAGTGACTAACCTCCTAATTCCTGTCTCTGTGCCTCTGAACATGGGAGTTGTGAATTGTATCATTGTTTTTTAGCTGATTGTGTCTGACTGTGACCCCATTGAGGGTTTTCTTGGCAAAGAGACTGGAGTGGTTTGCCATTTCCTTTTTCAGCTCATTTTACAGATGCAGAAAATGAGGCAAATAGGAAAATGCAGGTTCTCTTGACTCCAGGCCTAGTACTCTATGCAATGTGCCACCTAGATGTCCATTCAAAAAGACAAAAAATAAATTTAATTCCAGTTCATTTGCTAACATTTATTCTGTTATCATGAAATGTCTTCATGCCATTATTATTTTCACTGTGTCAGAATAATTTTTTAATATCCACAAACACAGTTTATTAGCCTTCAACATGTTTTTAATTTTTCTTGAAGTTGCCAGATTGTTTGTATAGAAAACAAAAGTATGAAATCTCTTCTTGCAAGTTAAGAAATGACCTCTTAATTGCAAAATCTAATGGCTCTTTGCCTAGTCTTTATCCTCTGACCTTTCTGAAGCTGTTGACCCTGTCATCCATCTTCTCCTCCTGGATAGTTTGTCCTCTTTGGGTTTTTGTAATGTGTAGTGGTTTTAAGTATAAAAGACAAACACTTAAGGGTTGTGGTAGTGTGGTTCAGTGGAAAGAGGATCCGAAGTCAAAAGACCAGGGGAATTATTATTTCCATGATTCTTCAATGAAAATTCTTCAATCTGCATAATCCCTGGTTTTCAAATTTGTAAATGAAGTGGCTGGATTAAATGACCTCAGAGGTCCTTTTAGTTCTAGAGAATGATGTTGATTATTTAAAGCTCTGAATATCTATTTTTCAGTTATCTTTCATAGGGGATTCCTTTTCTGGCAAGGGTCTAACAAAACTGTTTCTGAGATGGATGAGTGAAATTCTATAATTCTAAGAGGTCTTTGTTGTTGTTGACAGTAAGGGTGTACTGGCAACTATTTAACTGCTGGCTCTCCCTCTTTTTCTTCCCCCCTCCAAAGTATCCTTAAAACATTGACAACATATTTACAGTATTAATCAGTATTAGTATTTTCTTCATCATTAAATTTAGACAATCAATAAAACAATTAGTTAAAATTTGATTTAACTTTACCTTTAGCTGATTTTTTTCAAATGCTTTATTAACTTCTGATTTATATCATTCTTTTCCACCAGATTTTAAGTTACAAATTTTCTCCCCATTTTTCCCCTACCCAGCTCCCCAAAAGAGCAGTCCCACAGTATATCCCTTCCTCCAATCTGCTCTCTCCCATATCTTCTCCCATACCCCCTTTGACTTTTCCAGTAGGGCATGGTGGATCTCTATGCTCCAGTGCCTGTGTAACTTATTTCCCAATTACATGTAAAAGAGTATTAATATCAACTTATATATATATATATATATACATATATATATATATATACATATATATATATATATATATATATTAACATTTAATTTTAAAACTTTGAATTCCAAATAAGTTCCCTTCCTCCCTTGTCACCCACCCTTACTGGGAAGATAAGCAATTCAGTATAGGTTATACATGTGTAGCAAATGCAAAACATTACCATAGTAGATATATTGTAAAAGACTGACTATATTCCATCCCTCCTATACCACCTCCCACTTGTTCTATTCTCTACTTTGATCCCATCCCTTTTCAAAAGTGGGTGGTTCCAACTTCCCTCCGCCCCAGCCTGCCCTCCCTTCCATAATCCTCCCTCTCATCTCCTTCCCCCCTACTCTCCTGTAGGGTGAGATACCCTAATTAATGTGTATGTCATTCCCTCCATGAGCCAAATTCAATGAGAATAAAGTTGGCCCATTCCCTTTTGCCTTCCTGTTCTTCCCCTCCATTGTAACCATTTTCCCTTGCTTCTTCTATATGAGATAATTTACCCCATTCTGTCTCTGTCCATCTCCTCTCATTATATTCCTCTCTCACCTCTTAATTTCACCTTTTAAGTATCATCCCTTCCTATTAAATTGGTCCTGTGCCCTCTATCTATGTATACCTGTAAACATATATACACACACTTTCACATATGTATTCATATACCCATATACCCTCTAATATAGACATATATATTTCTATTCTCTTCAACTGTTTTCATACTAAGAAAAGTTTCATCAGTTACAATTATCATTTTTCCATATAGGAATACTAATAGTTCAACTTTGATAAGTTCCTTATGATTTCTTTTCCCTGTTTACCTTCTCAAGCTTCTCTTGCTTCTTGTATCTGAATGTCAAACTTTCTATTTAAGTCTGGTTTTTTCATCAAGAATGCTTGAAAGTCCTCTATTCCACTGAATGACCATATTTTCCCCTGAAACATGATACTCAGTTTTTCTGGGTATGTGATTTTTGGTTTAATCCCAGCTCCTTTGCCCTCTGGAATATTATATTCCAAGCCCTTCGATCCTTCATTGTAGAAGCTGCCAGATCCTGAGTTATCCTGATTGTGTTTCTACAATATTCAAATTGTTTCTTCCTGGCTGCTTTTCATATTCTCTCCTTGATCTGGGAATTTTGGAACCTGGCTATAATATTTCTAGGAATTTTCTTTTTGGGATCTTTTCTAGGAGGTGATCTGTGGATTCTTTCAACCTCTATTTTGCCCTCTGGTTCTAAAACATCAGAGCAGTTTTCCTTGAGAAATTCTTGGAGGATTATTTCTAGGTTCTTCCTTTGATCATGGCTTTCAGATAGTCCAATAATTTTTAAATTAACTCTCCTTGATCTATTTTCCAGGTCTGTGGTTTTTCCAATGAGATATTTCACATTGCCTTCAATTCTTTCATTTGTTTAGATTTGTTTAACAGCATCTTGGTTCCTCATAAAGTGACTAGCTTCCATTTTCTCCAATCTAATTCTGAAGGAATAATTCTCCTCAGTGAGCTTTTGAGATTCTTTTTCCATCTGGCAAATTCGACTTTTTAAGGCATGTTTCTCCTCATTGCCTTTTTGAGCCTCTTTTGCCATTTGAGTTAGTCTATTTTTTAAGGTGTTATTTTCCTCAGTCAGGCTGTTGACTCTCATTTCTTAATTTTCTTGCGTTGTTTTCATTTCTCTTCCCAATTTTTTCCTCCATTTCTCTTATCTGCTTCTTAAGGTCCTCTATGTCCTGTAACTAGCTTGTATTTTTCTTGGAAGCTTTTGGTGCAGGAGTTCTGACTTCACTTTCTTCCTCCTGTTCCATGCTTTGATTATTTTTGTCCCCAAAATAGTAGTGTAATTTTGGATTTTTCTGTGTGCTTTGCTTCCTTTGCCTGGTCATGTCACCCCTCAGTCGCTTGACCCCTAGGCTTTTTGTTCCAGTAAGACTCTGCCACCAGACAGGGGAGCTTTGTTCCAAAAGCTGGGGTTTTCTCAGCTGCCAGAGTTATTAGTTGGGTTTCCTCTCTGAAGCCTCCACATGCTCTTGCAAGCTGGTCACACACCCCAGGACCTCCACCCTAGACTACAAACCAGATCCAAGCATGTTAAAACAAGAGCAATTACCCCTCAGACTGGTTGCTTGGTCCCTCTAGAGTCTGCAGTCCAGGAGCTGAAGCTGCCAAGGGGAAGCAGCTGTGGCTCCTCAGAGGCTTCTTGCCCCGGGGGAAGAGGCTGATGCACTCCCAACTACTGGATCCCAAAGTCCACACTGCTCTGACTTCTCATTTTGTCCTTAGCCTCTATGTCTTGATAATTCTGGACCTCCACAGCTGCTGGTGATCTGGAGTCCCTCTGGCTGGTCGTTGGTCAGGTCTGCGCTGGGGCTAAAACCACTGTCTCATGGTTGGCTCCCAGAGCACGGGCTCTGGCTGATTCCTGCCAGCCTGCCAGGCTGTCCTCAGAGGGAGTTTAGCTTCTCTGTGTCATTTTGTGGGTTCTGTAGCTGCAAAGTTTGTTCAGAGACCCCTTTTACATGAATTTGGGGAGGTGGAAGCCCTGTGAAAGTCCTGTTTCTACTCTGCCATCTTGACTCTGCCCCCCCCTTTACCTGATTTCTAAATTGTAAATGTTAATGTTCTTTAAAAAATCAACTTTTTCAAGTTCATACCAGTGGCTCCAGAACATACTGTAAATGACATTCACAATTTTAATTTTATATGAGATCACCATTCTTTTCTTTAATCACATATTTGACTTTCTGCTTTCCTCAAATTCTTATTTCTTTCCAGCTCTCTTTGCAATGAAGTCTTCTAAATCTTCACAACCTTTAAGCAGACCTACTATCATTTTACAAATTAGGAAATTCTGTCTCAACTGTCCTAAGAAATATACTACAATTCACCCAGTTATTAAATGTTGGATCCAAGACTCAGAGCTGACTTTAATAATGACTATGCTTTTGAAATGAGCTACTGACATAAAGCATTTTAGGGAACAGCATTTAGAAATTTGGTAAATGTGCAGAAGAGTGTGATTGGAAGACAGTTTCCTTGGTCATTAAAGGAATTCACCAGTCAGCTTATTCACTGATCTATGCATATAGAGGGAAATGGAAAAATAATATTTATTTTTCTGAAAATGGAAAGCGTGTTCTTGGCAGCGAGTGCCTATAAATTTTTATATCAGTCCCAAGAAAATTAATATAACAAATGCTAATAGAAATAGCTAGCTTATGATTGTGTTGGAATGAAAATGCATTGTTAATAAATCACTTCACTAACATTTCATATGTTTTAGAGAATTGCAAAGTTGAAATATTAACACAGAGGCAATTAAAATGTAGAATATATTTTGATTTTAGTTATTATAAAAATCAAATGAACATCATACAGTCTTTTGGGCAGAATATATTTTCTTTGGGTAAAATTATTTCCAAAAAAACAAGTTCTTCTCCAATTCCTAGAAAGAAAGAGGTATGATGCCCAAAAGAAAAAGGAACAAATATAACTATTTTTTAATGAGAAGGGAAGGAAGGGCTTAAACTGTAAGATAATATCACAGAAAGACTTATGAACAACAGAGAGATACAATATTGGCCCTATGACTCTTGCTTCAGCAAAGTCAAATGTGTTATTTGCAAAATATGCACTTAAAAAGGTGGGGGTGGGGGATATGAATACACAGTTAAAACAAAGGGTTAGATGCCTCAGTTTAAAAAAAAAAATAAATCCCTGAAAGAGCTATGTGACTCAGCCTAAACTGCAGGAAATATTTCCCCTGGGTGGATGAGCTCTACAGTTGACATCTTGTACACCAGAAATTCACCAGTGGGCCCTGTCAGGTTGACCCAACTTCTGTTTGATTGAATTTGCCCTTCTCTGCCCACTCCAGACCCTCTTGAGGTATCTCCAAGCTACAGAAACCTTCCCAGTTCTTAAGAATATGGAGACACCTCAAGAGGGCACATAATATATGTTTGTTTACCGACCAACTTCATTCCTTCAGGAGGAAGAGAAGTGGCATTTCATTAAAAAAAAAAAAAGTTGGTCATGACCAGAGGGTAAATAAGCATTTTTACTAGTGGCTTCTGAGAGTTACCTTTAAGTTGTGAACTTTTCTTGGTGGGAGAAAATTCATGGATCAATTAATCCACAAATATTTATTAAGCACCTCCTATGTTCCAGGTACTGTGGTAGGTATTAGGATATAAAGACATACCTAGTAATGGCCTTGAAAATCAGATTAATGGACTAGTATCATGGGGGACTTACCCATCCAATTTTTTCTTGGCTCCAGGTAGCCACTGCACATAAGAAGATATTTAACAAAGGAAATCTAACCCTATCCTTAAATCTCCTAATTGGCTCAGCTTCCCTACCTCTACTCCTACAACCTTCTCTTTAGGTGGTAAGTTTTTCCTCTCCATTCAAAGAAGTAGTAATAGCAGTTATGTTGACTTTTTCTTTTTTTTTAATTAAATTATTTATTTTTAAATAGTTTTCTTTAATATTCACTTTCATAAGTTTAAAATTTTCTTACCCTCTCTCCCCAAGATAGCTTGCAATCTGATATGGCTTCTACACATACATTCTTATTAAACACATTTTCACATTTGTCATGTTGCATAGAAGAATTATCCCAAATGAGAAAAACTATGAGAAAGGAAAAAAAATAAAACAAAAAATAAAATAGTCTGCTTTGTTCTGCATTGCAACTCCATAGTTCTTTCTCTGGATGAGGCTGACATTTTTTATCATGAGGCCTTTGAAAATGTTTTAGGTCCTTGCATTGCTGAGAAGGGCTAAGTCTATTCAAATCAGTCATCTCACACTGTAGCTGTTTCTGTGAACAATGTTCTCCTAGTTCTGCTCCCCTCACTCATCATCAGTTCATATAAGTCTTTTCATGTTTCTCTGAAGTCTGCTTGTTCATTTCTTATAGTACAATAGTATTGCATTACATTCATATGCCACAACTTGTTCAGCCATTCCCCAATTGATGGGCATCCCCTCTATTTCCAGTTCTTGGCCACCACGAAAAGAACTGCTATAAATATTTTTGTGCATGTGGGTAGTTATGCTGACTTGCTAGCCTGAGCTACCCAGCTGCCTGAAAAGTATAGTTGTATTTTGGATTTCTTCCAACTTTTCATGCTTAGTGTTTCATTCCTGAAAGTTCCCACCACTCCCAATATAATATATTTGTCACAAACTTTGGCAAGTACTGTGAACATTGATAATTGGAATGTCTGATCCTATATTCTAATATTTCATAATGTTAGAATGTTACTGTACCATTGTAGTGATTCATACTCTTACATATTGTATATGAAATAAAATAAACCTTTTATATAATGTCATTTATTATGCATAGACATATGGCATTTGAGTAATTATATATTATACACGGGAGATAAATGACTTATTACATAGGCACTATATTTTGCTCATTAGAAATGCATAGTATGTTTATTATGCATGTATAACACTTCATTTTTTGCACACACATAATATTGTACTTATTATAATGTACATTTCATTCATTAGTTGTATATGCATAATATGTCATTTGCATACATGTATTATTTGTATATTATGTATGTTATATAAAGTACACATATATACTTTTATAATGAAGGGGAAAGTGGTGTATGATGCGGGCAATACCTAAGCCTCACTCTCATTTAATTGGTTCAAAGAAGGGAAATATATATATATATATATATATATATATACATACATATATATGTGTATATGTATACTCATACATACATGCACATACATACACACAAGGACACATGTGTGTACATATACCTGCACATGTCTGCATATGTGCATTGTGTGTGTGTATTGTTATACTCATCTGGTTATAGAAGTCTATCTTATCCAGTGGGGGAGAAAGAATAGAAGAAGATAAGAGAAAACAATGGGAATGATAAAAGAAAGGGTGGATCAAGGAAGGCAGTGGTCAAAAGAAAAACAGGTTGTAGAGGAGGAACAAGATAAAAAAAGAAAAAGATAAAACAAAAAAAATTAGAATGGGGAGAAAATACACAATAATCATAACTATAAATGTGAAGGGAATGAATTTAGCTATAAAATGGAAGCAGAATGGATTAGACATCAGAATTCAATAACATATTGTTTACAAGAAACACACTTGAAATAGACACACAAAATAAAAGTAAGGGACTGGTGTAGAATCTATTATGCCTCAGCTGCAGTAAAAAGAGTAGGGGTAGCAATCATGATTGCAGACAAAGCAAAAACAAAAATAACCACAGAAAATATAATGTACTTGGAAGTCTACCTGCCAAGACAAACCCATATACTAAATGAACAAAGTTACAAAACCTTCTGCATACAAAGAATGGTAAATCTAAACTAATTGCTCATGGATAGACTGAGTCAATTTAATAAAATTGGCAGTCCTATCTAAATTAATGTACATCCACACTGGTCAGATTTATGGAGCTAGAGAAAATAAAATTCCTCTGGAAGAACAAAAAGTCAAGAATATCATGAAATCAATGAAATAAAAATATGAAGAAAGGTGGACTAGCTGCATAAGATTTCAACTAATATTGGAAAGTGGCAATCATGAAAACAATTTAATAATGGCTAAAAAAATAGAATAGTGGATCAGGGGAAGAGATTTAGGTATGCAATAGGCAGTAGTAAGTGATCATAGTAATCAAGTATTTGATAAACCCAAAGATTCCACCTTTTGGGGTAAGAACTCATCATGTGACAAAAATGCTAAGAAAAATGGAAATCAATTTGGCAGAAACTAGGCATAGACCAACATCTCACACTATAAGATAAGGAAGGTGTGTGGTATATAGGATATATGTGCTATATGTGTCTGTGTATACATATATGCAGCGACCTATATACTCAGTAATCTCTCCTCCTTTGAGGCCCATATATATAATCCACACATACCACACAATCAAAATCCTAGTAACTGTTGTCTAAAACCTCCAAGACAGTGTTCTTCTTTCCTCAATAATTCAGTACCTAATTCCTGCCAGAAATGTAAGTAAATTTCTCTCTTCTCTAACTCCTGTCTTATTATACTAGGGGATTTCAACATACAAATTGATATTCCCTCAGACACCTATCTCTTAGTTTCTCAATCTACTCATTTTCTATTACCTACTCTTCTACCCCACCTCAACTATGCACAAAGATGATCATGCTCTTGATCTTACTGTTTTTTTTAATCAATTGGGATTAAGTAACTTGCCCTAGGTTACCCGGCCAGTTTTTTTGTGTGGGTGTTAAGTATCTGAGGCTGGAACCGTCTTGATCTTACTGTTACCCACAAATATACTGCTTCCACATTCATGGTGGTGTTTTTAATAAAAAACTAAAGAAACATTTGCACCTAGGCTTCATAAATAGTATACTTTGTGATTCTCACAATGTCTCTTTAATGGAAGTGCTATTATTATCCTCCTTTTAAGTTGAAAAAACTGAGACATAAAGTGATTTGCCCAGGGCTACACTGCTAGTAGCATCTGATGCTGTATTCAAACTCAGGTCGGTCCTGATACAGGATCCAGTGCTCTATTCACTGCCCCACCAGCCATTTTGTTATCAGGGAAATGTAAGGTCAGAATAAAAAATGTTCTCATCCTGCTCCCCAAAGCACTTTATCTGGGACCTTCTTTCATATTTATCTCATTTTTTTATACGTTAGGCTGTTCCACTTTACAGATGAAAAATATTGAGACCCAGAGATATTACATGCTTTACATAAGAATTCAAATACTTCTCCTTTGCCTTTAAATCCAAGCATTGTTGTTTTCTATTAGACCGCATTGCTTTGACTAATTAGACTTCTTTTATATTTATTACCCAAATATATAACTAGTTTTTCATATGTACTATTCATCAGTTAGATTATGAGCTTCTTGAAAGCAAGTCCTTTATTGTATCTGTGTTTACATTCCTAATATCTAGCCCTGTGATTTAATATAGTGTATGCTTACTAAATTTTTTAGTTATAGTAAAAACAACCCTGTAAAAGAAAATACTAGACGAAGTGATCATTAAGGTCTGTTCCAAATCTTCTCTCTCATGATCTATTGGCAAAAAGGTGAATGGGAATTTGGGTCCGCCCTAGGTTTTCTAGCAAGTTCTAGTCAAAGGGAAAATACAATCACCCTATCCTTTGACACCAATTTGAGGAAGAGGAAGGAATGACTTTTTGGAAACCTTTATAAGTGGGAAATATGAGCAGTCACTGGTAGTTTCAGAGTTTTTCTCTCTCCAGTGTTACTAGCTGATTTTGTAACTCTGTACATACTATTTAACTTCTCTATGCCTATGGTTTCTCATCTTTTAACTGAGGGAATTGAGTTCAGAGGGGATTGAGTTCAGAGGGTTTTAATCATTTTTGAGTTATGAGTTTCTTCTTCTGGTAAAATATATAGACCCCTCCTCAGAATGTTTTTAAATGTAGAAACTAAAATACATAGGACTTAAAAGAAAACCAATAATATTGGAATATAGTGGGTTGTTTTTAAGTTTATGGGCATAAGATTAAGAACCCTTGTAGAGAATCCAAATTGCTTTTTGTTTTGTTTTATTTTGTTTTGTTTTTCACTTCAGTTTGCAATCAGAGTGCCATCTGGTGGCCATTCTGATGCAAAAGGGTGTCATCATTCCTAAGAGGCAGGCCCCAAGTTAACATATCATAGCTTTTCTTGTTTTGGAAAAAAGAAATAGTGTGGGAGTAATTCCCTTCATTTTGCCATACTCTTACCTCTAGCACACAAACAGCAAAGTTTAGAGCTATTATGATCCAGTATAAAGGAATGATATGAGAAATATTTGAACTGATCCCAGTTTTCCACTTTGTCATAAGCTCGCCATTTGATGGCTTTAGAAGTTGCATGCCTGCCCCTGGAAATTGACATGCTGTGAAAATGAGCAGAAAGCTCTATCTGTAAACCATCTCAGACATCACAGTACACAATTTCGTAAATGTTAACCACAAACCTTTGTCCTTTTCAAGATGGTTAAATTCTAAAGGGTTAGCCTGACCAAGAGAAAGAGCAGCTTCATGAAAGTTGGTCCAAATCACACAAGATTTGAAAAGCAGAGCAGAATACAGATGCCCTAGCTCCCTGTTTAATCATGTATTCAGTGAGTTTTGGAGCTGCAAGGGATCTTAGAAATCTTCTATTACCAATTCTCTCAGCTTATAGACAAAAAAACAAGATGCAGAGAAGATAAATGCTTTGCCTAAATTTGATTGCTAGGTAGTGGCAGAGATACGTCAGTCTAGAATATGGATGTCCTAACTATTTGTTCACTCATCTTCTTAATCATCACATGGCACAAGTGCATCAGTTTAGAACTGGAAAAGACCTATCTCGGAGGTAATTTGTTCATTTTATAGATGAAAAAAAGAGACCCAGGCAATTTAAGGACTTTCAAAAAGTCACACAAATATTAATTCATACAGTCAATTTGACGGGCCACTAGGTGGCACAATGGATAGAGCACTGGGCTTGGAATCAGGAAGACTCATGTTAGTTACTTAGAACGGAGTAGCTGTGTGACCCTGTGCAAATCATTTAACTCTTTTGCCTCAGTTCCTCATCTGTAAAAATGAGCTGGAGAGGAAAAGGCCAACCACTCTAGTATCTCTGCCAAGAAAACCCCAAACGGGGTCAGGAAGAGTTAGACAGGACTGATAAATGACTGAATAACAACAAAAATTGGATTTGAACTCAGGTTCTCTTAAACATACCAATACTGGCATCTCCTTTGATGGTACAGCAGATAGAGAACTGAACTGAAGTCAGGAAGGCCTCAGCTTAAATCCTGACTCAGACGCTTATTTACCATATAACTGCACAAATCACCTAACCTCTTTCCGTCTCGTTTTCCTCATTTTTAAAGTAGGACAATAATAGCACTAGTCTTCTTGGGTTGTTGCATGGATAAAATGAAATAAGATTTGTAAAGAGCTTTTTATATCTTAAGACACTATGTAAATATTAGCTATGATTGTTTTTATTATTAACTATTATTACTCAAAGGACCTAAGTGTCAGACTGTTAAGACTATCTGTAAAACTTCTTCTCTTTATATTCATTTGGAGCTAGCATTAATTACACTGACAACAATGACAATATATTTCCTACCTCTTAGACAGACTAGTGTCTGTTTTTTCCTACCTTTCCAAAAGTGAATTCCTAGAGATGGTTCTACCTTAACCTAAAGAAGATATTAAATAATATTGGGACTAAAAGACACTATAGAATGCTGACAAGAGATAATTTAGTTGAGAAGATTCTTTTGTCAGGTTTCTTAGAATTAAACTTTATAGGCGATGATTTACTTTGCCTGTGCTTAAGGTTGGTTTTGAATATACTGGCATTGTGTTCCCATATTGTTTCCTGCATATCTTGAATTATGTGTGCCTTGAGAGTTAGAAGCAATAGAGGTCATAGGATTATAGAAATGGGATTTTTGAGATCACCTCAAACTTTTTATTTTACAGATGAAGAAAAATAAAATAAAACAAAACCTAAGACTCCCTGCAGATAAAGTAATATCCTTGAGGCTATACAGCTAGTTAATGACTTAGAATTGAGATCTTATGAATTGAGAACTCTACATATACCTTTCCACAGAGGGAAGGGTCAGCATGTGGATAGTTCTTTGCCATCTTCATAATAAGGACTCAGGATCATAGAATCATTGATAAGAGTTGAAAGGGACCTATGAGATTATCTAAATCTTATGAAAAAAATTCTCTACACCTCTCTTGATTAGAGAAATGCAAATCAAACCAACTCTTAGGTACCATATCACATGAATCAGATTGGCTAACATGACAAAACAGGAAAATTATAACTGCTGGAGAAGATACCATGTTTCCCCGATAATAAGACCTATCCTGAAAATAAGCCCTCCCCTTACTGTGTAAGATTCCTCTAAAATAAACCCTCCCCCGAAAATAAGCCCTATTGAGATTGCTACTGTAGTGAAGGTGATCCCCTGTGCTACACGCTACATTACGGTACCCTCTGTATGCACCGTTCCCCCCCCCCCGGGTGAAACGCACGCCGCGCTCTGAGCTTCATCCAATCAGAGCTGCAGCAGTGAGCGCATCATCCTGTTCTTCCCCAGTGATTTGCTTATTGAATAAAGGTACATTTTTTTGTTCACATTTACCTGTTTATTAAAATTGCTGTCAATGTTCATTAAAATAAGCCCTCCCCTGAAAATAAGCCCTCTGGTGTTTTTCTGTCCAAAAAATTAATAAGACAGTGTCTTATTATCGGGGAAACACAGTATGAGAAAATTGGAACACTAATGCATTGTTGGTGGAGTTGTGAAATGATCCAATCATTCTGGAGAGTAATTTAGAATGGTGCCAAAAGAGCTAAAAATGTGCCTACCCTTTGACCAAGCACTGCTACAACTATATCTGTATCCCAGAGAGATCATAAAAATGGGAAAAGTTCCTGCATGTACAAAAATATTTATAGCAGCTCTCTTTGTGGTGGCTAGGAACTGGAAATTGAGATGTCCATCAACTGGGGGAAATGGCTAAATAAGTCATGGTATATGAATGTAATGGAATACTATTGTGTAAGACATGATGAGCAGGTAGATGTCAGAAAAATATGGAAAGATTTATATGAACTGATGCTGAGTGAAATGAGAAGAAACAAGAGAACACTGTACACAGTAACAGCCACATTGTATGATGAGTAACTTTGGTAGACTTAGCTCTTCTCAGCAATGCAAGGATTTAAGACAACTCCAAATGACTCGTGATAGAAAATGCTATCCACATCTAGAGAAAGAACTATGGAGTCTGAATCCAAATCGAAGCATGCTATTTGCTCTTTGTTTTGTTTTTATTCTTTCTTGTGGTTTTTTTTTTCCTATTCATTCTAATTCTTCTTTACAACATGACATGATGTTTAATAAGAATGTCCATGTAGAGCCTTTATAAGACTGCATAGTGTATAGTGTTTTGGGGAGGGGAGATGGAAATGAGGTGGAGAAAATTTAAAACTCAAAATCTTATGGAAATGACGGTTGAAAACAAAAATTAAATAAGTTAATTTAAAGAGATTATCTATATTTAACCCCCATCATTTTTTAGGTGACAAAATTGAGCATCAGACAAATGAACCCTATTTACCTCAGTTTCCTCATTTATAAAATGAGCTGATGAAGGAAATTGTAAAGTACTCTAGTATTTCTTCCAAGAAAGTCCAAAATAGGGTCATGAAAATTCAGATAGGACTAAAATGACTGATCAGCAACAATTATGGGTTAAATAAACAGAAAACCAGATTTTTCTAATCCCAAATTAAAATAAAAATGCTGTCTATGAACATCTAAAATTTCATTTAGGGAAGAATGGCTTCAAAAACCAAGAGGTTCCTCTGACTTATAAGGAAAAACTTTTTCCCTAGCTACTGAGTAGTAACTATCCAGGGAATAGAAAATTAATATGTAATATCAGGCCCAATAGTTCTCAGTGACCTCCATTGTCTTTGATTAAAATGGATAACAGGTGAATGCATTTATCCCCTTATGCTATGTTACTTACATTACAGTAGATGTTCTCAGTATTTCCTCCCTGATTAAAGTATGAGATAATGTTTTAACGGAAGCATGGGGAATTCATACCAATTCTTTTATGACCTCATTAAATTCTTCTACCTACTAGTTTTAAAGACTTTGGTCTAATAGTCTAAAGACATTCTAAAGCAGGTTTTATCAATGACCTTCTGATTCTGACTCAAAATCCCTGCCCATTATTCTCTCAATAACACTTATAAAAGTTTACTGTGTATTTTACCAGGGACAGGGCACCAAAGTTCAGAAAGTCTATTAGGTTTCCCTCTTAGTCGGATGACATTTACTCACAAAACAATTCCACAGATGTCTTTTCAGTGACATTTTAAGGTTAAAGCTGTTAAAAAAAATAAACTGAAGACTTTTTGGGGGGGGGGTGATTCACTTATTTTCTTCACACTAATACTTTTTATGGCTCGGTAGATGTTCTTCCTTACATAGTTTTTTCACCATGAACTTCCCCTCAGACCAAATACCTCCCTCCTGCCTTTGCTAGCTGTTGGAATTAACTGCTATACAGGTGGAGATCATAGGGGCCAAGTCATGGCTAACACACCTCTGGCATAACAAACATCTTGAAAGGCAGGAGGTTGAGTTAAAATAACTATTCACTATTGCCTCCTGTAGACTGTCTCCTGGAATTCCTTATGCCTAGTTCTCCCAGGAAAAGTGACTCTGAAAAACCAGCCTCTGCCTGGATTGTAGCATTCTTTCTTTTAATCAGTCCTCTTTTTTTTAATTTTAGAGTTTTTTTTTTTTTACCTAATGTCCACAGAATGTCAAGGAACCCGCTGGATAGATTTCAATGGAATCCATAAACCTGGTTGAAGAAAAAAAAATATTTTCACCAACTTTCAATTAAAATTTTGCATTTGCTTCAATGATGAATGTAGATAATGATTTTGAGGAGTCCACACACTTCACTTGATCAAAGGGTTTCTTGAT
The DNA here is from genome assembly GCF_028583685.1 of Petaurus breviceps papuanus. Classification (NCBI taxonomy): domain Eukaryota; kingdom Metazoa; phylum Chordata; class Mammalia; order Diprotodontia; family Petauridae; genus Petaurus; species Petaurus breviceps. The sequence continues at coordinate 13,542,799 of NW_027185779.1, read as the reverse complement.
CAAAAAAATAATTATGAAGCCACATTTTAAATTGTGTTTACTGATTTCTCACCTGATTTAGAAGCTCTGCCTTAGATTTGCTATTTCTAGAGGAAGTCTTTGGATATTCTGCCTCTCCCAGCTCTATGTTGCCAGATTGCTATCTCTTAAGCTTGCTTAAAACTTCTGATGAAATGATGGTCAAATATGAAAATAGGAAGTCATTTTGACCAGAAAGCTAAGAAGAAGAAGGTGACAACACAATTATGAAACACTCTCTCACCATCCCTCAGCACTGGTTCCCCAAAGAGCCTGAATTACTAGCTGTTGCTGGTAGGAGATTCTTTATCCCAGATGAAGAAAACTGTATCTTAGAGAAGATATCTGGAAATCAGACTAGTTTTTGCACAAAAGTGCAAGACAGAGTCACAATTTACCTGGATTCCAATACTGCCTCTAGTCCTGTGTGTTTATTAGCAAGTTACATAGCTGTGCATCTTAGGAAGCAGTGTGGTACAGGGGAAAGAGATGGAGCCATTGGACTGGTGTCTGTAACCTTGCCCTACAACTTCCAGATTTTGGGTGATTCATTGAACCTGAGGCATAGTGGATGGAGCTCTGGATTAGAGTGAGGAAGACAGGAGTTTAATCCTGCCTCAGGGATTTAGTAGCTGTGGGACACTGGACAAGTTATTTAATCTCTCTATGACTCAGTTTTCTTTTACATAAAATGAGGATAATAACAGCCCCTACCTCCTAGGGTTGTTGTGATGATCGGTGTGGACATATATGTAAAGTGCTTTATAAACTTGTACTGGCAACCCTGGCATACCCAGGATGGCTGCTACCACAGGTTCTTAGAACTACTTTACTAGGAAAGATAGCTGTTTAAAGGGTCAACAGTCTTTTTTAATTACATTCATTAGTTCAGGGGAAAAGTCAGCACCCTGAATTTCAGGGAAAATATGGAGAAAATACAAGCAGAGAAATAAAAACCAACAGACTCTGACTGCCTGAATCAACTATACACTTTAGAAACAACCTTGGATTGAGAAAGCCTTTACATCTGAGCAGTAGAGGAACTCTGAACATACAGCCATCTTGACCTGATAATCACAAAATCCTTCTCATAAGTGAGACCCCAAAGCAAAATATGAACTCAGAGTATATATGCACTTCTCAGAGCCAGAAGGCATCAAAACCCTCTTGACTCAGTGCCTAGTTAAAAATGAACAAAATATGTGAAAGCTTTCCTACAAGCAATGCTCCGCTAAGGAAGCTTCCCTTAATAGGCTCCATGAGGCCTATTTATGGGCAGGGAAGATCTTATATCCCATTAACATTACAAAACTTTAAAGTGTTACTAGTTATTACTATTATTGTTTAACCTCTCTGGGCCTCAGCGTTCTCATCTATAAAATGAAGGGCTTGGATTATATGACTTGTAAATTCTCTTTCAGATTTAAATCTATTATTCTAAGTCTGTTATCCTATAAGTAATTCATTCTTGATCCTGTGTCCTCCTTGATCCCAAGACTCTGGGATGTTCTTTTATAAATGTTCTTCAAAGGACCTATTACACATAGTAGAGAGTTTCTAGGTATTTTACATCGTTTAGATATACTGAAGAATTTAGACACCTATTTATTGTATTTACTCTTGATGCATGAGCATTCCTTATTCTTTATTAGTTCTATAAAAGCTGGATTATCTCTCTAATGCCATTCCTTGCATGTAGACCATTGTTGAAAATATGCTACATTTTTCTTACAAATACTTTTTCTCTCCATTGCTCTTCAGACACCTTCAACTTTGATTCTGTGGAAATTGTGCTGGTCCAGATATATGTAGGAGGCAGCTAGGTAGCTAAGTGGTTAGAGTGCTGGGCTTGGCGTCAGGAAGACTTGAGTTCAAATTTGACCTTAGACACTTACTAGTTTGGTTACCCTAAGCAAGCCACTTAACCTCTGTTTGCTTGAAACCACTGTAGAAAGAAATGGCAAACTCCTCTAGTGTCCTTGCCAAAGAAACCTTATGGATAATATTGACCTGCTCCATGGGGTCACACAGTTGGACACTGATGAATGACTGAACAACAATCATAAATCTCTGACAATGGAGATACCTTGTCCCTTTAGAAAATGAACTCCCCAAAATTCTGTATAAGCATGGAACAAGGGTTCCTGTTACCTCAGAGGTCATACAAGATGCTCTAACAAGAAGTGTGACTGTTGAAGGAGAAAGGAAGAAAGTAAAAATTTTTAAAAATGAAATGGGAATGGAAAGAGTCTCCTCTGGTACCATATTCCATCTCTGTGTTTTGTTGTTGGAGAATTGTAAGGTTTTTCTCCAATGGGAGGCTTGACATAGATTCAACATTGCCATGGAAGCCCAGGGAATTTTCTTTAATCCTGTTCATTTTGCATGTTATGCTTTATATGGTCATTCCCTCCCACCCCATCCATTTAGCTTTAATTCTGAAAATGATGACTACAGTGACCAGCAAATCTTGAAGACTCACCTTTTCAGTAGAATATGATGGTGCGAGACATTTAGACAAATGCATTTTCAGGATAATTCAATAAGGAATGTTGTTGAACCAATTCTTCCTAGGTCTTTATATTGAGTATGGGGCTACTGCTAAAATCTGGGGTCAGTGCTGGGTTTCTGGTAGATTATGGGGCCTAAACATAATATGCTCCTACATTAGAGTTTAGGGTAGTTAGGTGGCACAGTGAATGGAGTGCCAGAACTGGATCAGGAAGGCATGAATTCATATCTTGCCTCAGATTCTTACTAGCTGTGTGACCCTAGGTAAGACACTTAATTCTGTTTACCTCAGTTTTCTCATCTGTAAAATGAGCCGGAGAAGGAAATGGCAAATTGTTCCAGTATCTTTGCCAAGAAAACTCCAAATAGGGTCATAAAGGGTTGAGCACAATTGAAACAAATGAACAACATTGGAGCTTATGAAGTGAATTGCTTTGGAAAACAGGAGTTGAGAGTGCTTGCTATTATAGTAATTTCCCTTTTTTACTTTTTTTGTATTCTATTAATTAAAACAAAAGCTTTTATAATGTGCTTCATGTGATTAATATTGACTGGTCATAGGAAAGGACAGATGAAATCTGGGGGCTCTGAGCATTAATTTAAGTGAATATGGACCCAAACATTTTTACAAATATCAAGTAACAGAGAAGATCTAACAGCAATTGAGAATAGAGCAGGAAGCAGAACCAAACTCCCTTTCCATTTACAATTCTTCCACACAGATTTAGGAAATACATCAGAATCCTGCTTGGGAAACCTAAGAAAAAAATCACAGTGAACTATTTTTATACCTCAGCTAGGCACAGGAAAACAGACAGAGAATTCCTCATACACTAGGGATATATAAAGCTAGGAATATCCACATGGAACATGCCAACACAGGGAAAAGGTTTGTACCAGGACAAGAAATCCAATATCCACCATAAAGAAACCTGACCTCATGCAGAGTATATAAACAGGTGTCAATTGGCAGCTCTGTTACTACCCATTTCTAGAAGAAGGATACAGGGAAGATTGAGGAGGTCCTTTGGGTCTAGGGGTAGTTTGAGGAGAGGTTACGGACTAGACTTTGCATTGATCCAGAAGTAAGTACAACTCTGTGGCTCTGGCACTAGGAACATAGCAGAATGTTGGTACCGGCCTCCAGCTAAGTATGAGCCCACTGTAGAATACTGTTACCCTAAAATTTGCTATTCTTTTTTTTTTTTTGCTTTTAATGGATCTTTTACCCATGCATGATTTTGCAATATCATCCATTGGTTATTTGGAAAATATTGGTTCTCTGAGTTATGTGAATCTTCCAAAAGTTGACATATTTCATTGCATAATATAAAAAGTACTTTTGTTAATATTCCCAGATCTCATCAAAAAGTCATTACGTATTGGGAAGCTGTCAGGTTCACACTGGCAGATACAAGTTTTCCAAAATTCTAATTTTCACTAAAAACTAAAATTTTATCACTGAAAACAAAAACTGTCTGTTGCTTTCCTTGAAGTAACAGGCTCATTTATTCATTAAAAAAAATATCTACCAAATACCCGTTTGAATTATCATAGTTTGCCTGTCAATTGTTCTTTCAAGAAAAGATACTATTCCATGAGAAAAAGTGGCCAGTGCAGCTTACAATTTAAACAGTCATATGGGCTTTTCCTTGAGAAAACCATACTTCAGTTTGCAGAGAAAGGTTTTTATATTTATTTCCCATTTTATCACATACAGTTTTAAAAAGACATGTACTCAAAGATCAAGAATTATTTTTTATTGCTTTATTGAAGACATTCTTAAGTATGGCATACTTACGAATATATGTACGTACATACACATATTTAGTATGTATATGTATACATATATATTACTATGTAGTATTACTATATGGTACATAGAGGCAAAAAATAAAATGATTGATTAATTGTCCAGTTTTGTGCCACTAACTTGATTGCTGCTAAGGTGCCTGCAGTTTTACTCACTGTAATTTTGTACCATCAGTACAAATATAAACAGGAGAAACTGTAAAAATTAAAAAAAAAATTATCCAATACTTTGAATGTTTTAATACCACGTATCAACAAGCATTCACCTAAAAGATTTTCTCAATGATAGCTTGGTATTGATACTGCACTAATACAAGCAAAATAGTAAACCCAGGGGTGGTTAGGTGGCGCAGTGAATAGAGCACTGGCCTTGGAGTCTGGAGGACCTGAGTTCAAATCTGGACTCAGAAATTTGACACACTTACTAGCCATGTGACTTTGGGCAAGTCACTTAACCGCAATTGCCTGCCCTCCTGCCTCCAAAAAAAAGAAAGTAAATCCAGAACATCTTTACACTCATCCATTTTAAGGCAAAATTTTAATTCTGTAGCCTAGGTAGGTATGCAGTCTTCAAGTTTATCTGACAACACATGTGAGAAATCATAGGTCATGTAGCCTCTGGAAGAATACAATGTATATTTATGAGAGAATAGAAAGTGTAAAATGAAAATAATGCCTTAGAATTATGAAGATAGTTTTGACCTTTTGTACCCCCTAAAAGGGTCTCAGGGACCTCCAGAAATGCCTGGATAACACTCAGAGAATTGCTTTACTATTTTACCAAGCTTTCCTCAATATATTCTAGCAGTGCTTTTTTTTTTTTTAATTCCTACATTTTCCTTCAACAAAGTAGATTAACTGGATGGTAGCAAGGTGAGATAGCAGATAGGGTTCTGGACCTAGCATCACAGAAATTGTAGTTTGAATCTTGCCTCAAATACTTACTACTATGTAACCTGAGACAAATCATTTAACGCCTCTCAACCTGTTACCTAATCTGTAAAATGAGAATAATAAATAGTACCTAGTTGAGAGGATCAACTTGTATTACACACAAAGGGCTTGGCAAAACTTAAAGGGTTATGTACATAATCTACTACTACTACTACTACTACTACTACTACTACTACTACTACTACTACTACTATGACTACGACTACTACTATGACTACGACTACTACTACTGCTACTATTTCTACTACCTCCACCACTACTACTGCTGCTGCTGCTGCTACGATTCTTAGCACAGTGTTAGGCACAGAGTAGGTACTTAATAAAAAACT
>NW_027185779.1:13471293-13537165 GCF_028583685.1 Petaurus breviceps papuanus | reverse complement strand
CAATTCTTAGCACAGTGTTAGGCACAGAGTAGGTACTTAATAAAAAAACTTATTAATTTAATTTTTAAAATGTCATTATTATTAGGAGCATACATAAAGGTACAGATTATACTTCAGAAAATAGTTAAACAAAGTGACAAAAAGAATGATTGCAACAAATTATACAATCATACATTATTTTTTAAAAACTGTTCAGCTTTTAAAAGAAAGGAAGTGTGTAAGCTTTCATTGAAAGAAGGTAGTGACAATTTATCCAGTATATTTAACCTGCTATTTGTTTCAGTTTAATGGAATTTTCATTTATGGTTGTAGTATACTAAGTTTTTTGTCTTTTCTTTACTTTGTCATTGAACATAAATGATCACTTTGGGGTGGGGAATGTTTCTTATTTATCATTCTTTACTATGTAATAATATAGTATTTTACTCATGTATATAAAGATATTATAATGTATTCAGTCATTCACCAAATCAGAGAGCACAGTTTGCTTATAACTTTTGCCTTCAAAAATAGTGCTTGTATGACAAATTTTGTACAGATAGGTCTTTTTTTTGCTGTCAGTGCTTCAGTGGTCTCTTTGTGATTTAAAACTAAAAGTGGGATTTCTGTATCAAAAAATTTCTTGTATTATTACAAATTGTTTCCAAAGTAGTTGGGCAAATTTATAGCCCTAGTTACAATGAATCAGCATGCTTTCCTCCCCCTCTTTCCAGTCAAAATAAATATTTTCCTCTTTTCCAAACTTTGTCAATTTGATAGCTGTGAGGTGATAATCCTAGTTGGTTTAATTTGCACTTCTTTGATTAGTAGTAATTTTGAGAATGTTTTCAGATTATTGCTGATGGTTCACTTGTTTTGAAAACTAATAATATCTTTGAACCACTTTTCCATTGGGGAATGGTATTAGAGATTTATGCAAATTCCCTTGGGATTTCAGGTGTGAGAAATTTATTAGAAATCTTGAATGTAAAACAAACAAACCCTTACCTCTTCTTATTTATTTGTAGAAAGGATTATTATATTTATATAACAAAATTTTAAAATTTTTGTCTTTTAAAATTTCCTCTATCCCATAATTGGTTAAAAATTCATCTGCTATTCATATTTATAAAAAGTGAAACATTTCTTTATTCTCTATTTTTGTGATGTGGCTTTTAATTTTGAGTCACTTTTAAATTTGGAATTTATCATGCTGTAACAAATAACATTCCACACCCAACCTTTATTTCCCCAGAAAATTATTCAGTTTCCAAGAAATTCTCATTCAATAAAGAATTTTTTTCTGTAATACTATATAGTCTCAGATTTGTTGGAAACTAAACTACTTTCTCAGTTTTCTCCAAGTGTTAGTTACTTAATTTAATCTTTTGATTTTTCATCTGCTTCCAGATAGTTTTCATTGTTTCCACTTTATAATACCATTCAGATTAGAAATGCCAGATCATTATTTTCCTCAATATTCCTTTGATATTATTGACTATTTTTTCCATATGATTTTGGTTGCTTTCTAAATATGTAAGGTGGTCAGGTGGTAAATTGATTGCCTCAGCATAAACTTTCTAAATTAACTTGACTAATAAGAAAAACAAGTGACATTTACATAGTTTTTTTTTCTTAAGGTTTGTAAAGTAAGTGCTATTTTTACTATATTGACTTAGTTGAGTGTGAACATTTATTATATTTCTACTTGGTTAGGTCTAACCTTATTTCTGAGAAAGGTAATTTTTAGTTATTTTTAAATTACTCCTGTGTGTCCTAGTAGGTTTACTCTCAACATTTAATATACTATCTTTAAATCCATTTTCATTATTTTATTTTGTAACATAGAACTGTTTGTGATTTTTATGGATTTATTGTACATCTTTGTACTTTGATGAAACTATTATCTTGGTAATTTCTTTTCATTGATTAGGTAGGTTTTGCCAAGTAACCATCATATCATCTACAAATAGCAATAAATATGACCCCCTTTCCATTGTTTATTGCATTATTTTTCATTTTGATATAGATAATATTATTAAGACTAAGTAAAATAATAATTATAATAGTGGGCCTCAATTGCTTCACCCTTAACCTCACTGAAAAACTTTCAATATTTCATACAAAAAACCATTACCTCTTGGTTTTAGAGAATTTTTTTTTCACAATATGGAAAGATTTTTTCATTCCTCTAATATTTAATTTTAGTTTGGGGGAGTATTTTTAAACTTAAGTGCAATATTTTATCAAGGGCTTCATACTTAATGATCCAATCCTGAAGTTTTTGTTATTAATTTGATCATGCCCTTAACCTCATAACAATCCTTCTTTCACTATGCTTCATCCCTATTAAACCTATTTTTTATCGTTAATGTTTTTTTCCAATTCCTCTCCTGCCCCTCAGTATACCCTCAGGCACATTGCCTAAGCTCTGAATTCACTTTTTTTCCCTTCCCTGTTTTATCCTCAATAGTAACCAATTTGATTCCACTCTCTTCTATACTCTTTAATCCACCACTCCTTTGTTCTATTACTACTCCTCTTTTTTTCAAGTTCTTATCTTGAGTTCCCAACATATACCTTACTGTGTTCCAGAGAAGGAGAGAGAGAAGACACAAAAGGAGACACAAATACAGAGAGAGAGAGACAGAGAGAGACAGAGAGAGAGAGAGATGGAGAGAGAGACAGAGAGGGAGGGAGGGAGATGGAGAAAGTGATAAAACGACATTATCTAATATCCTCATGGCAACTGGACCCTCACCATAGCAGGGCGATTCTCTTAGCTGAGTCCCTATCTTACTTCTTTTAGTGAGATAGGGACTTGACTCACTCCCTCCTCTTTCCATATCTCCCCTAAGAACCTTGTCTATTATTTCACTGAAAAAATTGAGATCATTTGTGGTGAAGCCTCTTCCTTTTTTCTCATCTCAAAAATCCTTTGACATTATTCACTATTTTGTCCTTTTCTCATCTCCGATAATGAGGTAGCCCTTTTCTTTGCCAAGGTTAACTCCTCCATAAATGTCCTTGATCTTATCCTCTTTAGTTTATTTTATGGATATTTGTGGCATGTCTGCTTTGATAGTCACTACCATCTATACTGAAGCATTTATAGCATGTAGGATATTGGCATGGGTGTGCTGTAAATGTTTAACAACCTGGTCTGTGGAGGTGGATAGTATTCATGACACACTTTTAAGCTTAATCTGCAATGTTAATATTGTCTACATCATTTTGCTTATGTCTAGACAATTTTTAAAAATCCAGTAAACCAAATCCTGATATGTAGCATTTGACAATTTCAGAAATATAAATGTTCACACTGAAAATTTAACAATTGACTCTGGTTAGCCAATTTGAGCTGGCTCCAGTGCCCTCTTGGATATTATTATTTCTGATTTGTTCTAATATATCTTGTCTTCTTGTGACACCAGAGCATTAATGAGTACCACTCATTCTGCTCTCCTCCACAGCAAACATCATAATGATATTTCAAGTAATGCCACTCTTTACTACAGTATTGTCCAGCCTATTTCTTATATTTAAAGGAAGAGTTTTATCATGTAGGTTAGCATATTATAACAATATCAGTGATATTGCCATCACCCAGTTGGGCATAATTTCATCATTCTTTCTGGGCTTACAGAGCTTAGTACAGTGACTGAAACATAGTATGCTGGGGGGTGGGGTATATAAATAGTTATTCCCTCCCTCCCTACAGACCTACACAGCTACTATAATGATCTAAGGGCACACAATGCCAAGTACCTACTGTCCACCACTTTGACTGGCAATTTTTATTTAGCCTTTGACCACATCTTCTACCATGGAGAATGGGTTGACTTTGAGAATTATGATTGTTATTACTATTATGACTAATAATGTTATTATCTTTCGCCACATAATATTATTAACCCCTTTTATTATGTTGATGCACTATCATTTCCTAATGCAATAGCACAGATGTGAGGCTTATTAGACAATATAATGTTGAGCAAATTCAGGTATAGACAGAATCTGAATGGAGGTTGAGGAAGGGGGAAAATGAAAACTTTCTTTTTAACACTATGACTTTTTAAAAATTTCTGTGCCCCACTGACCATTACCTTGTTATTTTTTTCCTCCTCCTCTTCTCTGTTTCCTAATATTTCAAATGTCTCCTTTTCTGATCTCAGAAATTGTCTTCAAGAAAGACCTGGTAATTCATGTGGAGTAATACTTAAATGGTTCTTCTCCAATTGAGTTTTCTTTTTAATTTTAATAGGTATAAAATTCTTAAACTGAAATAATGAAGCCCAAGTGGTACAACTTTAGGCACCAGTTAGTAGATGAGGGTGTTTCTTTTGGGGCTAGGTTGCCCTTTTTAATATCTCTGAACCCATATCAAATAATCAATCAATCTGTCAATCACCACGCATTTATTAAATGCCTGCCAATATACCAGGGACTCTGCTAGGTTCAGGCAGAGAAGGACAGAGGAGGAAATAGTCTCTTCTCTTAAGAAACTTAGAATCTATCAGAAGAAAAAGCATGTACATAAATAAAATATATAGAGAAAAAATGCCACATAGTTGGAGAGGGAGAGCACTAGCAATGAAAAGCCTTAACAACAGTTTCACATAAGATGTTGCATCAACTGAGTCTTGAGGTGAGGGATTCTATGAGGGAGAGATGAAGAAGTATGAGTTCCAGGCATGGGATATATGTGTGGGAGGGGGTGTGTGGCCAGTGTAAAGTTATAGAGATAAGAGATGGAATTCCATGTATGGGGAATAGGAAGAAGGTCAATTTGAGTCTTCCATAGAATAAAAAGGGAGCAATTTATGATTGTGATGGAAATGCAAGTTAGGGCAGGGTGCTAAGGGTTACTTTTTTAAGCAAACAGAAAACTTTGTACTTCTAACTTAGAGGTTACAGGGAATACAGACTTTGGGGTTTAGGAATAACATGGTCTGACCTGTGTTTAAAGAAAATTACCTTGTCAGCTATGTAATTTGAGTGGGGAGTGATTTGAGGCAGGAAATCTAAATAGAAGGCCATTAAATTAGTCCAGGAAAAGCTTGAATTAAGGTGGTAATTATGTCTGTAGTGATACAGGGAATTATGTGAGAGATATTATTGAGGTTGAAATGACAAAAGTTTGGCAGCTGACTGTCTATGTGGGATGAAGGAGAGTAAGAAGTCAAGCACTACGCTGAGGTAATGAATTGGGTGACTAGATGAATACAGATGCCTTCAATAGAAATGAGGAAGATTCTAAGAGGAGTGGGGAGGGGGTTTGCTGGGGGGGGGGTTAGAGCAGGGAATAGAGAATGAGTACTGTTTTGAACATATCAAGTTTGAAAATTTTATAGCATATCTATTTTGAAATGGCTAATAGACAATTGTTCATAGGGAAATGACATTCAGAAGAAAAGTTGGGAATGGACATGCAATTCAGTGATCTATACACAAATGACAAATAAACCCATAAAACTCATGAAGTCATCATCTAAGAGAGAGATAAAAAGAACAGGAGAGGGCTGAAGATAGAATCTTGGATTTTGCCCACAGTTATGGGGTATGATATTGATGGCGAATCAGAAAACAATAGTGAGAAATAATGCTGATACAGACAGGAAGAGAACTGGGAAAGATCAGTGTCATGAAAACCTAGAAAAAAAATATCATAATAGAGAACATGGCGCCATGCCTCATCAGCGGTTCTTGTCAAAAGAAATGCCCTTGCTCTTTTAGTTTATCTTCTTAGCTTTACTTAACCTCATAATCTATACTATATTAGCTAATTTTTCATAGTCTATTGATCAACTTTTATTTTTTTAAATCTATAATTAAATATTATTGATGATTATTGCATCATAATATAGTATGAGTAGAAGGTAAATATAGGTCTCATTATTTACTACATCTTTTCATTCTTTCTTTTTAGAGGCTTGGCTTTTCTGTTTGTCTAGAGGAATTTTGTTCTTTTCATTTTTTTTAAACTAATTCCATAAAGTAATCTCTTTGCAATTTGATTAGCATAGTACTAAATGTATAAATTAAATTAGATAGTATTATAAAATTAATTTATTGTTGTAACTCAATCATAAACAATTAATCTCATTTAGGTTAGTCAAGTCCTTCTTGCTGTACAGTGTCTTTTGCTTATATTCATATAAGTTCTTGAGTACTTATTTTCCCATTGTTCTTGGGGTTTATTGCAGGCATTCTTATCTGATATTTTGAGCTTTTAAAAATGTACTTTGGCAGCTATATTTTCAATATAATAGGCTTCCTTTGTATTTTATAAATCTCTATGCATTTTATCTTATGCAATTAAAAACTTCATTTTGAGAAATGATTCATGGGCTCCACTGGAATTTAGAAAGGGTTCAGGATACAGAAAAAGATTATGAAACCCTGTAAGAGATCTCAACTCTATTAGAACCTTATGTTTCACCAAAGACCTGAACACTAGCGGTTCACATACATTATCTCACTTGAATTAAAAAAAACAACAAAACCTCTCAGTTAAGTTTCACAAATATTATTACTCCATTTTAAAGAGTAGGACACAGAGGCTGAGAAACTCAATTCAATTCAATAAACACTTATTGAGTGCTCACTATGTGTCAGACACTGCTAAGTGCTAGGATATACATTTTAAAAAAGAAAAAAAAGTAGGAAAGACAGTACTTGTCCTCAGGAAACTTACAGTCTAATGTGGGGATGGGGGTGGCAACACACAAAGGAAGCTAGAAAACAGGGGAGGGGGAAATGACACCAGGGGTTACCTGAGGGCATCTTGTCCATAAAGTTGAAACCAGGCAGAGCCACAGATACAGAGTGAAGTGAACTGAAATTACAGCTTCTGCCCTTTATAAAGAAAGACTTTGGGAAGAGTTGAGTACTCTATCATCCATTTTTCCAAGCCTTTGTTAAAGGCTTGTAAAAGATCACAAACTTAGTAAATGGTAGAACTGATAATGATGTCTTCTGACTCTAAGCCCTGTAGATTTTCAATGATGACTATTATAACTTCAGATCCTATCTCTGCCATTGATATGTTGTCCATGTGGCCTTGGACAGGTCTTGACACTTCTGAAGGCCACGATTTTGTTATCTGTAAAAGAAAATGGTTGGATTAGATAACCTACAATTAAAACCTTCCAGGTCTAAATCTGTGGTACTATGGCACCTTACTTCTCATAAGTCTGGTCCTGGATGCCCAATATATTTACTACATCATCATCATCATCATCACTACCATGTATATTGCACAATAACGTTTGCCTTTACATGTTATTTATTCCTCTCAACAACCCTGGAGGTAGATGTTATTATTATCTTTATTTTTACAGATAAGGAAACTGAGGTTGATGGAGATAAAGTTACTTGTCCAGTGTCACACAGCTAATATGTATCTGAGACAATATTTGAACTCAGATCTTTCTGACTCTAGGCCTAGTTCTTTATCTACTGTACCACCTAACTTCAGAGCATGTTTGGCAACCCAGAAATTAGTGCCATTGCAGCTGTCCTAAACACTGTTAGTTGTAAGACAGGAGTATAAACAAGATTAAAAGGGGGTTAATACATCTAGTCCCACAGCTAGAAAGTACCAGGAAGACTAAACAGATGGTTTTGTGACAGAATAAAATGAGAAATGTTTAAAAACAAACCAAGGAACCATCAGTAGACTTTAACAAATACAAAGGGAGGGGAAGGCTATCTAGGTTTTATAGGCAGTGACAACAAATGGGCCAACCTTTTGGGAGCACACCAGAATAAGATTCATGCAGTTTCTTTCACTCAGAATATATGACTGCACTATATAACAGAAGACATCAATTCTGAAGTCAGGCTAAAAGAGCTGACACATACCCACAGGCTAAGCTTACCTACCCATATTCCTAACAGAAATGTTTGTCACTCACCTGGATGTCTAGGCTGTGTAGTTCCAGGTTTGTTGGCATGTCTCACTAAGAACCATAAACTAAGTTCCCCACAAGTGCCTCACAAACACTGGAGACTTTTATCTGGTGTCTATTCTTGTTACTGTGATGAAAGAGTAATCTTTCAAACATCTGACTGTTGGTCTAGGTATCACTCAAACAAGCTAGGAAGGAATAGATTTTGAATGCTTTTATTACTGCAACACTACTTTGGACAAAATTTCTCTCTCACAAGTGACTAATAATGCAAGGAGTGATAGGAATTTAAGAAGAAAAGAAAGTCCTATTAGCAGTTCAAAAGAGATAATGATGGCTTCAGGGTTGTAAAAGAACATATTTATCTATTTTTAAAGACAAAAAATAAATTAAGTATATTTCCTATACATTGGCATGTATGTGTTGAATTTTCAGGCATGGTTTGGAATAGAGGGCTTCTGAGGTCTTTTCAGCTCTCAAATTCTGTGATTCTGGGGTTCTGTTAAAGACCACTAGAATGTCTTCTTAATGTCTTGTTGTTGAATGTCTGGAAAATAAAGGTGATACTGAATCTAATTCAGACCTCTCTAGTTTCTGCCCACCCCCCATGAGATTTACTTGAAAGGATGTCTCATGATTTACTTAAGTCTAGTAGATAAGCAGTATTGATAGCATTCCCCTCATCTACCAGCCTAGCTAATTTTGTCAAAGACAGAAATGAGGTTAACTTGGAATGGCTTATTCTGTATGAAGCCCTACTACTGTAATGGAAATGTGAATTTAAAGATCTTCCCTGCCCTTAGGCCTTTGATAGGCTTAAGAGACTCTGAGAAGCTTCCTTGATTTGAAAATATACTCTGCCTCCTAATAGGCTGAATGTGGTCACATGGAGTCTGTGGCAGGAGGCTTGGTTTTCAGGAATGCCCACACCTTGATGCTGTGTGATTGGGCAGTGGGTCAAGAGGGTGGTTACATTCTCTGACCCAGGAGAAGGCTATATAATCCCTGATGTGAGGCTTTACTTTGGGCCTCACTTTGAGAAGTGTTCTGTGATTTGATCAGATGAGACTCTGGGAAGCTATTGTTTTGAGAGCCCCCCAGCTTTGAAAAACCCAGATGTTGATTTGGTATGGATGTAATGGTTGGACAGCTTGGAAACCTGTCTACTTTATCTGTTTCTCTGTCTTGATAATTCTGTCTGTATACTCTGAAGTTTGGGGTGCTGACCTTTTTCCCCTGAACTAGGTAAAGGATACATATTTGACTGATTACAGTAAGCTTGTTAACCCATTTTGAGTTGCTTTCCTTTAACAAAGCAGATCTAAGAACCCGTGTTGGCAGCCCCCTGGGGACGCTGGGGGTGCTTGCTGATACAACTACCTTTATGTCACCTTGAAGACAGGACTTTAGTGGATGCACCTCTCCTTGTTCAGGAATCAGTTTAACTGGATGACCTCTTAGTCTCTTCCAATAGTGACAATGTGTGATTCAGTGAGTCTATAATGTTAACGTTGCACATAGTGGTTCCTGCTGTACAGAATTTTGGTCTGCTTGCAAATGACATTTAATTAGCCACTAAATAAGGCAGTACCATATGACGACTCCTGGCTCATTGCCATCAGGCCATTCTCATTCAGATGGAGGATGTTTCTAACATCCAAGGCTATTTCCATGTTAACAGTTTACATTGTACAGTTTGTTTTTACCACTACCTTTTGGAAGCGTTTAGAGTAATAACCAGAATGCTAACTAACATTATCTCATGCTTTAAGGTTTTACAACAAACTTTACAAAATATTATCTCCTTTAATCCTCACAATAGCTCTCAGAAAAAGGTGACATAGATAGACCTCTGCCTGCTTTATAGAGAAGAAACCTGAAGCTCAAAAGATCAGATAATAAAGCAGAAGTACAGAGAAAGACCTTACATTTGGAGTCAGTTCCCAGGTCTGCCAGGACTACATGTGTCATGCTGGGTTAAATGTGTCGCTTCACCCCTGAAGGCCATAGTTTTCTTATTTCTCAAAAGAGGAGGCTGGAATATATGAACCCTAAGGTCCCTTCCAGCTGTAAATTCATGATCTATGAGTCTATGACTTCTTTATGACCATGCTAACTTGTGAGTTACGTATAGCAGTGTGCAAAGTAATGTGTGCTACAGTGGACAGGCAAAGTCCAAAGCCTGAATGAGTTGTTTTTTGAGATAATTGGACTTCAAATTTCTCTTTTAAGGATTTGTGAGAACCAACATTTCTGGCAGCTGCCAAATGCACAGCATGTTCTGGAGCAGAGGGCACTCTCAGACCTCTGGTTAACACAGGAGCCAATGTTTAGTTTCATCCATATATTTACTCACTCATTTGTTTGTATAGTCATTCACTAGCTCATTCATTCATGTACCAAGTATTTATTAAGTTTGTTTTATTGCCAGATACTATGCCACACAGTAAAGGCACAAAACAAAAATGAATTGCTGACCTCAAGGAGCTTGTATTCTATATGAGTACTTAATTTAATCTCCTACTAGATAACTGGTCTTGAGTTTTAGTTGAGCACAATTATAAACCAACATAAATGTCTCTTCAAATTAGTATCATTCTATTTCACATCAATATGTCCATAAAAGACATGGGAATGAATCCCATTATCTGAATCAATCCCATAACTTTTGGATAGATTGAATTATTAAAAGAAATTCCCAGACATCAATCCCAAATTTGCCTCCTTGAAAAGACGAGAACATTGAATCAGCATGTGTCTACACTATGCCAAAAATAGTTTTTTGAAAAATGAAAAACTCTTTCTGCTGGGCTATGCTAAGGGTCTGGCTTGACATGTCTTTGTATTTGTGTGGGGTACAGATCATTTAGTGACAAATTGGGTAACAAGCTGCAAAGGAATTATAAACCAGATAAAAAGGAAGCTCCCAATGTGGTTCAACCTGGAAGTCAGTGGACAAATTTCTAGGAGAAAGACCAAATAAGATAACACTAAACTGTTCTACTAACAAGGGGAAGTGGAGGTTGCAAAATAGTATATTTATAATGATTTGTTAGGCATTAATGCCTGGCTAAAAAAGAGAATTTAGATTGGGAGGTACATCTTGGTCAATTACAATGGATTTTGAGAATGAGGAAGAAATTGTGACTGTAGTCATTTCTTATGCTGTGTGTAATTAATAGTAGACATGTGATTGCTACTGATAATGCTGTTATCTAATTAGGAAATTCTGTTAATGGTATGATCTTAAGGATTTTTGAGGGAAGGATAATTTATTCTCTGAAAGGTGACATGATCACTCTCACCCAGATGTCCAGCCCTGTGGGTATTCTCTTTGGGAGAATTCTTAGCAGAACCAAGAAGTAGGGAATTTACCTGGGTTCCAACTTACCATGCTTTAAAGCAGTTGGGAAATTGTGTGTATGACTGTATCTTTTAGTTAATCTTTATCTTTATATGAATAAAATAAAGAATATAAATGTGAAGGCTGAAATCTAGCAACGAGTCTAGCCCTATGGGAATTAAGAATCTAAGAGTAGATAGAGTTTCCCTTGGGAAACATCAATCCTCCCTACTGGTACAAGTCACTTTATTCTGATAGCAGGAAGAGAGAGTTGACAGTCATATGCCTGGACCTTTGCTTTCACCAGTCCACTAGTTCAATATATTCAATTCAATGTAATTCAACAAGCATCTTTTCTGCATCTAATTATATTCCAACCATTACGTTAAGCACTGAGGAATATAAAGAAAAAAAGGCACAGAATCCCCAAATTTTTAAGTTTGAAGATATCTCAGTACCCATTTATTTCAAGTCATACTAGGAAGGAATCCTATCATATATTGGACGGTGGTCAGCCAACCTCTGGAAATCCAACACCCTTGAGGAAGGCTATTCCACTTTTGGACAACTTTAATTATTAGATTTTTTTTTTCCTGAAAGCAATCCTGAATTTTCATCCTTGCAACTCTAACTTTCTGCTCCAGGTTGTGATCACTGCACCATAACATATAAAATCGATTTCTTCTCCTACCCAATAGCTTTGCAGATTTTTGAAGAGAGTTATTATGCCCCCTGGAGTCTTTTTTTCTCCAGGTTTAAACACTTCCAGTTCTGCCAACCAATCTGTATATATTGTGCACTCTAGGCCCTTCAAAGCAGTTCCTACTTTAATGGTGGTTACATTTTACTATGGACATAAAGTATGTAAATAGAGAAAAATTCAAGATAATTTGAGAAAAGAGAAAATGATAAGAAATATATTAGTAGCAAGGAATCTGGAAAGGCTTCCTAAAGGTGGTATTTCTATAATGGACATGACAGAAGATAAGAATTCTAAGACAAGGAGTTTGTGAAAGAGTAATATGAAATAGGTCTAGAAAGATGGGATCCAGATCATGAAGAATTTTTGATGCCAAGCAGAGGTGTTTGAATTTTTATCCTTAAAACAATATAAAGACACTGAAGGTTGTTAAGCTCAGTAATCATAATAGTATAAAAAATGCTGAGACCTGAATTCTAGAAAAAGAATTTTGGCATCTGTGTCTGAGATTGTGTAGGGGAAAGACTAGAAGCTTGAAATCCAATTAAGAAGTTATGGCTATTGCACAGTTGAGAAATGATGAAGACTTGAACTATATGGGTAGCCCCATAAATGGAAAGGTAACAGAGATATTTCCATTGTTATTGGTTAGAGCACTGGACTTGGAGTTGCAAAGAACTGAATTGAAATCCTGCCTCAGATACTATTAGCAATGTGTCCCTGGGCCAGGCATTTAAAATCTTTCTGCCTCAAATTACTCATCTGTAAAATGAAGGGAATAAATTGCACCTACTCACAGGGTTGTTGTATGATTCAAATAAAGTAATATCAATAAAGCAATTTGCCAACCTTCAAGCACTATAGAAATGCTGGAAATAATAATATTGATATTAATCATGCATGTTATTATTATTGCTTGATCCACTGAGGGAGATGCATATATTTATAAAATTTATAATTTTTAAAAATCCCTTCTTGGCCCTCTCTTGAATCTTAATGTTATGCCAGCTTTGAAGGTCTTTCAGCAATTGAGAGAATTAGAGAAGGCTACTTTGCCCAGTATCATTATTTGGATAAAATCAGGTACTTTGATGCAGGCACAGTCAAGCTCATCTTCTCCTTTTAGGAGTTAACAAATGATTTTGTGAAAAAACAAATAAACAAACATTCTGTCCTGATTAGGTTTATAAATAATAACTTCTGAAGAACCTAAATCTGCCCCATACCCAACTTTTTACTATTTATACTAATGAGGGGGGAACGCTGAAACAAAATATGCAAGAACCATTTGTTCTAGCATTTATAGTGTTAAGGACTATTAGTGTGTCCCCTGACTGTGTTTTTGTTTTTGTTTTTGTTTTTGATTTGCCATGATTTATAGCAACACTGGACTCAGAGCATGCAGAAGGCCCTGAGTGTGTCAAGGACAAACCCCTCCCCACCACACATGTGCACACTTGAGCTGACATAATGTGCTGTTCACATGCCAAGCTAGATTCCTTGTATGTCCTTATGAGTCAATACAGGTGTTAGATAGTCTGCACTAGTTTTGTGCAGCTGGGACCCATGTCAATAAACAAAACATCTAATCTTCATAGTCTAGTGGTTCCCAAAGGAAAATAATGCAACTTTTGCCACCACTTTGTTCCTCCCCTTCAGGAGGGGTTTTGTTCTTTTCCCACCTTTACTGCATCATTCACCTTCCCATGCCAGGCTCCTTCCTGGTGTCTCCTCCTTCCTTTGTCCTACTATTATAAAAATACAAACTTCCATATGAATTGTAAATTCATTGGGTTTCATGTGCAAGTTCATTTCTTTTGTAATAAACCTAATTTTCATATAAGTTTCATGAAGTTGTGATTGCCTGTTGACAATAGTCATCAACATGTCAAATCATTTAGTTACAAAAAACAATTACAATTTCACCTGTCTAAGGTGACCTTATGGCAGCACTTAGTGATATGTTAGCCTATAGATAAATGTGTTGACTTTATACTAAAATGAAACCAAATGACTACGTTATCATGGGGATTTGACCAACCCAATTCAGAGGTGTCAGACTCCCTGGTTGAATGGATCTTGCAAAATTCTTGAGCACTCCCAAAATAAATTAAAATGTAATTGGGAAAAGTCTAACGAAATAAATATAAATATTATCCAACTTAGATAATGCTAAGTTATGCTTTTCTAAGTCAATATGCAGTTCAGGGATCAACTTCTATTTGAGTTTGACATCACTGACCCAATTTTTGCAAGTCATTCTAACCTAGTCATAGGTCATATGAGTCTTCTTTAAGACAGATTTTTAGTCTTTTGGGGGCCCCAGAAACTAACAATTAGGTCATTTATTTTAAACAACCAAAAATTCCATTAAAAAATAGTGAAAAGTAGGCCATTTGACATTGGGCAAGCCACCAAAATTAAAACCAAAATAAAATTAAACAACAAGAGCCAAAAAGATGCCTGTTATTTTATTTACCCTCTAATTGGGTCAGTATAGTTCTGTGTAGCCTAGGACTCCAGATCTTCTTCAAGATAAGTCTTTACTCCTATACATGAATTTCTTGAGGTTTTCAGTAGTAAGTCATCTCCCTTACTTAGAGAGCTGCTGATGCAATCCTTTGATCTAAAAACCTTTTATAGTTTCCTATCTTCCAGGTCAGTCAAATTCCTCTTTCTGGAATTCAAGACCCTTTGCAATCTGGCACCACCATGCCTTTCCAGCCTTACTTCATGTGTATTCCTGCATGTGCTTTATGCTTTAACCAAACATCTCTATTCTTCTTGTTACTGAATATACTGTATCCTTTTTTATGCCTTTGCCTTGGCTAATGTTGATCCTATTACTGCAGTGACCTCCCACTACATTTTCCTTATGAAATTCCTGCCAGTCCTTTAAATCCTAATTAAAATGTCACCTCATCAAAACCTTCCCTGATTACCCACAGAGTTCTTCCAGTATTCCCTCTTATACCTCACATGGTCTGTCTCTAATAGACTTAGAAAAAAGGATTAAACTTGGAAGGAACTTAGCAGGTCATCTAGTCCATCTTTACCTTCTTTTGATCAACAAGGAAGAGGGGTTAAGTGATGTGTAGAGACCACTCTGCTGAATCTTAGGAAAGATACAAAGGTTATATAAGACATGGGTCCTGCCCTCACTGCTAATACAGTGCAGGAGGGGTTAAGACATAAATATAAATAACTTTTACAAAGTTAAGGAGGCAGTGTGAGCAGTGGAAAGAAAATTTATCTGGAGGCAGAGGAACTGAGTCTGAATCTCACCTCTGACTTTGGGAACCTCTCTACACCTGTTTTTTTTTTTTTGATCTGTAGAAATATGGAGTTAGATTGGATGTTCTCTAAAATCTCTTCTTACTCTAATTCAGTGATTCTAAATCTCATAAGCAATTTCTGTTTAAAGTCTAAGGGGTTAAAGTGACAGAGGTATGATTCAAACGTAGGTCTTTTGAATGTGCCCCCTCCATTGCATCGTACTTCCTCAACCGTGCTATCTACTTACTGCTAACTAAAAATAATCAAACAAAAAAACTCCAAAAAAACATAAATCCATAAGACATGCATCGAATGCATGTGGAAACTCAAAGATCCCAGTTGCACAGGAAAAATCATGGGTATTTAAGTTACAGGGGAAAGTGAAGGTCATAGAACAGGGGAAAAAGACTAAACACCTTCTGAAGAGGAGTAGAAAGAAAACAGTAAAAGCAGCATTATTTTCCTTTGGGAATTGCTAGACCATAAAAATAGGATGGTCTGCATATCTACTACAGTCTCAGCTGCACAAATAATCTTTCAGTCTGGTGAAGACTGACTGGTGATTCTCTTAACTCCAAGGAGACACAGGGAGTTGAGCTTGGGGTCCAAAAAAACAAATTAGGTAAGCTCAGGCAGGGGGGTGGGGTGGGTGTAATGGAAATGCAAATTTAAAGATCTTCCCTGCCATTAGGCCCTTTGATAGGCTTAAGGGACTCTGAGAACCTTCCTTGATTTGAAAATATACTCTGCCCCCTAATAGACCTAATGTGTGATCACATGGAGCCTGTGGCAGGAGGTTTGGTTTTCAGGAATGCCCACAAATTGATGCTGTGTGATTGGGCAGTAGGTCAAGAAGGTGGTTACATTCTCTGACCCAGGAGAAGGCTCTATAATCCCTGATGTGAGGCTTTGCTTTGGGGCTCACTTTGAGAAGTGTTGTGTGATTTGACCAGATGAGACTCTGGGCAGCCGTTGAGAGCCCCCCTGGCTTTAAAAACCCAGATTTTGATGCTTCCCTCTCTAGTAACTGTGATTTGGTATGGATGTAATGGTTGGACTGTTTGTAAGCCTGACTGCTTGATCTGTTTCTCTGTCTTGTAACTTCTGTCTACATACTCTGAAGTTCAGGGGGCTGACCTTTTTCCCCTGAACTACATAAATGATATATGTTTGATTGACTAAAGTAAGCTTGTTAACCCATTTTGAGTTGCTTCCCTTTAGAAAAGCAGAACTAAGAATCTGTGTTGGCAGCCACACTGGGGATGCTTGCTGCTACAGTGGGGTAGGGGATTTTGTCCTTGACCCATTCAGGGGCTTCTGCATATTCTGGATCCAGGATGTCTGGAAAATGTGACAACTCAAGAAAATGAGTTCAGGAGGCCCTGAGTAATAATTATTTCTTTTTATTCCCTTATCCCCTTCTTAAATTGAATTATAGTGAAGGCAGGAGTTATATTTTACATAAATGTGTATGTCTTCTATCACCATCTATAATATAATGTACAAATTAAGTTGTGTATATATATATATATATATATATATATATATATATATATATATATATATTTCAGCCACTAAGGAACATTCGTCCAGAAGTTTATAATAAATGTTGGGCCTTATTTTGTAATTGTTATTCCAGAGAAGCATCACCTTATAGTGGATAGAGAACCAGCATCAGAATGAAGAAAGCCTGGGTCTGAGTTCCACATCTGATGCATACCTATTACCTCCACTTATGCAAGTCACTTAAGCTCTCAATGTCCCTGGGCAGCTATCAGAAACTATAATTTGCACAGTAGGAGCTGGTCTATAGTGGTAGAAGTAATGTATTCATCAGATCTACCCCATACTAATGAAGAAATGGTGTACAACTGAGTGATGAATTTTCTCACTGAACTTGGAATTTCAAATTTAGGCTCTGCCACACATGAATTGAGTGAACTTTGGACAAATGACTTACCTTTTCTGGGCCTCAGTTTTCTCATTTGTAAAATCATGGGGTTTAACTATATTGCCTCCCAAGATCACTTCTAACACCAGATCTTGTAAAATAACAACAAGAAAACTATGATTTGTAATCCTAGTAAATATGGTTTAGTGCCAAAAAAACAAAACAAAACATCCTAGGATTTCAAATTGTAAATTACTTCCCCATTTGTTCAGTTTGCAACCAAGGATGAGCCAAGACAGGAAGAAATATTATACATTAGCAGAGAGTATCTAAACATGATATCAAACAGTATGAAATTGAGCCTGTTATTATTGTTATTTTACTCTGAAAGATGATGAAAGTTAACCAAGTGAGTATGTAAACATAGTGCCTTGGGCATGAAACCAAGACCACAAATAAAGCATCTTGAAAATACTCCTAAGAATGTCATTTTAGCACCTTGAACACAAGAGAATAATCATAATGGTGGCATTTATCATTTCTTTAAATGATAGGAGGAAACAATGATGCTGAGGGTAGTTGTACCTAGGCAGTGATGTAAAATCTGCAATAGTTTTTCTTTTTTCTTTGTTTCTTTTTCCTCATGCATCACCTAAATTGTCAGCCAATTCCTAATTGCAGACCCTTTACTTCTTCAGATGATACATGAGGGAGAATGAACACAGCTTGATTTTCAAGCTTTAGGTTTAGTTTGCTCCCTGGCACTTAGGAAACGTATCTTTTTATTTGTAAACAGAGAAAATTTAATATAAAAATCATTGAGAAGGAATGAATATGGAACTACACAATGTCATTTTCCAGCAGATAACTACACTTTAATGGTTATCTCAGAGCAGACAATGACTCCATCCTTTAAACACATAGATTTTTTTTAAAGCCCATTTAATTTGCTATAACCCAGAGGGCTATTTTATATTTCTCATGCCGAAAAAAGTCATAAATTCACATACATTATAGAGTCGCCCTAGTTACATCTAATTGATGATTTTTATACAATCCATTGAATTTTTATTTGAAAGTGAAAAGACAAAACATTCACCAAATTCTCTAGTTCTTTCTGTCCATCATCACAGACCATCCATACAGTCTCTGCTAATTTACTAGCAAGCAACACTCCACATGGATGAATAATCACTGAGACTTGCAGTGAGATGAATGTGGTAAAGAAATTGCCCTCTGGAGCTGGAAATGCTTTGCTTCCCAACTTCAGATGAAAGAAAACAAGATGAAGCTTTTATCCACAGGTTTATGAGTTTCTGTAAAGATCATTTTTCTTAATATCAAGGTAGCAATGCTGTGCCTCTGAATCCAGAACTTCAATTTCTTCCCAAGTACTGCTCAGATCAATATTTAAACTTTAAATACATTGTGAAAGCATTTAACAAGTGTAGCTATTGGCTTGGGAGATCATGAAGTGAACTGGCAGTGAGACATCTGACTGCTTTTGTCCATTCATTAGAACAATGATTAAATGACTGTGCTAAATCAATCCTGTTCAAATACTAATCTAGCTAATGCTTAGCTTGCTATGTAGAAGGCAATACATTTATAGATTTTCTAATAATGGCCAACATCATGTTTTAGTAAACACAAACTTTGGGGGTTATTATGAATAATAATTGTTTACATTTGCATTTTGCCCTAAATTTGCCTTTTATTTAAAAAAAAATCTTTAGAGAAACAGGTTAAGTGACTTGCCCGTGGTCACACATTGCACACACACACACACGTGTGTGTGTATCACAATTCCAGGTCTCTTTCTGTCCAAGTCTGGAATGCATTATAGTTGACCATTCTGACTCCCATCTAATTTGATACCTGCATCTGAAAAATGATATATTTTAAAACTGTAGTTTGGAATACCTTTCAAATTCAATGCATAAATCTTTTCTTCAAAAATTCACTGTTATCATGGTTTTTGTCATTAACATTCTTTCTAAATATATAGTTGATATAATCTATGCTAATGGCTATAGCTACAAAATAATATCAGAGAAACAAGTACCATAAATCTAGGAATGATCCCATAACTTCTTTCATTGCTTAATAGGTTCTTGTTAAACTGTCAATGGGTCCCTATTTTCTGTAAGACAAGATTTGTACTCCTCAGCATAACCATCTTAGATATTCTATAATCTTATACCAAACTAAGTGCCTTTTTAAATAATTTGTTTAGAGTTGAGACCAATGTTTCTATTTGAGTGAGGGAACTCTTGGTTTGGAAACATCCTACAGATATAGATCAGCATGTCATCTTTAACTTACAATCCAATCAAATTTCTGGAAGCACTAAGATCGTCACAAAGCTCATAGGCAGTTCCTGACCCCAGGGTTTTCATCTTTTCAGGTCAATTTACTACCACTGTGCACACTGCCTCTCATAATACTCCTATTATTTCATAAAATATAAACAAATGATAAATATGTATTCATTCTGAAAGAGGATAATAGCTTTTAATTAGAACTGCCACCCCTCACTCCTAAATAACTTTTAAGGTTCCTAGCTACTCTATAGTAAATGAACTGAGTTTTTGGGTTGGGGGAAGGAGAGTGTGGATTGGCAAAGCAAATATTTCAGGCTTAACCAGAGAATCTGAGAATATAAAAGATATTCACCCTGGACTGGATGAATTATCTGAAAATTTAGATCTATATAGAACCTCTAACTTAATCCTTAGTTCTAAAAAGTTTTCTAATTCATCTTAATTCTTGATCCCGTAATTGACTTCCCACTTACTCCCTTTAATTCTTTCCCCATAGAATTATTATTTAAAATGAAAGTAGTTCTAAATAATAATTAACTGTACCTTCTAAGAAAGGAAATAAATTACTGGGGCTTTTGAGTTATGGTTTTATGTGGATGTTGACTGACACCCATGATGAACCTCAAATCTATGTTATCATTCAAGTCAGTCATATTTGGGAAGAATCCTGATTATTATATTTACAATCCTAGTTCTCTTCCTAATAATCTACTTATTTATAATCACTTCTAGTCCTATAGCTTCTACCTCTATACAGATGATGCTCAAACAATATTTCCCCAGGTTTGGGTCCACATAATTCTATCACCTTAGGTGCCTACAATTTCCCCAAGTCTACACAATTCTAGCTCCCTGTAATGGTAATGTAATTTGAATTTGAAGGTCCCTTTGTGTTGGCAAAGTTGCAGGTAATTAGCACTTCCTAATCGATCAAGCCTTTGTTGGGGAAAAAGAAGGTATGAACTCCTATCTTCTGTTGCTGACATAACAGGAAGGGCTTGGCTGAAACAGGAAGTAGCTAATGCTGTGTATATAAGAAAATTCCCAGAGAGGCACAGTCATAATTTCTTGGGACCAGCATCTGGTGGGAGAGCAGATACAGAAGAGAGAATCAAGAACTGAGTCAGAATTTCCTGAGAATTTGTGGTGGTGGAACTTCTTCTGAACAGGGGCCCAGGAAACAGAGGAGCCCAGGAGACAGAGGAGCCCAGGAGACAGAGGAGTCCAGGAAAAGACTGAGGAAACAGAAGACTGAGGAAGCATGACTGAGATGCTGAGACTTTGTTTGTGGCTTGGTTGAGCCTTGAATTCCTGGAAGCAGAAATTATGAAGGACTTGAGACAGACTGGACCCTGTGAACTTCAGTGTGGAGCAGGATCTACCCAGAGAGCTGTACAAGGTACTTGGAGCTGTCTGCCATTGAACGCAGGTTACAGTCTGGTGAATCTAGGTAGAATTTGGGACCATAGAAGGGGATGCAGGGAATCTGAGAACCGGCCCCAAGTCAAGATGAAAAGATCTCTCCCTGGGTACTGGGTAATAATGAAATTGTAGTTTACTAGTGACCTAGGGGTGGAGGGTTTGTGTATGATACTTATTAATTGATTGCTGAACAAGTGACTGATTGAGTTAATCAAGTGTTCCCTAAGAGTGGAAGACTTTGACTATTGTACTTTGAGATGATTGTTCTTTGTTCTAAATATTGCGACCACTTTGTTGAAAATTATGTGGCCATTTTAATGATAAGCTATTGTGAATACTATATTATTACTTTCTGTGATAAGTTGTAATATTATACCTTGATTTTATATGAAAGTTTTGCTTTGATTTGTTATGGAATAAATAGAGTGTTCACTATACTGTGTAATCAGAACCTTAAAAGCTGTTCAGAGTAGCATTCTTTTGGAAAGCTTCTGTGCATGGCATTATACTCCCCACTGAACATCTTCAAAAACATATCCTGTAATTGATTACATGATTAGAAGAGGTTAAGCAGAATGATATGAGAATTTAAGGAGGGAGGGATCTTTTTTATCTGGAATAGTCAATAAAAGTATCACAGAGAATGTGGTACCTGAATTAGGGAATAAGAATATATGTTTTACGGTGAGAGGTGGGGATCCAGTCTGAGCAAGCATAATTACATGTGTGAATACATGGAGATGGGAAACAACATGACAACAATGAAGAACTTGAAATAGTTCAGTCTGGTTTTATTAAGAAGCATGTGAATTTAGCTGTATTAAATAAGGATAGAGAAGTAAACTGGAGAGATATAGTACAAAACATTAAATGACAGACTAAGACTTTATATATTAATCATTATACTTTGATATTTTAATTTATAGTTAACCAATGGTAGATTCAGAGCTGGAGATATAGGTTGAGACATCTGTATATAGTTAATAACTGAAGTTAGAGGAGTAGGTGAGATTTTGCCAAGGAAAAAAAAATGTAGAGAAAGAGGGGAAAAAAGAACCATGGATAGAGCTTCATTGGAGTTCTATGGTAAGAGGACAAGAAAAAGAGGAAGAATCAATGTAAGGAATAGAAGATAGGGGGGTGGAGCCAAGATGGCAGAGTAGAAGTACGACCTTCCCGGGGCTCCGGCTTCCACCTTACCCAATCCATGTAAAAAGGGGACTCTAAACAAACTTTGGAGCTGCAGGATCCACAAAATGACACAGAGAAGCTAACCTCCTGCTGAGGACAGCCAGACAGGCTGGCAGGAATCAGCCAGCGCAGTGCTCTGGTTGCCTAGCCCAGCCCCACACCAAGGCTTTAGCCCCAGGGCAGGCCTGAGCAGCCTCTGGCTAGAGGGACCCCAGATCAGCAGCAGCTATGGCCATTTCCAGATTTATCAACACATAGTTGCAAAGGACAAAGAGAGAGGTCAGTGCAGTCTGGACTTTGGGACAGAGTAAGTCGGAGTGCTTGGCTTTTGTCCCCCTAGGTGAGAAGCCTCTGAGACTCCAGCACAGCCAGCCAGCACCACATGGCAGCTTCAGCTTCTGGCCTGCAGAGTGTATGGGGAACAAGCACCAGTCTGAGGGGTAATTGCTCTTGTTTTAACATGCTTGGATCTGGATTGCAGTCTAGGGTGGAGGTGTTGGGGTGTGTGACCAGCTTGCCTGAGCATGTGGAGGCTTCATAGAGGGCACCCATCTAATACCTCTGGCAGCTGAGAAAACCCCAGCGTTTGGGACGAAAGCTCCCCTGTCTGGTGGCAGAGTCCTACTGTGGCAAAAAAGCCCAGGGGTCAAGTGACTGAGGGGTGACATGACCAGGCAAAGGAAACAAAGCAGACAGAAGATTCCAACATTACACTCCTACTTTGGGGACAAAAAGGAGCAAAGCATGGAACAGGAGGAAAACAGTGAAGTCAGAACTGCTGCACCAAAAGCTTCAAAGGAAAATACAAACTGATTACAGGCCATAGAGAATGTTAAGAAGCAGATAAGAGAAGTGAAGGAAAAATTGGGAAGAGAAATGAGAACAATGCAAGAAAATTACAAAATTAGAGTCAACAGCCTGACTGATGAAAATATCATTTTGAAAAACAGACTGACTCAAATGGCAAAAGAGGCTCAAAAAGGCAATGAAGAGAAGAATGCCTTAAAAAGCCCAATTTGCCAGATGGAAAAAGAATCTCTAAAGCTCACTGAGGAGAATCATTGCTTCAGAATTAGATTGGATCAACTGGAAGCTAATGACTTTATGGGAAATCAAGATGCTGTTAAACAGATCCAAACAAATGAAAGAATAGAAGGCAATGTGGAATATCTCATGGGAAAAACCACTGATCTGGAAAATAGATCCAGGAGAGATGATTTAAACATTATTGGACTACCTGAAAGCCATGACCAAAGTAAGAACCTAGAAATCATCCCCCAGGAAGTTCTCAAAGAAAACTGCCCTGATGTTTTTAGTACCAGAGGGCAAAATAGAGGTTGAAAGTATCTACCAATCACCTCCTGAAAAAGATCCCAAAAAGAAAACTCCTAGGAATATTATAGCCAGGTTCTGGAATTCCCGGATTAAGGAGAGAATATTACAAGCAGCCAGGAAGAAACAATTAGAATATTGTGGAAACACAATCAGGATAACCCAGGATCTGGCAGCTTCTACATTGAGGGATCAAAGAGCTTGGAATATGATATTCCAGAGGGCAAAGGAGCTGGGATTAAAACCAAGAGTCACCTACCCAGCGAAACTTGAGTATCATGTTTCAAGGGAATATATGGTCATTCAGTGGAATAGAGGACTTTGAAGCATTCTTGCTGAAAAAACCAGAGTTGAATAGAAAATGTTACATTCAGATACAAGGAGCAAGAGAAGCATGAGAAGGTAAACAGGGAAAAGAATTCCTTAAAAGGTGAAATTAAGAGGTGAGAGGAATATAATGAGAGGAAATGGGGAGAAACAGATTGGGGTAAACCATCTCATACAGAAGAGGTAAGGGAAAATGGTTACAATGGAGAGGAAGAACAAGAAGGCAAATGGGAATGGATCAACCTTATTCCCATTGAATTTGGCTTGAGGAGGGAATGAAATAAACACTAAATAGGGTATCTCACCCTCCAGGAGTGTAGGGGGGGAAGGGGATGAGAGGGGGGGATGATGGAAGGGAGGGAAGGCTGGGGGGGAGGGAAGTTGGAAGCAGTCACTTTTGAAAAGGGACAGGATCAAAGTAGAGACTAGGACAAGTGGGTGGTGGGATAGGAGGGAAGGAAATATATTCAGTCTTTTACAATATATCTACTACGTTATGCATTAGCTACACATGTACAACCTATACTGAACTGCTTATCTTCCCAGTAAGTGTGGGTGACAAGGAAGGAAGGGAATGAATCTGGAATTGAAAGTTTTAAAATCAAATATTCAAATATATATATATATATATGCTATTATTAATGCCATCTTACATGTAATTGGGAAATAAGATATACAGGCACTGAGGCATAGAGATTCACTGGAAAAGTCAAAAGTGGTATGGAAGAAAATATGGGAATGAGCAGATTGGAGGAGGGGATATCCTGTGGGACTGGTATTTTGGGGCAGTGGGTATGGGAAAAATGGTGAGAAAATTTGTAACTCAACATCTGGCAGAAACAAATGATGTAAATCAGAAGTTAATAAAGAATTAAAAAAAGAAATAGAAGATAAATAAAAGAATTAGAAAAATTCAAGAGAGAATATTCTACTGGAAGTCAAAGTACCAAAGAGTATTAAAGAAGGAATAGACAATGGTGCCAAATGCTGTAAAGAGATCAAGTAAAGTTGGGACTGAGAAAGCATTTAATAATTAGGAGGTTATTGGAAGAGTATCAATGAAAGATATGACTTCTCTTCTTTTTTAAAAAGTATATGAAGTCTGGAACATCTTTGTAGGCACAGGGAAAGGACCCAGAGCAGAAAAGATATTATATGGGAATGATCAATGGAGCAAGAAAATAAATGAGCAAGCAGTGTGTGGGGGGGAAGAACACACTCAGAGTGCTTCACCCTGAGGAGAGGGGAAGCTATTCTTCTGAGAAAGAATTCAAGGAAGAGAATATGGGAGAATACATAGCAAGGTTCTGAAGGCATGGAGAATGAGGGTTAAAGAAGAATGTTCTGTGGGATCAGTGACTGCTAAGCCTTCCATTCTCATTGGTAATATATTAACCTATGTGTAATTGGGACTTTTCCCCCCATCAAAAATATAGGACAATTCCTCCCTCCTCACACCATGTAAGTTTTGAATCAACAGGCCAAAATAGAACAGGATCTTATAACTTTCCATGTGGGCAATACTGAGAACATTGATAGAGTTCCATAAATATTCAATTATAAACCTTATAACATTCTCTACAGGATCTATATGTGGCCTTGTCAGACATTAAGCAGCTTTGTTTTCTCCTAAATACAAAAGGATATACAGCTGTATTTTTAAAATAATTTTTTAGAAGTTTACCTCATACTGTGGGCTAATTGTTTATGCTATTTTAAAAGGCAGACACTTCTAAAAAAAGGATGTGGTTGATGTGAATAAAGATATGCTTTTTTCCCTTCATCCACAGCATGCCTATCATGCTCATGATTTCAATGTGTCTTTACAAATGATTTCTCCTAATAGATTCATAATATGAAACCTTTAGGGGCTTGAGCAGGCTATACATAAATGTAGGTTTCTGCTTCCATTGTGCACTAAGAGAAATCCCCATAATTAGGCTCATTAGCCTGATGAATTTCCAGATATTTGCTTAATAGCTTCATAATATAATAGCACAAACTGGCTGCATGTGTGTAGGAAAACCATTCTCCCAAAATTGTTGCAATGTATCATAACTAAGGCCTAAATAACAATGCTTAATTAATCTTGGCTTCAGAGAAGAATTGTAAACTATCTATAGTTTTCAGAATACAGTAATGATATTTCTAGACATTAATTTTTTATAGTAGTCCATGAAAGGCTTTAGAATGATAAATGGTCAGGATACAGTCTCCAAAATTAACCAGATTTTCAAATAAATTTCCAGGTGAAATCCAAAAGCAAAGGTTTCTCTCCTTGACTTAAGTATTTCTGAGAACCAGTTTAATTAAGGCTAGAAACGCTATGAAAATCTTTCATTAGCCAGAAGCTGAAAGTAAATGCATTCTTCTTTAAATATCACATATTTTAAAATGTGAATTTCACATTTTCTTTGAAAAAAAAACCTATTGTTTTAGGTAGTGGCAGAGGAGGTTTGGTACAAAGTGTTTTTTTTTTTTAAATCAACAATCCTATTCTTATTTCTTTATATTCAATTTTCGATATTCTATTGCACAGGTGAGTAAAGTACTTGTTCTTTTTTTGGTAGTTAAATAAAAGTATTGTGATGTAAATTCATCCCTTCTAGGCTGCCTGAAAACATTCTCACTATAATTTCAGTATCAGACAAAACAATAGAGATGATATGCAGAACATATTTTTGCCACCTGATTTTGCCCTTTTCTGATAGATATCTTTTGAAAGCATGACATTTGACCCCAGAATATTAATAATTTTATTTTAAAAATCCTTTACACTTCCAATGACCTCATGAAGCACCATTTAGATTAAGTAAGCTAACCTAAAAAGTCTGTATCTACAGAAAATTCCTAGTCTAGGAGCGGCTAGGTGGCGCAGTGAATAGAGCATTAGCCCTGGAGTCAGGAGGCTGACATTGAACATGCTAAATTCATATTTAATGATCCCCCAAAACACTGATTACTATCCTCTTTCCACTTTCAGTCAATTTGAAGACTAGGAATTTTTTTTTTCTTTTTAGAGCGGGGAGGGCAGGGCAATTAGGGTTAAGTAGCTTGCCCAAAGTCACACAGCTAGTAAGTGTTAAATATTGCAGTGCTTTCTCTGATAGGATACAAACTTTATTTAGAACCCAGGGAATCAGAATTAACAGGTCTAAGATTCCCAACCCCCACAGATGACTACACTCACAATAAAGATGTTCTTATACTAGAAAACATTTTTGCTGTATTTGTGAAGGTTATGCCAAAAAATCTCCTTGACTCAATGTTTGTGTCCATGATACCATGTTATAACAGCAAGAGTATTAGTATGGTAATTTAATTTAATGAATGTTGTTACCTTTTACACTGCTGTACAGCTCAGGAGTGACATAAACAAAGATGCTTCTTCCCTGGAATTCCAGAGGAGATTTCCTAAGAGAAAATAAATTTTTTTTTAAAAGGATTGAGTCCACAAGATCTCAAATATAGTATCATAGACACTTGAAAGTTGGGAAAAAAAAAAAAAAACTTTGAGTTAAACTAATCTCCCCCTTGCCCCATAATTGAATTTAAATGATTCCTCCAACACATTTTTTAGGCAACTAATTGGCAATGAAGACATCTTTTATTTAATATCTTTTGCCAGTCAGAAAAAGCTTAGCCAATTTTCCAAAGCATCATCTAACACATATAACATGACCATGTTTCATTTTTTGAAGCTGCATGAGAATAGATGTATATAAAATAAAAGAGGAAAATGTATCCAAAGGTTTGCTATAAAATACACTAGATAAATCCCTCTTTGCTACTGTGAGTGTCACAAGGTAACAGGTTCCTCTCTGCCCTGTTCTTAATGGCTCAGTTCAACAGCTGTTCAAACTGAACCATAGGCCCTTATCTCAGTTTTCCAGATGGACCCTTTAGGTGCCTGGCTGACCCTGAGAAGGGTAATTGCCTAACGTAGTGGGGTTTAAAGAAATAATTTTTGAAGGATAGAAGGAACTAGATATTATTAATTCACCAAATGTGCTTATAAGATTAAAAACTTATAAGATTTTAATTATGTCTTTATCAGTTTTCCATTTAAAATCCTAATATAGCCAAATAGTAAAGTAATATTATATTTAAAGCTCAGGTGTACAATGGATGAAATCTCTGAATATAAACTTAATGTCTTCCTTGTAAAAATGATGTTTATTGGCACAATGAATCCATATACAATTTAGAGTAAAGTATAATAAGAATCATGACTTTAATGGCATTTTCTAATGAAAGGAAACAATGGAAAGTTTGTCTCTATCTTATTCATCTTAAAGAAAAATCCACAATAACTTTATAGTAAAGCAACAAAAAACTATATGGAAATGTGTTTAACTGATCATTATTATGCATTAACATAATGTTATTTTTTTAATTTACATTTAAAAAATAAACTAATGTAAGGAAACACCTCTGAATTCATTTATTTGGATATGAATTTAGAGGCACACCAGTTTGGAGCTTATGTCTATGCTCTGGAAGCTTGTCTGTTAGAAGCTGCAATGCTAATAATCTAAAAGACTAAAATCTCTAACTGCACAGTGGGATTTCCAACTAGAGCAGAGATAGTTACCCCATATAAACTGCAAAACAGGCATTACATAAGCATGTTCCCACATAAGTCCAAAATAAAAAGTGGAAAAAGTTCAGTCAATCAATAGCTAGTCTGGTCTACATAATGCCAAACCGCTGATTTGAATGTTTGTTTTTCACTAAAACTGTTTTGGCATCATGGAGACAACATATGAGGTGAGATTCTGAAATCAGAATTTTTTTTTCCTAGCTATTAACATCTGTGTGAGTTTTCAGAGTTGCAAGAGACTTTAAAGGTCAACTAGTCTGACAATTAAATGAAAATCATGTGTTTGTATTTTATTTTCATATGAATTAGCCCTTGTACTCATAGCAGTATTGGATTAATTTAACTTTTTATTTTTTATTACAAAGTATCAGATTGCAGCCACTGTACACTTAGATTGATAACAATTTGATCACCTGAGGAAAGGCTATTGGTTTGACTGAGGGAATTGGCATAATTAGAAATTTTCTATTTGAGTAAATTCAATAATATACTAATAAAATACATGTATGAAATATATTTGTATATATATTTGATTCACATGTGTGTGTTTAAAGCCAGGTTTTGTGGTACCCTCTCACTCCAAATTACTTTGCATTATACATATATGTATATATACACATATATTCATTCTTTATGTAATTATAGATATACATGTGTTATACATGTACATGTTAACCCACTGATAGAAGTTTAATTCTGAAAGGAGTATAATGAGAATCCAGAAATGAGAATATCAAGAAAGAGAGGGATAGTCATCAGTCTGAGATGCTGTAGAGAGGTTAAGGGGAATGAAAGCAGAAAAAAAAAATGTAATTGGATTTCTCAATAAAGAAATCATTGGTGACCATGAAGATAATTTCAGTTGAGTAGTAAGGATGGAAGTCAAGTTGAAAGAGATATAAAACTAAATTTTAGGAAAGGAAATGGAGGTATGGCATTCACACAGCTTTCTCTAAAGATATCTTGTTGTATAAAGAAGTTAAACTATGAAAGCAGAGGGAGATATAACACAATAGCTAGTATTTTTATTCTTTTTTAAATACGGGGTATATCTGAACATGTTTATGGTGACCAGTGAAGGAGTTGATTGAAAAGAAAACAATGAATATCAGGGGGAAGGGGGAATGATCAAAAGGACAAGCTCTTAGAAGATGGGTTCTTCACCTTCTTTTGCATCACTGACACATTTGTCAGTCTAGTAAAGTCTAGGAGTCCCTTCGTATAGGGTTACAAGGGACAACAATTATATTAATACATAGTTCCCAAAATATTTTATTTAGTATTTATTTTTCCCCAATTACTTATAAAACATTTTTAGCATTCATTTAAAAAAATGAGTTCCAAATTCTCTCTCTTCCATACCCCCTCATTGAGAAGGCAAGCAATTTGATACATTTTAAACATATGGAATCATACAAAATATATTTCCACATTAGTCATGTTGTGAAAGAAAATAGAGAACATCCCCCCATATATTTGAGTAATGAGGCTTTTATGAGAGAAACTTGCCTTAATTTTTTTTCACAATTATGATTACTAACTGTATTTCCCTTTATCCTGTTTTTCTCCTGTTTATTCTGTTTCTCCCTCTTTTTTTCACCCTGTCCATCCTCAAAAGTGTTTTGCTTCTTACTTTCTCCTCCCCTAATCTGCCTTTCCTTCTATTAGCCTCTTCCCCCTCTTTTTTTCTACCTTTACCTCTTACTTTCCTGTAGGTTAAAATAGATTTTTATCCTCAATTAAGTGTATAGATTATTCCCTCTTTGAGCCAATTCTGATGACAGTAAGGTTCAAGCCTTCACCTTCTTCCCCTCCACTGTAAAAGGTCTTTCATACATCCTTTATGTGAAATAATTTATCTCATTCCACCTCTCCATTTCCCCTTCTCTCAATGTATTTCTCTTTCTCATCCTTTGCTTTTAATATTTATAGCTATCATACCATTATATTCAGCTTATTTCCATGTCATTGTTTTATGTACATTACTTCTAACTGCTCTAATCATGAGAAAGGTCTTAGGAGTTACAAGATTCTCCCATGTAGGAAAGTAAATAATTTAACCTTTCTTAGTTCTTTATTATTTTCCTTTCCTGTTTTCCTTTTTTTTGAGAGGGAAAGGCAGGGCAATTGGGTTTAAATGACTTGCCCAAGGTCACATGGCTAGTAAATATTAAGGGTCTGAGACCGGATTTGGATTCAGGTCCTCCTGACTCCAGAGCTGGTTCTATAATCACTGTGCCACCTAACCACCCCCATCATGTTTTCCTTTTCATACTTCTTTTCAGTCTTGTATTTGAAAACCAAATTTTCTATTTGTCTCTGGTCTTTTTATTAGGATTGCTTAAAAGTCCTCTATTTCATTGAATATACTCTTTTTTTCTCTGAAGGATTATACTCTGTTTTGCTGAGTAGTTGATTTTTGTTTGTAATCCTCTATCTATTTACCAAGCTAATTGTTTTTCCAATGAGATATTTCACATATTCTTCTATTTTTAAAATTTTTTTTGCTATTTTATTGTTTTTTGATGTCTCAGGATGTCATAAGTTTGTTTCCACTTGCCCAATTCTAATTTTTAAGCAATTACTTTCTTTTTTCAATGCTTTATTAACTTCTAGTTTACATCATTCATTTCTGCAATATTTTGAGTTACAAATTTTCTCCCCATTTTCCCCTAATCACTACCCCAAATAGTGATCCTATCCCCAATTCCAATCTGCTCTCTCCCATATCTTCCCCCATATCCCATCTGACTTTTCAGTAGGGCACAGTGGATTCCTATGCCCCAGTGATTGTATATCTTATTTCCCAGTTACATGCAAAATAATATTAATAATAGTATATATATATATATATGTGTGTGTGTGTGTGTGTGTATTAAACATTTGATTTTAAAATTTGAATTCCATATTCATTTCCTTCCTCCCTTATCACCCACCCTTACTAGGAAGATAAGCAATGAAATATAAGTTGCACATGTGCAGCTATCTATGCAAAATATTTCCATAGTGGATATATTGTAAAAGACTGACTATATTTCCCTCCCTCCTATCACACCTCCCACTTGTTCTATCCTCTACTTTGATCCCGTTCCTTTTCAAAAGTGAGTGCTTCCAACTTCCTCCCCCTCAATCTGCCCTCCCTTCCATCATCCCTCCTGTCATCCCCTACCCCCTACTCTCCTGTAGGGTGAGCTACCCTATTTAGTATTTATGTTATTCCTTCCCTAAGACAAATTCAGTGAGAATAAGGTTGATCCATTCTTGCTTTCCTTTTCTTCCCCTCCATTGTAACTCTTTTTCCTTGCCTCTTCTATATAAGATAGTTTACTCCATTCTGTCTTTCCCCATCTCCTCCCATTATATTCCTCTCTTACCTCTTAATTACACCTTTTAAGTATCACCCCTTCCTATTAAATTGGTCCTGTGCCCTATATCTATGTATACCTACACACACACACACACGCACACACACACACACACACATATATACACACATTCACATATGTATTCATATGCCCATATACCCTCCTATATAGACATTTATATTTACATATACATACATTTCTATTCCCTTCAGCTATACTCATATTGAAAAAAGTTCCATCAGTTACAATTATTATTTTTCCATGTAGGAAAATAAATAGTTCAACTTTGATAAATTCCTTATGATTTCTTTTTCCTGTTTATCTTCTCAAGCTTCTCTTGCTTCTTGTATCTGAATGTCAAATTTTCTCTTCAACTCTGGTTTTTCCATCAAGAATGCTTGAAAGTCCTCTATTTCACTGAATGACCATATTATCTCCTGAAACGTGATACTCAGTTTTGCTGGGTAGGTGATTCTTGTTTTTAATCCCAGCTCCTTTGACCTCTGGAATATCATATTGCAAGCCCTTCAGTCCCTCAGTGTGGAAACTGCCAGATCCAGTGTTATTCTGATTGTGTTTCCACAATATCCAAATTGTTTCATCCTGGCTGCTTGTAATATTTTCTCCTTGATCTGGAAATTCTGGAACCTGGCTATAATATTCTTAGATCTTTTTTAGAAGGTGATTGGTGGATTCTTTCTACCTCTATTTTGCACTCTGGTTCTAAGACATCAGGGCAATTTTCCTTGAGAATTTCTTGAAGGATGATTTCTAGGTTCTTTTTTTGATCATGGCTTTCAGGTAGTCCAATAATTTTTAAATTATCTCTCCTGGATCTATTTTCCAGGTCAGTAGTTTTCCCAATGAGATATTTCACATTGCCTTCAATTTTTTTTTCATTTTTTTTGGTTCTGTTTAATAGAATCATGATTTCTCATAAAGTCACTGACTTCCATTTTCTCCAATCTAATTCTGAAGGAATTATTGTCTTCAGTTAGATTTTGAAATTCTTTTTCCATTAGGTAAATTCAGCTTTTTAAGACATCCTTCTCCTCATTGCCTTTTTGAGACTCTTTTGAATTAGTCTATTTTCTAAGGTGATATTTTCTTCAGTCAGGTTATTTACTCTCATTCCATAATTTTCTTGCATCATTCTCATTTCTCTTCCCAATTTTTTTCCACTTCTCTTATTTCATTTTCAAAATCCTTTTTAACCTCCCAGACTTCCTTTTTCTACTCTTCCATTTTTACTCTGCCCCCAAGGAATTACTTTCTTCTTTGATTTCTTTTGTGCCTTTTCTACTTGGTTAATTCTACATTTTAAGAAATTCTTTTCTTTAGTGAATTTTTGCACAACTTTTTTTTCATTTTTAGTAAATTGTGCTTTTCAAAGACATTTTCCTTTTCATTATAGTTTGTGCCTTCTTTATTATTTGACCTGTTCTTTTTGTTTGTTTTTTCAGTATTTTTTTTTGTTTGTGTGCAAAGCTGTTGGTTTATTTTTCATGACATTTTTCATCACTCTCCTTTATTTCCTAATTTTTTTTCTCTCTACCTCTCTTATTTATTTTTTTACATCCTTTTGAGTTCTTCCATGGCCTGAGACCAATTTAAATTTTTCTTTGAATGTAGTAGTTTTTACTTGGTTTTCTTTTAAGTTTTTTTTTTTTGATCTTTCCTTTCACCATTGTAACTTTCTATGGTCAAGGTCTTTTTGCCTTGTTTGCTTATTTTTTCCCAACGTATTTCTTGAATTTTAATTTTATGTTAAAGGTAGGCTTTGTTCCCAGGGTAGAGGGGGAATCATCTCAAGATTGCTTCAGGAATTTTGTGCAACTGTTTTCAGAGTTAGTTCTTGGGGTCTGTAAGCTTTCAGTTCTTCTCAGGTTGTATAATCTAAGCAGAGGTGTGTTTTCTAGTCTCCTGCCCTGTTCTCTGGTCTGTGAGATACCATAATCACTCTTTTCTTCTCTGGAACTGTAATCAGGGTCATAACTTTCCTATAGTCACAAGCTCTGGTGTGTTAGTGCTCCTTGTCACCCTGGGACTATAATCCAGATTCAAGTATGGGCAATGCAACAGAGTCCTGTCCCCAGTGCCATCAAAGGGACCTTTATAATCTCCTTGTGACCAATTATTTGACACTGTTACCATCAGGAATGCTTGAAAGTCCTCTGTCTCACTGAATTTCCATTTCTTTCCCCAAAGGATTATACTCAGTTTTTCTGGGCATGTGATTCTTGGTTGTAATTCTAACTCCTTTTCCATCTGGAATATCATAATACAAGCCTCCCAATCAGAGAATAGTAAGAAAAGGATCAGTTTGTAACAGTGGGGACCCAATCAATTGAGACTGGGTAACCTAAAATTATTGCTATCCTAATCATCATTACTGCATGACTGCCTCCCTCAGTTTTCAAACACTCGAGTATATTCAGAATTCTAGCCTCAATTAGAGTTCCAAGAAACTCAAAGAAGAGCAACCAGAAAGGATATATATACAGTTCTCATTGTGGCATGATGCCAAAATTTATAGCTAGACCTTTCTGGTTGATATTAGCATTTAGAGATGCAGAGTACTCCTATAATTTAAGTGTCTTAAGGTAATGATTAGTTCATTGGCATGGCAACATGCACAATGCTATATTATTACTGATCATTTTGAAAAGTTAATAGAGAGAAATCATGGTAAGAGTGAAAAGTTTTGTTCTACTGTGGTCCATTACATTGAATCCAGACTATTTTAAAAAGGCAGTGGTATATTAGGTAGGATTCCATCTGGCTTGTATATTTAGAATGGTCCATTGCTATGGAAAGATTTAACTTTGCTTGTTTCATACATCAGTTTCATAGGGTTCCACAAAAAAAAATAACAACCCACCAACTAGAACAGACATGTCCAAAATTGCGCAATATTGTCACCTGTTATTTGTTAATGTGGTAATTCTGCAAGTCAAAAGATATAAGGCAAGATTCACTGAGTGACTTGGTTATATTGAAATAGAACCTTTACTTTAATTAACAGTCATGTATAGGGGAAGCCAGGTGGCTCAGCTCCAGTGTCAGGGTGACCTGGGGATCAAATCCGGGAGCACATACTTAGCACCACACCCAGAAATAACTGGCCGTGTAACCTTGAACAAGTTACTTAAACCCAATTGCTTAAAAAAAAACAGTCATGTATGATACTAGTCCTCACAATCCTAACCAGCTTTTCAAGTTGGCATTTTGCATTGTGCTCTTGAAGGAAGTCTAGGCCATGAAGGACAGTCATTTCTCCTCCAAACATGCCTAATTCAAAATGGTATAGAAATTCTAGTGTTATATGTAGAAGTTATGCAGAACAATTGTTTCTCCTATGTAATCATGAACTTTGGACCTCAGATAAAGATCTTCTCATTCTTTGCCTTTTTTTTTAAATTTGGTGACATGAAATGAAGTATCTGTGTTTTCCTTTACTCTGAAGATGCAAATAAATAGATGATTTTAAGGATAGAAAGTCAACTCCCTTTTGCTAACACCTTCTCTTTCAAGGAGAATAGTCTTACTAAAGGAAAGGAGAGAACAACAATGGTTGAAAAGGAAACAAGTAAAATCATGTAGCTCTTATCAATTAGTTCTAGTCATTTAACTGAACAAATGATACTTCAGAGCACTGAAAGAGTATGTAGTTATGATTACTGAATTCCAGTTCCTTTAAGGAACTGTGAAAATGGAAAAGGTATTGCTATATGGTAAATGGGCACATTTTTTCCTGGTTTACAAAAAATGAGAAGAAATAGAATTATCCAAAGTATAGATTAGTTGACTTGGTGCCTATTATTGGAAAAATTCTAGAATAGACTAATAAACAAATATTTTTTGAAAAATTAGAAATGGAAAGGATTATTAGGAGCCATAGTAACTTCCTTAAGAACAAGTCATATAAAAAAATTCCTTTTGTTTGTTTGTTTTCCTTTGTTTGGGGAAGAAAAAAATTCCTAGGCTAGTGGATCAGATCAATGCAGTAGACACAGGGTAACTTGATTTCAGAAATATGTGCAAAGAAACCATTTGTCTGGGATAAAATACAAGGGACTAATCTTTGGATGACAGCTGAACTAGAAAATCTCCAAGTTTGTTTCCAGTTAAGCCTAGGGTTATGTGATTTTATGATTCAAAGAATGAAACAATATGGTAGCCCAAAAGACTAATTTAATATTAAGATACATTCATAAAAATAGGGAGAAGAAAATAAAGGTAATATACCCCAGTATTTCAATTCCTCCTAGAGAGTGCATTCTGTTCTGAGTGATACATTCTGATAGGGGAATTAACCAAGCGGAGCAGGTTCAAAGGTTAGTGAATAAAAACATAACATGACCTGAAACTATAAAAGGATTAATAGAAGATGTTACCACTATTTAGCTTAGATAAAATGAGAGTTAGGGAGGAGAACTAGATTTTAAAAGAATGTAGAAAAGGGATTAGACTTTAATATATCACTCCATAGGACAGAAAAAGGCCAATTTAGAGAAGTTATAAAGAGACAGATTGCAGGTCAGTGGAAGAGAAACAAACTTTTGACAATTAGAGATGTCCAAAAATGTAGCAAGCTGCCCAGTTAGGTAGTGAGAACCTTAGTAATAAAATATGTTGTGCAGAGATTGGATTACCACCTATTGGTGATATTGAGGAAAGATGTCGATATTGCATGAAGGCTTGGAGTAGATGATATTTAATATTCCTACCATATCTAGATGACATGGTTCTCAAACTGAAATTAAATGCTTCAAATATATTTGTCTAAAACTCATTTTAATTTCCAAATTCCTCATTTTCCAGATTCACATTTTATTTTTCACACTCTGAAAAAAATTGCATTTCATTTTACAAGGTCTGTTCCTTATCTTCTCCTCATTATATGACAGATCTTATATAAATTAATTTCCCTTGTCCTCTCTGTCTTTACATCAATACTGGTATTCATGATGATTCCGATCAATAGAAGCAATTAAACATTAAGGACAAACACATCAAATTACTCTGATTTGTTTGTGGTGTGGGAAATACATGCTCTCAACAATTTCTACCTTTATTTTAGTTTTTTAAAATACATTTTATTTATTTCATTAAATATTTCCAAATTACTTGTAAAGAAATTATATATATTCCATATTCTCTTTGTGCTTCTGTTCCCATTTTGACAAGGTATATGAGTTAACACTTTTTAAAGGTTTTTTGAGGGTCAGAGAGATTTAGTCACTTGTCCAGAATCATACAACCAACAAGCATCAGGAAGGGTATTTAAAAAAGCTAATCCTGATTCCATTCTAAATGCTCTATATATCATGTTATTCTCCCCATAAGAGCAGTCCATATAAGCTCTGAGGGTCCTTATCCCAATTTCCACATTCTCTTGTGAGTTTCAAGTCCTAGAGTAAGGCTACATATCCCCCTCAAAATTCTAGGGATATCTCGATAGGAGTGAGGGGTTGATTCTCTAGTACCATCAACTCAAGTCCCCATCCATGTGCTTACTATTGCCACCTTTAGATTATCAGTTTAAAATCATTTAATTAACTATTCTTAAGTAGTTAAAAAATGAATATTTACTAACAAGTAAGAACAATTGGTACAAAATATCCCCACCCACATGCTAAATCTGTAACAATCTCTTTCTGAAGCACAGGTAAGCACATTACCTACCAGTACATATATTCTGAAACATAGGGGGAAATGGTGTTCTATCTAAGAGAGCACATGTGGCAAAGGATTAACTCTGGGCTGCTGGAAGCCAGAAGTCCTTTTTCCCTAGTGATGGGGTACTCAAGAAGTTGCAGTTAGGGATGATCTATTTTTTTCTGTTGTCCTTATAGAGACACAAATCAACATCCAGTTTATTTCAGTGTAGATACTGCGATTAGCTAATGTGGTCACTGATGAGAAGGACACTGATGAAAAGACAGGAAGTCCTAAAGCCTCCATACTCTTCAAAGCCCTTGGTCTTGGCCTAGGTCTTCTT
This sequence comes from Petaurus breviceps papuanus, assembly GCF_028583685.1. NCBI lineage: Eukaryota > Metazoa > Chordata > Mammalia > Diprotodontia > Petauridae > Petaurus > Petaurus breviceps. The sequence continues at coordinate 13,499,495 of NW_027185779.1, read as the reverse complement.
CCACCAGATGCTTTTTCCAAAGTTTTCTCCCCTCTATAATGCTCTCTCTTACAGATCACCTTGCTGCAGAACCCCTCAATTCCAACCAACAATATTTTTCTACAAGACCCAGAGGACATGATGACATCCTTCAGCTAATTGTTAGAAACTTCCTAGGTGGTGTCATTTAAGTTCATCCCATGACTTTAAAAGACTTTTCACACTTTGTCTAAAGCTTATGGTTCAGATTGATTGAGCATCTTATTGCTTACTTTAAATTGTATGGTATAACTTTATTGTTTTTATTAATTTACCCTAACATTAAAAAAAATAAGAGCACACTTTAACTTTCAGAATCTTCTGGAAATTTTCAAATTAGATTAATAAAATTCAGTTGTGATTTAGAAGAATTTATATTAAAATGGCTTATTTTTCATAAAATTGTTTAGTATACTTCTCCATGACATATGAGAATTGAAAGATTTTTCAAAGGATGAAATGCCTGGGAAAGAGCAAATTAACGAAAACACATTATAACACAAATGGCATGAAAAGCCTCATTTTCTAAAATGAATTTCATAGCAAATAACTATCTAAGCCAAATTAATCACTTTTGTCTCAATTATCCAAATATTTAAAATAAACAAATATCTGGTCCTGAATAATGGCTACAATCTTCCAAGTCATTCTGGAAATTCCTGGCACATAGGAAGTATTTAATATATGCTTTTACAATTAATTCACTTTGACTATGTAATGATATTGATGTGAAATAAGGGTGAGTCAATTATTTGTCATGTCCCTTATAATCAGGGAAAATTGAAATTCAAATTAATTTTTAAGATCCAGTCTCATGTGCTATGAACTTATTAAATGAAAAAGGAAAATAAAACATATTGGATACTGAAGCATTCAATGTATGCATTATGAAATATGTGCAATATTTGTGTGAAGTTGAGCTAAAATAATAAAACTATCTATATATACTACTGACTTCTCTCCACTCAACTCTATTACCTGCCAGTTCACATCCCAAATGAATCACTCTACCATCATTCAATATTTCAGAGATGTGAAAAAAGTAGGAATTTGCTTTGCATTACATGAGATGGAGTGGATTTAAGGCCCCTAAGAAATTTAATCATAGAATTTTAGATTTATATGTAACCTTAAAGATTGGCATATATAAGAAAAGAGAGGGGGAGCACTTTCCTTTTTAACCCAATTAATAAATATCACCGTCTTATATAAACAAGATGCTATTTGTGACTCACTCTTGATAGATCATGTGTTTTTAGTTGGTTTGTCAACAGTAATAATTTGCCATCCATATAGCAATTTATAGTTTCCAAAGCACATAATTTACAATAACCTCTGAAAAGAGGTAATATAAGAATCCCCATTTTATAGAATTTAAATTTAGGTGCAGAAAAGTTTTCTTACTTTTTTTTAAATTTTAGTTTATAATCTAGCTAAGGTCAAGAACAAGATTGACAGTAACAAAAAGACAAAAGATAACTTTTTCTAAGTAGATATCAAATTTGGCCTTAGCACCATGCTCCAATCTATGCAACTAACTGGTGGCAAACCATACAATATAAGAAGAGTTCACATGTGACCCATGACCCATATTATAGTATAGTGTGAATATTTATTTTGGGATATTTAGATATCTTCAGATCTATTCCTAAAGCACCGTTTTCATATCCATCACCATGAGGAGACTCATGAAGAGCAATTTGGTGTCATTTCCAATTCTCTTCAATACCTGAGTTTGGACTTTTGCAACATAGAGTGATAGATGCAACAATAGAACAACCATCAGAAAAAAAAATATTGGGGAATATCAGCAAAACAATACAAAAGAGAAAGCTAGTGGATGTGGGTCATGACCCAGAACAGAGACAAGCAAATAACATGGAAAAATGGGGAATGTGACTCTTTTTGTAAAAAAAGATCTAGAGATCTTTGTGTAAATGTCCTTAATATCATAGTTACCAATGGAATTTTCAGAATTTTCAATGAAATCAATTTTATTGGTGCTAAGAAAGAATAGTCATGAGTTATTTTAAAACAGAAAAGGGTTAATTCTGTAGTTTTATTGATATAGAGAATTGACAGTTTGGAAGTTCTACGAAGAAGGCTGGCACCATATCTATAACTTAAAGTCTTAGAAAATTGTCTCCAGCCATGATACGTTAAATGAATTGTACAGGATCATATATTCAATATTTGTCAGAAGCAAGACTTTAACCCAGGTCTTACAGACCTTCAGAGTGACTACTTATCCCCTATACTATGCCACCGCTCTTTGTAAACCTTAATATTATAGAAATTGTCTGTGATACTACCTCACTAGGAGGTTTTCAAGGAAGTAACAAACCCAGATCAGCAAGAGTTTTCTAATGGAAATAAAGACCTTATCTTGGGCAAGTCTCTTCCCTACCATGTGTCTCAGCTTGCTTAAGAATAAAATGAGGGATTAGATTTTTAAGTTTGCTGCCATCTCTAAATTCATGACTTTGTGATACTACCTCCAGATACAAGAATAACTAAGTCCTTCATATTGAACCTGGAGGTTTCTGGGGTTCCTCTACAGGTAGAGCACATATGTTTCCCATGTAATTTATAAATTTCCATGTGGGTTTGCCTAATGTGGTTTTTACAGGTAGACATAAATGTGTTTATGTCTTTGGAGTCTCATCCAACGATCTCCAAGAGAGACTTTCTTTCTTGTCTGGAGCTGAACAAGAGACTGGAACCACTAGGCTGGTCACTCTGTTCTCCTCAGAGAAAGGATAGGTTTATTTCTATTTGTCTCCTTAATCTTGTTAGTCTGGGGGAAATTATTTTTAGGTTCAAGCTTCCTTGGTTGTTATCCCTAGGGTTACAGTTTATATCCAAAGACTTGGTTCCTTCACAGTGAATGCTACTTACATAAAAGATTATCACAATTAGTGAGTAACATATAAATTCATTTCTCCAGAAAGATAAAAATTAAATCAGAGAAGTTATGCAGATTAGAATACATAAGTCAGTACATAGAATATATCAATGTATATCATAGGCAATACTAGGACCCAGGTCTTGCTGAAAATGAGACTAACCGTTATATTATCAAATGGGATCATCTTCACAAAGAACTTAAGATGGTGCCTGGCACATAGTAGTTTACTATGTAAATGCAAGCTATTATTATTATTATTATTATTATTATTATCTACATACTACTTCTAGTTTTTTAATCAATACAATTGGAAAGGTTATATTATCTAGATATGACTCCTCAAATTTTATCAACAATAATTTATTAAAAATTATAGAACTATAAAAATATAATTGAGAACTGGGACTCAGTATTTACTGCAGAGATAAAAAATTTGTCATTAACAAAATATTATGAGAGTAAAAAATACAAAATATAGTTTGTCTCCTATCTTCCCCCCTTCTCATTTTGTTAATTGGAGGTATTACAGAATACTGCAATCCTTTAAAGAATAACTTATTACATCCAAAGTCTGAATATTGGTGTCAATACCACTTAACAGACAGAAAAAAAAAGCAAACATAAGTCTAGTTGAAATGAAGAGTTTTTGCTTCATTTGTGATCTAGAAATAAAATAATCAGTATCTGCTAATTTTAAATATACTTACAAACAATAAAATCATTTGTTGATAAATAACTCATTAGTAAGGCATGAGATTTTCCTTCAAAACTGTTTAAATGTAAATTGTTAAAATAATGATGATAGACTTGAAAATTCCCAAAGTAAATCCTGGAAGTAATTTTAGTAGGATGCTGAAGAAGCAAAATAACAGTGGCTTGTTTTGACACAAAGGAAGATTAAAGAAAAGGAAACAAAAGGATTTTAAAGAATAAAAAAGAAAGGACTTAGATTATCATAGACAAATATGCAACGAAGGAATAAGGCACAGGACTAAATCTAGAGTGCAATTATCATCTCTATTAAGCCTGAAAATAATTCAAAGGTCTATATTTGGAAAATAAAAATATTTTTGAGAACATAAAAAAAGGTGAGAATAGGATGTCAGCACCTGACCATTTTCCTAAGAAAAACAAATCACCCCCATGTTGAAAAGGAACTGGAAGATGTCATCAAATGTTTTATATTATAAAACACAATGAATAATTCAGAACAATAAAACTAACAATAGGCTCACAATGCCCTATACAATTTGACCACAATAAAAAAAATAACCAAGATCAAAGACATGCAGAAAATGTCCCATTTAAGATACAAAATGAAAAGAAGTACTTAAAGACTTCAGAATAGGAACTGATTTCTCTTATGGAGAAAAACATGAAGCATGAAAAGCTTATTACTCTTGCCATGTGGGTACTATAGCATTGTAGTACTGAGAAACATTATATATAAAACCTGTAGGATGATGCTAATTAAACTTAAGAACACTTGCTAAACTTGACAAAGCAGGCTTAGTTTTTCATTGATATATAATATTAAAATGTAGTTAAAATATTAATTTTAATCATCCTTTTTGGCAAACAATCAATTTTGGTGATAACAAATTGGACAAAACTCATAAATTAATACTAAAATTGAAATTGCATCATAAAGATAGATGGACTTTAAGAGGTCACCTGATCCAGATTTATGTCATTGGGTAATTGACATAGAGTAATGAGTATCTAATATTGTCTATCCAACTCATGTTGCTAAATTTGTTTCATGTGTGTCTATGGTCACTAAGTGACCAATCTATAGGCATTAGGCCTCTCTGTATTTAAAGAGGTTGGTCTTAGGGAAATAGAGTATGTTTCTTTTCTATCAGAATCATAACATTAAAGCAATGTAGAGCTTACATGAATTCTGCTGGCATACCTTTAGGGAATCCAGGGTCACCTTCACATCATATTGAAACTTTGGAGCAGGAATTTTTAGAGATATATAGAATTAAAAGTTGTTTCTTATCAAAAAAGCACATATTAAGTACATTCCCTCCTTCCTTTGTAATGTACTATGTTAGTCTACATACACAAATTTACCATATAAGTCATATCTCCACAAGAAAACATTGTAGGATAATGACTAAAAATCATAGAAACAGAGCTGGAAAGGATCTTATTGATCATCCAGGTTAAGCCTTATCAAGAGTTCTTAAATATGCCCACCCATAGTCTGGTGAAACCTCATCATTCCTTTGAAAATATTGTTTTAAATATAGAAAACAAAATAAAATAAAATTCATAAGGACAATTTTTGACTTTCTTTGTATCCCCAGTGCTTAACAGAGTGACTGATGTGAAACAGACATTTAATAAATGCTTATTGACTTGACATAGGATATTAAAGGAAATCAAGATTAGTAAAAATAATGCAGTCAAGTTCACAGAATCCCTAATATCTGTCCATGAACCTCAGGTTAAGAACCTCTGCCCTAATGAGAACATGAATCTCATTCACAGAATCCATGATAAATGATAATTGAGTAGCCTGTGTTTAAAGATACACAGTAACTGAAAACTTCCTATCTTTTTAGGTCCTTTATTCTATTTGTAGACCCCTCATTCAGAAGTCTGTCCTTAAAGTGGGTCACATTCTTTAGCTTTATATACCCTTTAGCTTCTGTCCATTGATTATAATTTTGCCCTCCAGGACTACAATGTTTCTTCAAAATTAGAATGTTCATTGTAGTAAACTATCATCTTATCAAGTCATTCCTCACCTCAGACAGAGCTCAATTCCCTTTCCTTCCTTTGAAATCTTCAAATTCTCTGGCTCTCCTGGCCTTATTCTTAATCTGTTCTAGTATCTCTGAAAAGTTTTGAGTTCTAATCCAAGCCTCAACTTCCCTATATGTGAATTTAATGTTAATCTCCTTCATACCTTGGAAAAATCTAATTAGTTGATTTAATAAATTTTGGGCTCAAAGTTGTTCACATTGATTTTTTTTCTTCTTAATCTGTTTTATCAATCAATAAACACACATTTATTAAGTACGTACTGTGTATCAGGGACTATGCCAAGCACTGGGGATAGCAAATACATAAATGAGACAATGTTTATCTTATATTTGACTCTGCGCCCAGGTGAAATAAATACTTTCACAGCAAAATTTGAGGAGTTTCATAAAGTTTCAACTGCCCTAAAATACTATTCCCCAGGCAAAAAAGACATCCTCTAGAAGCCAGACTTCCACATGTTTCAGCGTAATGCTGGGCATATTCCAGCATGATGAGGAAGTAGGGCAGACCTCCCCATCAAAAGAGTATAACTCAGAGTACTTCAAGTAACCAGAAAGAAGTGATTCAAATATCATGGAGCTGCAGTCAGAATAACATGAGACCTAACAGCTTCTACATTAAAGGATCAGAGGATTCAGAATATGATATTCCAGAGGACAAAAGAGCTAGGATTACAACCATGAATCACCTACCCAATGTAACTGAATATGATCCTTCAAGGGCAAGGGGGATGGTGGTGGTGAGAGTGAACATTCAATGAAATAGAGGACTTTCAAGCCTTCCTAATCAAAACACCAGAGCCAGACAGAAAATTTGACTTTAACATACAAGAATCAAGAGAAACAGAAAAAGGTAAATGGGGAAGAGAAATTATAAGGGATTCTATAAGGTTAAACTATTTATATCCCTACATGGGAAGATAATAGTTAGAACTCCTAAGTCTTTCTCATTATTAGGACAGTTAGATGGAATATATGGAGGTACATAATTTGGAAATATCTTTTGCATGACTGCATATGTATAACCTATATCAAATTGCTTCCTTTCTCAGTGAGAAGATAAGGGAGGAAAAGATGGAAAGGAGAGAATTTGGAACTCAAAATTTATAAAAAAAGAATGTTAAAAATTGTTTTTACATATAATTGTCAAAAATAAAAAAGTAAAAAAGAGAAGATGTGGAGGGAATCTGATGGGTGTTTCCAAATTTGTGAAGGATTGTCATATGGAAGATTTATTCCATTTTACATTAGTAGGCAGAAACAGAATGAATTGGTAAATATTGCAAACAGGCAAGTTTAGGGTTGATGTAAGGGAAAAACACAAAACAAAAACAAACCAAATAAAGCTTCATAAAAATCAGAGTATTAAAAATGAAATGAAATGCCTTAGAAGATGGTGTGTTCCTTAATTTGGAGGTCTTCAAGCAGAGCCTTTATGACATTTTGTCAGATATATTCTATTGAGAATTCCTTTCAAGTGTGAGTTATACTAGATTGTTGCTAAAGTCTCTTCTGAATCTCAAATTCTGTGATACTTTGAAATCAAATGGAAGAATTCTGCTGAGTTCTATAGGTCAAGCAGATAGTCTGAAGTTCTGAGGGAGAAAACCCACCTGGGTCAAAGAGCAGGAAGGTTGGCTTCGAAGAGTGGCGGGGCCAAAATAATATTTTGACTGAATCAAGATCTCCATTACAAGACATATACTGGTTCAAGTGCATTGTCCATGTCCCCTTTTCCTTGACTTCTAATTAATGAAAAAGAGCTGTGCTGCTAGTAGCCCTGTTATAAGTAATGTTTCCATATCTTAGTATAATTACTTTGGTTTCTGTGATACATATTTCATAGCAAAGGTAATCAATGGAAGATATATTTTATTGTAAATGTTACAGTTATTAGAATACAGGAAAAGGGGTTTTCCTACAGTATTAAGCTTTTTAAATTCAGTAATAAAGAAATATGAACTCAGTGGTTGTGAAATAAATTTAACTTTAAATTAACAATTCACTTGTTTGTTTCATAGCTGTAGTGTTTATTCCCCAAAGGCCTAATTAAAGTAGATTTAATTAATGGAACCAATGTGAAGGAATGTATAATATATGGGGTAATGGCTGTAAGTATTTTTTATTTAAAAATCAGGATGTTCAGGAACCAAATAAATTGTCTGGGGCTTGATTTATAATATTATTTAGTTCACAAATCTAAAGTATTAGGATCCCATATTAATAAAGTTTGTCCTTTTTATTGAACTAGACTTTACAAAAAGGACAAAGGATGATTTAGAGTGGCAGAATTACTCTGTTACTTTATATATGCTAGAGGAAGGGTAAACATTCTCCTGACTGAAAACTGAGTCTACTTTTTCCTTGACAAATTTTCACTTTAATTTACATCATTGAGTTTACTATTAGTCCACCTGCTCCATCCTACAGGAAAAGAAATTTTATTAGCAAATAGTAAGCTATTGCAAAGAGAAAATATTTGGAAAGAAATGTGCCATAAGGAATAAACAAAAGTCAATGTTCTATGCTTCCATAGTCTTGGTCTAGAAAATATCTGATGTAGCAGGTTTGGATATCTTATCTTGCATTCTTTGGTATTAGATAAAAGGAATTCTAAACCAATACAGGAAAAATAGGAGAAGAGCAGGGAAGATAATAATGCTTGGAGTTTAGAGATGCTGTCAGTCATTGACACCATTTTAGAGGTGTAGGGCATGATATTTGATGGCAATTGTCCCACTGAAACACACACACACACACACACACACACACATACACACACATACACACAGGTATGGTAATTTATATGGTAATTTTGCATAGTAACCCAAGAGGGCGCTTCATGACTAGGTGCAGGATAGGGGAAATGAGAGCTTGAACAGTCTTCCTTCTAGGAAACCCAGTTGCTTCTTAGATAATCAAGTGCAATCCACTATCTCTATTATCTCTGAAGATGATGCTCTGAATGACTATATTGTTCCCTGCATGTGAAACCTATCTCCTTATCTCCTTCAGTGAATAGGTTGATAAGAGAAGAGGATAATGACAAAACTTATACTACAGGTCTCTCACATTTCTTGTTTCTTACTTTATAGGTTAGAATTAAAAAAAAAACAAAATAAAATAAATAAAAACAAAAAAATACATTTTTATAGAATTTTATTGTTTACAATGTTTTCATCTTCATTATTTCATTTAATATTCAAAATCAGTTTATGAAGTAAGACACATATTCAAATGATGACAATCCAAAGGGAGTATATAAGTAAAAAGGGGAAATCTAAGCAGATTGATGAGAAATCTGAAGAGGAAAGGACCACTTTCAGTAGAGGTGGGTTTAGGAAAGGTTTCATGGAAAAGGTGGCACCTAAGTTGTACCTGTAAGAAAGAGACAAAAAGGAGGGAAATTTGACAGACAAAAAGGAGGGAAATTAGGGAAGCCCATTGCAGCCAGAGAATACAAAGGCATGTGGAATGGCAGAGAAAAAAATAGGGCAGAATGAGAACTGATGATGGGGAGTTGTTAATCAAGTTTAATAAGATCATAGAATATGTGACAAGAAATAGCTTGAGAAAGGGAAGTTGTTTTCTTCTTTTTTTATGGCAGATTGTCACTAGATAGATGGTCTGCAGCCAGAATTATGAGAACAAACTCACACCTCTGCTGTGTGAATAGAAATACTGCTGCCCCTTCTTATTCTCAATTGCTGCTCCTATTTCTTATGGTGGAGAGGGGCAGGAGAAGAGGAAGAAGAATGCATACCTACTCGTGGTGAAATTGAGAAGGCGAGATCTTTCTTCTCTCTGTGAATTCTCTGTATCTGGTTCTTCTAGTCTCCCCTTAGTTACCCGTTTCAGCCCATAACTTTGTTAGGGTTTATCAGTGAGACATTAAGCATCATGGTCTATTCATGGCAACAGGATGGAGAAGAAAGAGCAATAAAGAAGGAAGGAAAGAGAACGGGCATTTTATTATTGTTGGTCAGTTGTTTCAGTCATGTCTAACTCTTTGTGACCTTGTTTGGGTTTTCTTGGCAAAAATACCATTTCCTTCCCTAGCTCATTTTGCAGATGAGGAAACTGAGGCAAACAGAGTAAAGTGACTTTCCCAGAGTCACACAGCTAGTAAGTGTCTGAGGCTGGATTTGACCTCAGGATGATGTCTTCCTGACTCTAGGCCTGGTATTCTATCCATTGTGCCACCTTGCTGCCTCAAACATTTTATCAGGCACCTATTACTCTGCCAGACACTATGCTACAGGTTTTACAAACAATTCATTTGACCATCACAGCATCCCTATATATAGTCACCTATCCTCAGGAAAAAAAGACAAAGAAGATGCAACTGGACTTTGAGATCTGCTCTCATACTTACCTAGATCTTCACCTGGGTTGACTATGTATGAGCAGCTCAACATTACTACTGTGATAGAGAAAGGCCATCTTTCTTTTATCTACCTTATCAGAGAGATACTTGAAGAATACTGTTTCAATTGGTAGATGAGAAGAGAAAGAGTGATCAAGAAGGTAGGGTTTCTCTTTTTAAAGTCCATTCCTTCTGACTTTGTGGCCAATTCTTCATATTGGAACTTTCTTCTCCCACCCCTTTCAAATGCCATGGAATAGGATTACCAAAAGACTATTCAAGAGCTATTGAATTATTCCAGTCACAAGCCTTTATCAGCTTTGAGCCACATTTCCCAGGAAGTGTCCAGGGTTCAAGCACAGTTCTCCATATGTTCCGCCAGAGCAAACTCTAAGCATTACACATGTGAATACATCCTAATACAGTCTCATAATCAAAGGACTGGTTGTATGTATTTTATTGTCATCATGGGCCATATCCCTTTTAAACTGAGCCAGGCTGCTTACCAATATCTTCTCTATCTTTACAAATAGGCAGTTAGGTGGTGCAATGGTTAGAACATTGGACCTCAATTCAGGGACACTGAGTTAAAATCTCACCTCAGATGCTATCTCTGTCACCCTGGGCAAGTTACTTAACCTCTGCCTAAATTTACTCTAAAATGGTGATGGTAATAGCATAGACTAGGCTTCAGCAAACCAGGAGTAGGCCTTGGGAGTGACTGAAAAAGCAGCAGCAGCAGTTGCCTCTGGAAGTCTCAGGCCACAGATGGTAAGGGGTTTGAACAGGTCAAAAGGAGATTATAGGAATTTCTTTTCTGGCACTGGGGGCAGGACTCTGTTGCTTATCCTATACTCAGATATAGGTCACCATGGGTGGTAGTCCCAGGGAGAGGATAAGCACAAACATAGCAGAGCATGTGACTACAGGGGAGAAGGGACCCTTGTCAGAGTTCTAGTATTGTAAAGAGTGCTTATGCTCACTCACAAACCAGTTTACAGTACAGGAAAGTAGTTAACACATCTCTCCCTAGATCATACCATCTTTGTAGAGCCAAAAACTTACAGGTCCCCAGAATTATCCCTGAAAATAGCTGTACAAAAAAGCCTGATGCTTGGAAGAGTGCCCGCTCCACTTAGGAAGCAGAACCCCACTTTAGCACAGAGTTAAAAATCAAGAAGTAGCCTAGAAAATGATCAAACAACAGAAAAGAAATTCTGACCAGAGAAATTTACTATCATGACAAGGAAAATCAAAACACACACTCAGGAGAAAACAACAAAGTCAAAATTTCTGTATCCGAAGCCTCAAAGAAAGAATACAAATTGGTCTCTGGCCCCAGAAGATCTCAAAAAATTTTTTTAAAAGCAAGTAGAACTGGTAAAGAAAAAAATATGGGAAAATAAATGAGAGACATGCAAGAAAATTATGAAAAATAAATCAACAGCTTGGTAAAGGAGTAACAAAAAGCACTGAAGAAAATAATACCTTAAAACAACAACAACAAAATAGATCAAATGGTAAAAGAGTCACAAAAATCCAATAAAAAACTCCTTGAAAAATGGAATTGGCCAAAAGGAAAAGGAGATTCAAAAGTTCACTGAAGAAAATAATTACTTAAAAGTTAGAATTGGGCAAGTTGAAGTTAATGGGTTTATGAGACATGAAGAAGCTATCAAACACAATCAAAAGAACAAAAAAATTAGAAGAAAATATGAAATATCACATTGTAAAAACAACTGATTTGAAAAAGAGACCTAGAAGAGAAAATTTAAGAATTTTTGGATTTCTTGAAAGTTGTGATCAGAAAAAGAGCCTTGACATAATCTTTCAAGAAATTGTCAAGGGGAAACTTCTCTGATATTATAGAGCCAGCAGGTAAAATAGAAATTGAAAAAAATGTGCTGATCACCTCCTGAAAGAGATCCTACAATCAAAACTCTGAAGAATATTCTAGTCAAATTCCAGAGCTCCCAGATTAAGGAGAAAATACTGCAAGCAGCTAAAAAGAAACAATTTAAATATTGTAGAGCCATAGACAAGATAACACAAGATTTAGCAGGTTCCACATTAAAGGATCAGAGGGCTTACAATGATATTCTGGAGGGTAAAAAAAGCTAGGATTATAACAAAGAATCACCAACCTAGAAAAAAGGTATAATCCTTCAGGGGAGAAATACGCAGTCAATGAAATAGAGGACTTTTGAGCATTCCCCATGAAAAGACTTAGAGTGGAATAGAAAATATGACTTTCAAATGTAAGACTCAAGAGAAGCATAAAAAAGTAAACAGGAAATATAAATCATAATGGATTTAATAAAGTTTAATTGTTTATATTCCTACATGTTTAAATGATATTTGTAACTCCTAAAACGTCATTATAAGGGAAATTAGAAGGAGTGTATATGGGCAGAAAGCAAAGGTGAGGGTTGAACATGATGTTATGATTATCTAAAAAAAATAAATTTAATGAATGAGAAATAGGAATGCATTGGGAGAAGGGGATAATGAGAGGTAGAATGGGATAAATTATTAAAGAGTGCTGAAAGAGATTTTACAGTGCAGGAGAAAATGGGTGAAGCAGGAAGGGAAGCACATGCACCTAACTCTCATTGGAACTGGCTCAGAGGGAATAATATACACATTCATTTTGGGTGTAGAAATCTACCTTAACATACAGAAAAGTAAGAAGGACAGGGTATAAAAGAAGGGGGAGGGAGGGGTGAGTTGATAGAAGGGAGGGCAGTTTAGAGGAGGTAAAAGTCAGAAATAAAACTCTCTGTCCATTCTCAAAAGAAAGAGAGAAAGATAGATGGGGAAATGAGGATGGAGGGAAATACATTAATTGGTAATCATTATTGTTAAAAAATATTTACAATGAGTTTCTGTGATAAAGACTTCATTTCTCAAACATAGAGACAATGGAGTCAAATTTATAGAAATAGTAACCATTTCTCAATTGATAGTCAAAGGATATGAACAGAATTTGGAACTCAAAATTTGAAAAAATAATGTTAAAGTTGTTTTTACATGTAACTGGGGAAAATAAAATATTAAATAAAGGAAAAAAAGAGCTCTAATGATCGTAGTGTTTTGAGATAATCATTTGGGGCCATTGCCTTACATCATAGGAAACAGATGGAAATTTGCATGGTAGAAGCTACAGTGAGCACTTAGTCCAAAGTCCTCAAGAACATCATTTCTTTAGTTTCTGTTAAAAATGGACAGATATTAATTAGTGCTTCCAATTCCTTAATTTCTACAAACAAATCTATATAACACAATCATTTGTTCAGTACTTTTTTTGTCAATCTGTTGCTGGATTAGTCCATACAGATATGGTCAATGGAGAGCTTTTGCATCTCACACTTGAAACTTAATCATTTTATAGGTACTCTCCAGAGGTAAGTCATATTTGGTAACATTTGACAAATCCAGTGACATTAACTTATCAGCTTTTACTTTTGCTTAGTGAAAAGATGTCTATTCCTTCAAACAACATTTTTGTATTTTTTTTCTTAACCTCTTGTCTCTGTACCTTAAAATATGTCTCAATCCTCTTCTACTTCATTGATGAGTGCTAATTCTTCTGTAGTTGCCTACGGGAGAAAGATCTTATGTTTTGTTGAAGTCTTACTTTTTTTTAAAGGCACTTTCCAAAGATGTCATCATTCACTTCAGAATTCTAACTGGAATTGTTTGCATAGGAATTGATCGATTCAAATGTATTCTTCTTATTCAGAAGAATATAAGAATGTATTCTTCTTATTCTTATTCATTCTCAGAGCTTTTTCCCCTCTGTTTCTTAATGCTTGATGTGTCTTGCCTAGAGGAGACAAGGTATGTACAATTATTGCCTTCATCCACTTATATAATGTGATATCTTATCCAAGCCTTCAGTTCCTGTATTCGCCTAAAGTATAAGAATAATTTCATACTTAATAAGTTCAAATGACATTTTTGATATCATTTGTAAAAGACTGCACAAGATATTTAATGTGTTTTGTAGTATAGCTTGATGTCATATGCATCAAGTGAATAATAATTTTCTTTGATCTGAAGCCTCTAATTGGAAGCCATATTTATATTTACTTATGAGAATGATGAGGAGGTTAGAGAGAGTTGATTCACAGATCTAAAAATCCAGCTCTAGTCTCTCTCCTGAGCTTTAGTTTTTCGTTGTTAATTGTTTTTTGAATATTTCAAACTAAAGAACTTACCCATTCTTATTTAGGGTACTATCATCTTCTCTATTATCCAAATTCCCATTCTTGGTGGTGTACTAGATTACTCTCTTTAACTAACCCACATATCTAATCCTTTGCTAAATCTTGTAACTTCTATTTTCATAGAATCTTTTGTATACATCCCTTTCTCTAACCACACAATCATAGCTTCAGTTCAGGTAGTCATCATCTATCACCTTGGTCTATTATAATATCCTTCTAATTTATCTCATTTTCCCTTCATTCTTTAATCTATTTTCCACTCAGCTGCCAAAGTAATTTCCCTTAGATGTAGGACCAACAGTATCATTCTACCTACTCCCACTAAATGAACTCTAGTCACTCCTTATCATCTCAAAGATAAAACATAGTCTTAAATTTGTCATTTAAAGCTCCTTATAATATGGGCCTTTCACACATTTTTACACTTTTCTCACTTTTCACTCTGTGATCCAGCTATACTGTCCTACATGCAATTGCTGAGGTACAACACTGTATTTCCTATTTCTGTGCCTTTCCATTGGGTATCTCCAGTTTCTAAAATGTTCTACCTGTTCATCTCAATTTCCTTCGCCGCCTTCCTTCAAAATACAACTTAAATATTGCCTTCTTTAGGAGGTCTTTCCCAGTCTGCCTAGCTCTTAATATCTTCTTCTTTCAGATTTCCTTCATGTATTCTGTAACTTTTATGTAATTAGATACTTAATTGTTGTCTCTTCCATTAGAAAGTATGTTACTCAAGAGCAAGGATTATTTTCCTTTCTTCTTACCCCCAGCCCTTAGCATAGTGCCTAGCAAATAGTAAGAGCTTACAAAATGCTTATTGACTAATTCATCTCTCTGATAAAAGGAATATAAAATCTCTTTATAGATGTATAATATTTTATTTAAATTGTTCTTAATATATTGTTTGCTGATATGTTTTAAATTTAAAAAATTGTCTAGTCTCAAGTCTCCAATGTTCTCAATACACTTGGTTGTAGTTTACATTTTTGTAGTATATATGTGTGAGGAATTGAGTCAAAAATTATATGAAAATCAAGAAAGTACTATATATCTTACTGTGCTTTGGGGGTAACTTGTTCAGTAATTATTGAATTGATATTAAATTACATCCTACCACAAGAATTTTTGGAATATCTTTCTTGCTCCACAGTTAATTTTTAAATTGTTATTAATTATATTATTAATATTATTATATTCATAATATTATAATCTATCTATAATTTTTATTTAATTTAATAAAAGTGATATTTTATTTATAAATATATTTAATACATAAATATATTTAAACATAATTTAATAAAAAAAGTTAATGCTTTGTTTTATTTATGTGCTTATATATAAGATACAGAAATACACATAGATATTACATTATTATGTGTGTGTTCACTCATATATGACAAATATTTTGGATGCTTTGTACAAAGAACATATACATGTAATTATCCTGTATTTAGAGGGATAAGTGGTCATTGTTATTGTGGCTAAATATGTCCTAAACATGTTCTTTTAATTTTCCTATTTCTGCTGGTATTAATACCATTGTCCCATAATCAGACTTCAGTCCTGTAGTCATCTTTTTCTCTTTCTTTTCCCTTATGAATGATAGATTCCTCCCACCTTCTGCCTCCTTTATATTCATGTGTTGCCAAATAGAGATCAGGGCAATTGAAAAATCATGCTGACCAGATCCACTACCAATTTCTACAACCTAAAATTCAACTAGACCCTCACTTCAGCAAGGTGAATCTTCAGTTCCTCTCTTCCTGATTTGCTGTTCCACTCTGTTCCAAACCATCTCATCTCATCTGATGTCTGCATAGCACCTCTTCATTCCACTGTCCCAGCTGAGGACCTTGCTTCATACTTCACCAAAAAAATAATGAACCTTCTCTCTTCCTCCTCATTTTATGTCACTCAGGCATCTTCAACAGTCAATAATGTCAATAGACATTCATTAAGCACCTTCTACATCTTCTACTGCTGTCTTCTCTTTTGTTCCAGTCTCATGGGAATTGGTGACCTTTTTCCTTTCCAAGGCAAACCTTGCTATATGTACCCTTGATTCCAGTCCTCCAGTATGTTATATAGTCCCCCTTGGCAAACTCATAAGAAAATGCAGATAAGTTGCCCAGGATAGACAGGCATTGATAGGTTGTCATATGCATCTTTGTATGGAGATTCCAAATCAATGAGATTTATTTGACTCAACCCTTCCCATGTTTTGCTTTCAGTCCAGGATAGCTAGAGAAGTTAATTCAACTCATGTTAGCTTCTTCAGTGTCTCCCTCTAAACCCAAACCTGGCTTATTTTCAGGTACAATCTTTATGATAAAAATCTCTATATCTTATCTTTCTCTCTCAACCCATATAGAAGGTTGAAATTATCAGTTGTCTGGATATGCGTACTCACTAAACAGAAGCAAGTTGCAATTCAATTCAGTTCATGAGCACGAGCATTTAGCAAGTGCCCACATTGTGCTGGTCCAATATTAACAGTGGAAAATACAAAGAAAAAATAGGTAGATCCTGCCCTTAAGGAACTTAAATTTTACTAAGTAGAAACAATGTGCTCATTTATGAACAACTTCTATCTATCTACCTATCTATCTATCTATCTATCTATCTATCTATCTATCTATCTATCTATCTATCTATCTATCTATCATTAGTACAAAGAAATATGAAGAATGCTAGTAATTACAAAAACCTTAGAGGATTGGAAAAGATGTTATTCAGGAGATGCCATTTGAACTGAGGAAAACTAAGGATGCCAAGAGGAAATGCATCCAGGGATAGGAGATTGCCTATGCAAAATAAAGTAGGAAATACCACTTAATCCCCATGGGATTCAATGAAAGGGAATTTATTTTTTAAACTTTGGATACATTTAAGAAGTCTAAAAGAATCAGCTGGAAACTTCTATTAGCAACCAAATTACTTCAGTTTATTATCATGAAACATTGTTCCATAAGTTGCAACCATTAAGAAACATTTAATATTCACATCTGGAAAGAAAAACAAACAGACATCTCCCACACACATATGAAGCCTTAATGATAAGAATCTAGAGTGACTGGGATAGTTTTAGTATCCCTCTTCCTGAGGGCAAAAGGATGAGCTAAGTAACTTTGAGTTCCCTTCTACCTCTCAGTACAGACACATGATGGATAGAAAGCTATCCCTTAGGTTAAATTGCTCTGAGGAAATGGGAGTGTTTAAATTTGACCTAGGCCTTCAACCTAGAGAAGAAAAACTAATTTGACAAACAGCTAGAGGCTCCATTTCTAGCCATGGGCATTTACAAGGTACTACAGAGGAAGAAGATTCTATATATTTTATGTCAGTCTCTCTCTCTTTTTGCCTGACTTTAGGAATGGACCTACCACTGTGTTAAGACATCTGGAGGACTCCCAGCACATGATATTGTAACCATTATGGCATTTCACAGCTGTCAAAGGAGGAGACACTTTTCAAATGTCATGCTTGGAAACTTGGAAGTAGAATTGGCCTCCACGGGGAAAGGCATTAGAAGGCCAGAACACTTCTGAGAGCTGATTGCCACAGATGCTGTTGTGTGAGAATGAGTTAGGCCCCTTCGTTCGGCCCTCTTAGATCTTTTCAGTTTTGTTGAGCTATAAGTCTGTTTCAAATAAACTTCCGTGTTGGATTATTATATAGCAGGGTGGAATATTTAGAAAGTCAACCCTTCCCTTGATTTCTTTTTGTTAGTTAAAGGACAACCCCAGATCATGCTTATTAAGTTTTCAGCTCTAAGGCAAGCTTACTAATCTTCTGGCTTGAAATCAGGTGTTCAAGAATTGGATTGATGGATTATTTTAAAATTTTTAAAAAAGAGTCTTCAAAGGGGAAATATAATTTTTTAATGGGAGAAATATGTTGTATTTTTCCAATAGGTAATTCTTGTCCCTGTTAGACATAAGAGTGGTTACTGCATTTGAAAATTTACTTCATAAAGATTAGTAGAGATAAAAAAAATTAGAAAAAATAAGCCAGAGAAGACATAAAATAATTGGTTCCTGGAAATACAACTTAAGTGCCTAGCTTTCTTTCTATTTTCTTGTGTTGCCGACTTCATCCTGGCCTGAAGTTGTTCATATAGCATATGATTTCAGACCCTTTTCCTCACATTGAATATCTTGATAAATATTAGATACCTTTTACAGTGACACACAGTTTAGGCTGATCTGCTGGGCCCCACTCTTTCAGAGATGTATCAGGACCGAAAACTCCCTTACTGACCTAGGTGAAGCCTGGATTGTCCCCACATGCTGACTGAATTTCTAGGACACAAAAAGATGGTGTACACCATCTCTATTCTTCAGGATTTATTGGCATGCTCTATACACTGGTGGTAATCTTATTAATCCAGTGTGATTTGGGAAAAGGTTGAGGAGGTCTAGGCTACAGGCTTTGTAAAGCCTTTTCATGGTTCTCATAAATGTTTCCTGGCTCATAAAATAGATGGATAATTTGATTAAATCCAGTGTTTTTACAAATGTTTAAAATAAAAATTGGGAAGTTAAATTTTTATTGACAGCTTATATGAGCATGTAATTTAAAACTAATACCTCAAGACTTGTAAGTTTAGAAATTTCTAATGCTCAATACCCCTCTGCCTGAACACACACACCCATAACACCCAATAAACATAGCAAATAGCCAATATGGACACATACCCCCCACCCACACACACCCTCTTGAAATACACATTTTTATGTCTCTATCACTTCTATATGGGAGAGACTGTCTAGTTAAGCTATAGGTAGAAAGTCACACGTGTAGATGGTTGGCCTTCCTATCAGGAAGATAAATCTTGCTTCTCATGCATAATTTATGTGTGATCCTGGGCAAATCACCAAATCTCTTAGTGTTGCAGTTGACTCTCTAAGACTATAAATTAGAGACAATTGCTGATGTGTATCATTTGAGGGGATTTTCACACTGACTTCACTATCCTGATGAAATCATAGATCTACCCCCCTCCTTCCCATACACCTTTATATATACTACTGAAAACATTGGATAATGAAAGGATTTTACTCATGTAGCTACTCATGAGGAAGTAAGGTAAGATAGTTCTAGTTCAGAGTTCCTCATCCTTTTATTTTTTCATGGACTCTTTTGGCAGTCTGGTAAAATTTATGAACTCCTACATCTTACTGTCTATGTTTATAACTACAGAAAATGATAAAATTCATTTAGATGATAATGTGCATGGTTTGAAGAGAGGATAATTATAATAATAATTTTTTATAATTATATTTTTATAATAATAATTTTTTATTCATCAAAGTTCACAGATTCCATGAAAACTAATTCCAGTCTTCTTGGGGGAGGTGTTTCTGTGGATCTGATATTAATTAATTCTTTCTAGAGCAAGAGCTCAGGAAATCAATGGATGCCTAACCCTGGAATAGTGGTGTTGTGATCTGGAAGATGCAGCCAGTGTTCTCCAAGAAAAGCCCAGGTGATAAACCACTTTAATTCAACCTGCTCCTTATACCAAGGTAGGAGACTACTTGCTTAAAGGATAATGAGAACTTAATAGCTGTTTCTAAATCAAACAAAACGTAACCATGGGCACTGAAACCTTTCCAGTGAATACATGTGAAAGCACTTATTAGAAGGAAATGAGAAGCAAGTGGAAGTATATCACTTGATGCAATGCACCAAGCGTCTCCCAGGCAAGGGTTCTTGCTTAACAATTAGATGTCAGAAAACACACAGTCATAAAAAGGGTATGGTAATGGCAGAATTGTGTTGACCTGGCAGATGTGGCCACATCTGTGCTGCATCTGTTTAAACAGAACTCTTGGAGGGGATACAAAAAAGCTCAGGCTCCAGTGAAATTGAAGGTCTTTTACAAGATGTTCATTCTGTCACTGAAGGAATGCAATGAGCTAGTTTATGAACCGACCAACCCCCTCCCATTCCCCCCCAAAATAATGAATGCTGAGGCAGACACTAGGCTTGCTTTGAAGGCTTATGCATGTAATCTTGCCTTATTATCATACCATGAATCTTAATCATTCAGGCTGCTATATGAAAATGCCATGTGCATTGAGGGAAACAGGAGTAAAAAGTTTGCGATGTTAATTTGGGGTTCTGGCTTTATTTTTTTTTTGACAGGTATGAGCTCAGGTCACTGAAAAAACCAGTATAAAATTGCAACTTTTTATTTTTACCTTTATTGTGACTTATTTGTATATGTGTCTATATCAATCTATCTTGAAGAGCTAGTGGGGAGTAGTGGAGAGAAAGCCAGAATCAGAATCATAAAGACCTGGGTCCAAGTCCTTTTTCTAATACATACTGGCTATATGACTGCATTATCTCTTAGATGACCATGAACCTCTAAAATTGCAGACCATGTGACAATGTGCTTTGGCTGAGGGAGTGTCCTCATTGAGAATCTTTACACCAATAAAATGATAGGTCTGAATTCACTGCCTTCTCTCAACAATTCTTAGTTTTACACCTATTACATGCGACGCTGTATGTGATTGGTTAAACATTTCCTAAAAGAAGAGAAAATTTCCTCCCTCACCACTCCCTCCATTGTTCTAACACAGAATACAGGTATTTATTTATTTAAAAATCTCTGGAGTTATTCCCAAAATAGTTTGTTCACAAATATGTATGGTGATAAAAATAACTTTTGTGTCTGTCATTATTGATACACACATAATGATAGCAAGATGAAATCTTTATGGTTCAGCCTAATCACTGTTATTATAAGAATCATAACCCATGTTCCTTCTATACTCACTCTCAGTCACTCAACAAATATTTATTAATGTCTGTAATGATCCTGTCATTATATTAGTAAATACAATATTTTTGAGAGATACAATAAAATATGTCATCTCAGTCCTCAAGTAGTTTATCATTTAATTAATGAGGAAACACACAGACACACTTCAATAGAAATGCAAGATCATAAAATAAAATAATTTGTCTTTTTCTATCTGATACAATAATTAAATCAGTGGTAGCTATTGGGTCCAACAGAAAACACTATAATATAATAGAAGACCTGGGTCAATATTATAGTTTCACATTGATTTTTGTTCCAATTCAGTATCTTCTTAAATGCTTAACACACAAAAAAAGATTCACTATGATAGTGTTCATACTCAATGATGCTCTGACACAAATGTTTTTAATTTCTATACAAATAAATAAAATTTCAAGTGATTCAAAGGTCAATGGAAAGTTTCACAGTAGTTCTCAGAAGCTACAGAATATTGTTAATGATAACTATCAGATAAAAAGTGACTTAAAAACATGAGAAAAATATGTCCATAAAAGGACCAATAATAAATAGATAGTCCAAGCATTACTCTCATATCAATGAAATATTACTAGAAACAGAGGAAGTATGTTGTTTATGGAGAATTTATAGGAAGAAACTGACAAGAAGTCCATAAAATAAAAGAATGTGGATGGGTTGCAACCTCTGTGACCAGAGGGGATATACACACTGATGGGATACTAGCTAAATTGAATTATGCTGTTTACAGCAGAATATTTTAGTGGAAAGTGCCATCTATCAAGAACCAGCTTGCTATTTACTATGACTTTAATGACATTATAAAATTCTCTGAGTTTGTCTTCCTATATGTATAATGGGAATAATATTAATATATTGATTCTGCAGTATACCTCAAAGGAAGAAAAAATTGTTCTTGTAACATTTTAAAGGAAAAAAAACATCTTGGAAAGACTTGAGAATTCTGTTCAATGCAGTCAATAACCATAACTTTAAAAGACTGAAAATGGTGTATGCTATCTACCTCATGAGTAAAGGGTGATGTCTAGAATGAGACATACATTTTTGGGCAAAATCACTTTGTGGATTTGTTTTGTCTCATTATGCTTTCCTATTACAAAGATTCTGTTTTTTTTTCAACCCATGGGGTGTGGGAAGAAGTGGGGAAGGTAGCAAAAAGGTTGCCAAAAATGGGAAAAAAATAAAAGAGGACACATCCAAGAATCTTTAAAACTACACAGAAGGAAAAATAAATAAAACTACACAGAAGGGAGTTCAAAGGAAACAGACAAACAGGATGGTTTTGAAAGTAACATGTTGAATTTATCATTTTTATTAAAGTAAGCTGTATATAATAAAGATCAGTTTTTTTGATGTACTTCAAATTTATAATAAAAACATTTTAAATGCTAATAAAACAAGGGAAAGAATGTAAGCTCTTTGTAAGTAGGGATTGTTACATGTTTTGCATTTGTATCCCTGGTGCCTGTAAATAAATGGGAACATAATAGGGACTTAATAAATACTTGTTGATTGACAAAATAAATACATAACTACAAAGAGTTTCAGGAAAAATAAAACTGGTTATTCTATTTGTAACCTTTTGGAAATTACCAGGTGCTATATAAAGGTAAAGAATTTTATCTATGTGAAATAGTGTGATTGATTGTTAGTATTATTCCTTCACCAAAGTCCTATTCTGATGCTTCATTGTCATTTAAAGTTTGCTCTGGCTCCTTGAAGATTATGTCCACAGAGTAAAATCTCTTGCATTAGCAACCAAGATGGCAAAACTTAAAGATCGAATAATAAATTGCATCTAAAGTACATTATAACCCTCAAAGTACTATGTAAATGTCAACTATGATGAGGTTTGGTATTGATGGCCTGATAATCAACAGTGCATAGGTCCTTTGAAGATCCCATAGAGAGACTTATAAACACCAGGTTAGCCAAGGGTATGTTATGATTTTTTTTATACAGCTACTCATGAATGGCATTAATAGCTAACATTTGTAAAATACCTTTTAAGTTCACAATGTATCTAATGTGCACGTTGTCATTTTTCCTTGAGAACAACTCTGTGAGGTATGAAGTAATGACAAATATTATTCCTTTGATTTTATGGGAATGAAAAATGAAGTCCAAATAGATTAATTTACCAGTCCATGGTTGCTTAGCCAGTAAGTATCAGAAACAGTATTGGAACCAAGATTTCTTTATTCTTTCCACTATGCCATCCTAAAATTCTAATTGACCCTAAACGTAGTAATGGTGGTAGAGTTATGGAAATGTATCAGGAGTTAAGCATCACCTAAGCTTTAAAATCACTAATATTTATTTAACTGATGGTACTCTCCATGTGCTATCAGTTCAAAAACCATTCAGTTAATACCTACATGAAAGAAATGAGCCATATTTACAATGACATTCAAATTGCAAAATCATAATTAAGACAAGAAAACATAAAGAAGAGCTCAACACAAAGATGACTTAAAAGGAGGTGAGAAGTTTGCTCGATTGTGCACCTAAAAGTAATAAGAAATAACATTTCATGGAATAATTCAAATTTTAAATCACTAAGGGGATTAATTCTCATGTAGATGAACATTCCAAAAGATGCAGAAGGGACACAAACAGTGCTTTTGCTGAAAAGATATGCATGAGAGGATGTCATTAAGTAGTGATAAATATGGTTGGTCATTCATAATCTCTATTAAATATTTGTGACAATGCTGCATGGTATGCAAGGACATGTGATGAAGATATAACACTTGAAAAAGAAACACATTTTTTTCAGAAGATATCTTTACAGCTACACAAATGGCTGTATATGAATCTATCATTTTGGTTGTTTATTGAATTTTAAGAAAGCATTTGATTTAGCAGAACAAGATGTGGCCTTATAGAATTCCCTCAGATAAATTTTCTCTCAGGCAAATTATTTATGGATTAATGAGAGAGGCAGCAACAGAAATTCTTTTGTTCACTGGTTTCCATCATTTCTGAGTGTTAAATGAGGAGAGAGAGATTTTCTAGGGGTACATGTTAATGGCATGCAAAGCATCATGCACAATATTTAAAAAGAAGGAATTCTTATTCATAGTAAATTTTTTTCCGTATTCCTATCTATTGCATCCCATATAATAGAACGTGATTATTTGCTACAGTGAATGCATGTTCTACGTGGTGGGGAAACAAACAGAAAAGTAAGATAATACCTTCAAGGATCTCACATTCTAATGGGTAAGGCAGCGCATTTGGAAGATTTAAAGAGCAAGTCAGATGGAAAAGTCCCATGCTCCTTAGGCTGCAGTAGCAAAGCAAATATTAAGGTTTCTCCTTTAACATAATTTCCATTGGGAAAAAAATCAGTTAAATTTGAACTATTTGATAGGGCCAAGGACTTTAGTGGCAAGAACTTTTCTTTTTTGATCTTTATTAACTATGGCTTTTGCATCTGCTGGAGTAGGTGCTAGACTACATCTCCACAGTAATCATTTTCCAAGATGAGAACTGAAAGCATCGGGCTGAGAGCAAAGATATTCCCAAGGCTCTTCAGTTCAGGGTTCTGGTATGTGTCTATCAGGGTCTGAGGAGAAATGGTAGGTGGCCAAGGCATTGACTATGGTATAACTTGCCTGGAACATGCTGCTTCCTATTTCTCCTTCAGGGTCTCTTTCTGATTCAGTTAGACTGGCTTGTCTGCCCTGTGTATGGCAGTTGGTAGACAATTGGTGGTTGATGGTAAGCCCTTTCTCCACAGGATTTGTTTCCCAATAGTATGACTGTGAGGACTGGGATGGAAGTAAGACAAGTGGCTCCTATGGCTATCTGCCTGTGGGTTTCAGTTGATCAGCAGTTGTTGGTAGTGATGAGAAGGAAGGTGGCCCCCTTTCCACAATGATATCTCCTATCAGTAATGGTTATAGGAGACTGGGTTGGAAACTGGTTGGATTGTTTAAGGGTCACTGCTATTCCCAAGGCTCATGGTCCTGGACTGCCTTATTAGTATCTTGGATTAGTATCTTAGATAGTTGTCAAAGAAATGGTGTCAGATTGACTTGTCTGGAACATACTATCCCCTATCTCTTCCTCAGAGTGCAATGCTGCTCCAGGCCTATTTGCCTTTCCTCTGGGGCAGTTGGTTAACAGTTGCAAAAACATGTTGGATTTGAAAGTCACAGAACTTGAGTATGAATTTTGGCTTTTCACCTCTTGAGAAACCTTGAACTTTTTAAATTCTCTGGGACCAAGTTTCCTCTTCTCTAAAATGAGTGGGCTGGACCAGATAACCCCTATGGTCCTTTTTGACTCTATGATTCTATGATTTATGTTTTTCAGAAGATGGCATGCTAATTAAATTTGAAGAAAGAGTACAATGCAGAAATTCCTGAGTAAAATATATATATTTAAGACAAAGAGATACTACATATCATTGTGTCAATGGAACCATGAGATCACCAAAGTGGGTATTACCATCATCCATGCAGATTATTACCCTTTTTTACCTTCTTCTTTATGTTTCTTATCCACATTATCCCATCAGTCTGGAACAAATGATCTATGCAACATGCTGGAGATCATACTATAGTCCAGGGCTGATTTGTTAGTTTTTTTGTTTCTTTGGTGTAATGAATACCTTTGGCAGTCTGATAAAGATCTCTTAGAATAATATTTTTAATGCATAAAATAAAATGCACAGAATTACAAAAAAATATATCATAGTACAGTTATCAAAATATTTTAAAATCAATTTCATGGACACTAGTACAAAGACTTTGTAAATTTTGGGAATAACATAGAAGCACAAATCTATCCATATAATATTTCTGACTCCCAACACAGAAATGACTTGCCTCATTTTCCAACCATATATTTCCTGAAAAATAGAATCTAGACACAAGAAAATGGAAGTGAAAGAATATTCCATTGGATTTTCTAGCATTTAGAGCAGGGATTGTTCCTAGAGGTTGTATAGCCTATCTCCCTCATTTTACAGTGGAAGGAACCGATGCCCTAAGTGGGCAAGGGAACATTTAGGTTAAATGTAACCCAAGGTTATATTTAATCCCAAGTTATTTGTCTACAAATCCAGTGTGTTCCACCACACCATACTGTCATTCATGACCAATGAATTGAACCCAAAATTAAGCAGTAATCACAGAATCAGAAAATTTCAGAGCTGGATGGGACATTGGAAGCTGTGTTATTCAATCTATCCTTGAAAAATATGTAATAAGAGGTCACTTAATCTTTGCTTGAAGACCTCCAATGAGGAGGAAAGCACTACCTCCTAATGACCATTTTTTCAGGAAGACTCTTATATAGGCATGTTTTCTTTATCATATAATTATGAAGTTGATTCTTGAGCCCAAGTATAAGACATAACATGTATCCCTATTAAATTATACCTAAATCACTTTAGCTCAGTGTTCTAAACCAGGGTTCAGCAAACTATGGCGTGGAGGTCAAGTCTTGACTGCTTTCTCTTGGTGGTAAATTTAACCTATCTATATGTTATTAAATCTTGGCTTTGTCATCCTATATGTTACATATTCCTCTCATCTAAAAATGAGAAGTATGTCCTCTGTCCCTTCATATGCCATTTATAGAAATATTAAATAGAATGGGTTCAAATACATATCCTGAACAAATTCCACTTCTGACTACATTTCAGGTCGCCATCTGTTGTAGTCTAGGCCTGATTCAGACCAGCTTGGTTCTTCAGGTTTAGCTTGGATTGGAAATATACACCTTTCGAACAACACACACAAATATTCTTGAGCTTTTTGGTTGCATGGACTATTTTGTCAGTCTGGGAATACTTATTCACCCTGTTCTAAGACTATTGTTTTTAAAGTTATAAAATGAAATAGGATTATAAAGGAAACATATTATATTAAAATGGATTTATCAAAATATATTTAAAAAAAAAACTTCACTAATCCCAAATTAAGAATGCTTTATCTAACAGTTAACAAAAGGAAGTTTACTTAACCAAAGCATTAAAAGGATATTCAGCAAATATACAGCACTAATTTAGCTGTGTGCGAGTTCTCTGCCTCTGTATTAACCATTCTGTTTCTATTCAGAAATGTGAAGTCAACTCCTTCTTCATCTTGCACTGGCTTTTGTACTTAGACCCCTAGGAATATGCTTCAATGACCTAAGTCCTTGATCTTTGAACTAAGAGTATCTCAGGGCTAATTGTCATACTTTTAAGGGATACTACTTTCAACAGCATGGACACATTGGTCTGGGCATTCACTTAATCCTGAATCCACCTGTCATGTGTCACAATATTTTCCAAAAGATTAGCAAGAAAAACTTAGTGAAATGTTTTATTCCATTCTCATTCAACAATTTCTGCAGCATTCCACATACAAATTAATAATTGTGTTCCAAAAAAAGAGATTACATTTGATTACATGTTCCTCAATTGTATTCCCTTTTCAGTGGTCCAAAATTAGTTCATTGCCATAAAATTAGTCAACAAATATAGTATCAATATTCTCTCCTAGATGGTTGCTAATTTTGAAACACCACAATTCAGAAGAAATAAATCATAAATAACTAAGGATAATGAAGAGATACACACTGAACATATGTAGCATTTTCCCAATAATATCTTGGCTACAAGTCATTGCATAAACATCATTTTAAGGATATGTATAACTCTAAATTATCATCACTGCCTCAGCCTTCACTTTCCCCATCATTACACACCACTCCCACCCCCAGCTCTTCCTGAGGTAACCCAGAGCTCTAATTCATTCCAACATTTCAGCCCACTATTTGCTTCTCAACAGTCATTATTTGGGGACCATCTGCCCTGCCATTGCTCCCTAAAATTCACTGACCCTCACAATCTTCCTGAACCACTTAGCCCTTTGAGAACCTTTGTCTTTCCACTTGATTGACATTACATATGTACATATACATATATTTATTTAGGTTCAGGTAAAAGGCCTATATACATATGCATTTATATATACATATATATAATGCAAAAGATGATGTAGATGCATAGAAAGACAAATTATGGATGGATAGATGATATAGATAGATAGATAGATAGATAGATAGATAGATAGATAGATAGATA
>NW_027185779.1:13378254-13471283 GCF_028583685.1 Petaurus breviceps papuanus | reverse complement strand
ATAGATAGATAGATAGATAGATAGATAGATAGATAGATAGATAGATAATAGACAGCTAGATGAATGGATGGATGGATGGATAAATATAGTTTCCTTTAATTAGACTGCAACTCCTTGAGAGCATCTCTCTTTTCCACATTGTATTCTCAGTGCTTCTCACATTGTCACTACCTGATAATTTTCTTTTAGTCTAGCCATTCTAGAGATAGATGTGTAGTAGGTATAGTAGTAGTGTTAGTCAAGAGAAAGTATCTTATAATGTGCTGGATATAGGGATACAGTCACAGCTTTTATTCCCTGATCTAGATTCCCTTCTGTGTGGTCCCTTGGTCTTTCTGGCAAGGCGATCTACTAGCATATTAGGGTTGTTAATAAAATAGAATAAGACAAACACAATAAAGGGAAAGGAAGAGGCTGAGCTCTCTTTCAGCTTTGGTATCTGAATTTTGGCCGGATCTTATCTAGTATTATGCCACATGGCTATGTACCTTTTTTTAACCCATGCCAAAATATTCCCATATCAAAATGAATTTTGACAAGGACAAGAAACAATATGGGAGAGCAGTCACTCTTTTACCAAAAAAGTCCTCCTGTTCTTTCAACTTTTTACCTTTCCTTCAAAGTGAATGTTTACATGGCATCAAATCACTTTTGAAAAATTAAAGCTAAAATTTCCTTTTGTGGAGACAACAAAAGTCTTCCCATCCATATTGTGGAGATCTTGTTTCTTAGAGGAAAGAAGACTGTTTTTAGAGATAAAACACAGAGAATAGAACAAAACCTCCTTTCTCAAAGAAGCTCTCTAGTTTATCCCTGTTTATCCTTCTGTTGAGAGTTTTGAACATCACTCCAAGACTCAGAATCCTAAAATTAACCCCTATAATGCTATATACAGAACAATCAGGGTAATTGTCCCAGAAAATGGGGCAATTTGGTAGAATCTGATTTTCACATTTCCTTGTAAGTTCCATTATACACAACAGGAACAATGTAATCCACTGTGGAGCTATTAAATTTAAATTAAAATCGCCCCCTCTGAGTGATATTTTGCATTAATGTGCATTATGGTTCTTTTGGTTTTCTATGGCTTCCTCATATCCTTGGCTTCATTTGGGAAATATCTAAAGAAAAGGAAAAAAAATTAACAAAAGGTCAGAATTCATAAAATTCCCATTTTGAACCTATGCTACACAGCCTGGAGGCATAAACACTTTGTCAACTTCATTGGTCAGCTAAGCCCCCCTCAACTCAGGGAGACATCAGGCCAAGGTCCCACCTACTGTGTAGTCCTAAGGATGCCAGGTGCTTTCCTCCTTTAAAAGGAAAACGCCTGGTGTGATCTATTGTAAAAAAAGAGCTTCACAACATGGAGCCTAATTACGAAGAAAACTAAATTATTAGAGACTCTTAAAACTTGGATACATCTTTAAGGGTTTAAGATCAGTTAGCATATGCTTCAGATTTTCTTGCTGTGAAATTCTAAATAGGAGTTTAGATGTCTACAATAGTTACCTTTATGTTTTATTGTTTAATGAGTGATATAATTATACCATGTCATTTATGTGATATAGCATTTATTTATACATTATACACATACGAAGTATACACCATGAATATTTCTTACATGTTTCTTCATAGATGCTTACTGAGAAAAAAGTCATTTCTCTATGCATATATGTATACAAATCCACACACACAAGGAGAAAGGACTGAATTTGTGATCTCACTCATCTAGGAAACTGAAAAAAAAATTATTATTTCTGTCTTGTATTGCTAGCCTGTTGCTGAATTGGGACTGGTGTTTCCTCCCCTTTTCCCCTTTTTGTTTCCTTATCCAGAGATCAGCCTCTGTGTAGCTCTTCAGACTTTGGGAGGGCAGGACTGATGATGAGATGGAATCTTGGGTGAAACTTAACCAAATGGAAAGGTTTAGATCTTCAAAAAGTAAAGAGATTTTCAGCTAAGTAAATTCCAGCCCATTGTGTTTTAGTCACATAGGTCTAAACAGAAGTAGATTCCCCATTTTGTCTAGATTGCCCTGGAAGGGTTTGGAGCTGGGGGGGGGAGGGGGGAGGAAGAGTGTGTTATGCCTAAAGATAAGTCTCTTAGTCTAAGACTGAGTCATCAGAGTCACATCTCCCAGCCCCTTATTAGAATAAGCCCATTTTTTATTATAATATTCATTCTTTGGGGGCTAGGTGGCACAGTAAGAGTACCGACCCTGGAGTTGGAAGGCCCTGGGATAGGTTCCAGCCTCAGATACTTAACACCCACACAAAATTACTGACCATGTCACATTTTAGGTAGGTTCTTATTTGCATAAATGTTATTGGACTCAGTACATGACTAAACTAAAAATTAATAACAATTATTTATGTTCTTTCTTGTGTCAAAGTGAATAGAGCACCGGTCCTGGAGTCAGGAGGACCTGAATTCAAATCCAGCCTCAGACACTTAACACACACAAAAAAAACTAGCTGTGTGGCCTTGGGTAAGTCACTTAACTACAATTACCTTCCAAAAAGCAAAAAAAAAAATAATGTTCTCTCTTCTTTCATTAATCTGAAGTTTTGGTTTAAGAAGAAGATTGAGTTTTTCCCATGAGTCTTTCTGTCTTTAATTAAGAGACATCACAGGAAAGACCACTGGCAAATGAATTGCTGTCAGGTTTCTTCTAAAGTATAAGATTGCTATAGTTAATTTTGAATATCTTTAGGTGGACTTCATTTCTCTTTGCATTGTTTCTAGTGGCTCATCATACAAGTTTTATCAGACTAGAGAAGAGTTAAGCAAATTTCAATTCAATTAAATTTGATATAGTCAAGTAAACAATGACTTAGTTCTCCCTAAACACCAAGAGTAGCAGTGTTAGGTACTTGTTACAAGCTCTCCCAAGCTCTGCTTTCCTTGGTAGTGTCACAACACCTGAAACCCTTTAGCTATAAATTAATTCATGGCAGAGACTGATTCTTTCCAATCTAGCTCCCAAACAGCATAGGAATGTTTCTTAATTGTCCATAGCACTGAGGGGTTGCCTTTCTATCATGGTTATAAATCCATGAATTAAATTGAATGTGCTTTGGTAAAAAAAAGTGTCCTTACTGGGAGGTTTCTTCCCCAATAAAATTATTGGGTGTGTGCGTGTGTGTATGTGCATGAGAGAGATTGAGAGTCAGAGACAGACAGGGGTACAAGGAATGCTTCAGAGCTCTACATAGAAATTTCTAAAATCATACAGAATATGTATATTGTTGCATAAACACCTCCCTCCACTTGTCCCCCTTTTGACCCTCAATTAAAGCATAAGAGAAATTTTTCCTCCTCAACCTCAGTTACTGTATATAACAAAATGGTTTTATTCCAGGTAACTTAATCAGGTGATCTGATCATGGTTCTTCGATTAAATTATGTACTCTAGTAACTAACCAAATGTATAAACTAGGTATGGACATTTCCTGGACATATATTGAATTAAACCATCAAAGTCATTAACTAGATGCCAACAACCTAGTTAATCAAGTTGAGAAGAGTACAGTACTCAAGAGCATTGGATTAAATCACATAAAAATGTATCTATGATTAATGAATATCAAAGGAGAGGCACAAGGAATCAAACTTTTGGAGTTCTTTAAGAAGGCAGACTTGTTGTACCTACACTAGAGTTCATGGGGGGGACAGGAAATGAGTCTAGAATGACTGTCTCACTTCAACCCCCATTCCAGCCCTGATTTCAATACCTTCTGTTAATCTACTTGTTGGAATAACTAAACTAGTAACAAAGCCTTCAATTGAGAGTTGAGAAAGAGGACAAGCTAGGCACTCATAGGAAGACATCTTCAGTATTCTACAAGGGCTAGAACCCATAAAATCTAGCTAGAATTATATATACCTGAGGTATGTCATGAGGTCTCAACAAAAGGAGAAATGGACTTCCATCCAAACACCTCCTGTGGACTAACCCCTTTGTCACATGAGTCCCTAAGTTTGAGTCCATTTTCCTTGTACTCTTTATGTGCTTTGTGAAAATGTCTCAGACTTTTGGTGGAATGCTTTTGTACCAACTCTTCTTACTATATTAACTTAAACACTATTTCTAAAAGAACAACAACCACAACCACAACCACAAAACCCCTGTGTGACGCCAAATGATTATCAATGGAGGGAACACCTGTGGAGTTTCATCAGTAATAGTACAAAGATAGAATTCCAACCTGTCAGTTTCAGCTCTAGAAATCTAAGAGAAGATGTAGTAGTAGCATCCCTCTGGGTACACAACAACCTGGTGTAAATTGAGGTTGGAAGAGTAAGCCGTATCTTCTCACCACCCAATGAATCATTGATAGAGAAGCAAAATGAGAGTTGAGTAGTTCAGCCCTTTTTCACTATGCATTATCATAATCCCACTCACTTGAATATTCATTCTAGACACACATTCTCAGAGTGAAAAGGGACCTCAAAAGACATCTAGTCAAACCTAAACCTGAAAAACTATTTTCCTCTAAAATACACAGTTATCGCTTCCACATCACAATTTTCCCCATTGAAGTTTTGATGCATTACAGGTTGGCATGAGAGATTGAATGGGAATTTTTTTTGCTTTTTATTTGAGGGGGCTATTGGGGTTCAGGGATTTGCCCAAGGTCACACAGCTAGTTTTGTGTTAAATGTCTGAGGGCATATTTGAACTCAGGTCTTCCTGACCCCAGGGCCGGTGGTCTATTCACTGTGCCACCTAGCCACCCCTTAAATGGTAATTTTGAGGGGGTCCTATAGAAGATGAGATGATACATCAAGGCTAGCAGATGACACAGAGCCTACGACCAAATACTTAACAAAAATTTTATAAAGAGGTACTGTAAACACCCCATAAAAGGAAAAGAAAAAAATCAAACTTCTCCGGTATAAAGGGACGACCAAAAATATTTTATGTGATTTTTTTCAGTTCAAGGGGGCACCAAATCCCTAATCCCTGTAATGTATAAGGGATAACTATACCTCCAATCCAACAATTACTTGAGATTTCTATTGATGGAAAAATTACCACTTCCTGAGATATCTCCTTCTACTCTGAAAAAGCTGTTTCTCTGCAGTTTCTAAAAATGACCTAAATTCCTTCACCATTTTGGTCTCATTCCTCTGTATATTTTCATGTTTTTCAATGTCACCAGAACTGAATGACCAAAGCAGAGTATAGTAGAACTATAACCTTCTTACACTTGGAAGCTATTCCTCCCTTAATTCAGCATACAAATGAGTTAGCTTTTTAAGCTGTCACCACAGCATTAACTCGTGTTGAGCTTGCAGTAGACTAAATCTCTCAGATTACAGAATCATAGATTTAGAGATGGAGGGAAATTCAGAGACTTTCCTTCAAAGCTCATTTAAATGGCATCTTAATTTTACTGATGAAAATTGAAATCCACAGTATTTAAGTGACTTGATCAGGATCACATAGCTAGTAAGTATCTGAGATAGGATTGAAACCCACCAGGACCAGGATTTTATCCACTACATTATCCTGCTGTATTGGGCTTGTGAATTAGAAACACAGAGAAAGAAAGAGAGAGAGAGAGAGAGAGAGAGAGAGAGAGAGAGAGAGAGAGAGAGAGAGAGAGAGAGAAAGAGAGAGAGAGAGAGAGAGTGAGTGTGTGAGACAGAACATAAGCTCCTTGAAAGTAGTGACTGTTTCATTTTCATTGTTTTAATAGCTTGTGTTAATAGACTTATAGAAGAATCAAGTTGCATTGTAGATAGAACCAAGCCTGAGTGGAGTCAGGAAGACCTTAGTTCAAATCCAGTCTCAGTCTAGCTATATAATATTCACCGAGTAGCTTACCCATAGTTTACCATTTTATAAATAAGGATAACAGCATCTACCTCACAGGGTTATTGTATCAAGTGAAATTATATCTGTAAATCACTTAACACAGTGCCTGGCACATAGGTAGACAATAAATGTGCCTCCTTTCATCTTAGATTTACATCTAGGAGCTTAGAGACCATCTAGTCCAACCTCCTGATTTTAGAGATGAGGAAACGAGCTGAGAAAAGTAAATTATATAGGTATTAAGTGGTAGAACCAGAATTCTAAAACATTTCTTCTGACTCCAAATCCAAATACATTCTATGCTGTACCACAGATCCAGATCACATTTTGACTCACAAATAATTTTCAAATTTGTGAAGCTGACTTTGAGTCCCTATGTGCATCTTGCCCAGGAATTGAGTAACATCACTTACATTTGTTCCCATCTCTCTAGTCACTGACCCACCATCCTATTTCAGGCCCTTATCACCTCTCAACTGGCATATTTCAGTAACCTCTTAATTGGCCTGCCTATTTCACATTCATTCTTTCTCCAGTGCTCACCCCAGCAAGGTGTTAATGTGATTGTCTGAAAAAGTAGATCTGTTCAAGCGATTCCTGTCCTTTTTAAATTTATTCTTGCTTTTAATTTCAAATATAAAGCCCTTGTTTGTCTTCAGGGTCTTCTATGATAAGGCTCCAAACTATATTTAACATATAATATTAGATATTAATTATATTATTTATTATATATAAATATACATTATATTTATGGTTTATATATTATGTTTTCCCTTTCCATCACTTTATTATCAAGTCAAATAGTCTTTTAGTCTTTACATGATGCATTCCATTTCCTGTCTATCTAGTCTTTGCACTTGTGATCTCCCGTGCCTGAAAAGCCCTCCCTTATTTCCCTAAAAGTTCAGCTTAAATGCTACCCTCTACATAGAACTTTTCCCGATTCCTCCATCTACTAGTTCCCTCGGTACTAAAACTTTTTTTGCACATTTATACATCTATATTTACATATGTATGTATATATATATATGTGTGTGTGTGTATTTTTCCTTAATAGAATATGAAATCCTTGAGGACAGATACTGTTTTGTTATTATCATCTTAACCTCAGCACCTGTATAGTTTTGTGTCTAAAACTTAGTAGCCACTTAATAAATGTGTATTAATTGATTCAAAAACAATAAAGATCTAAATTCAGAAGATGCATAATATATTAGCACTCGTACTGTGCATCTTTACTGTCTTCCACACTCATTGTTCCTTCCACAACTTATTATAATTCACTGCATGGCCTGTTCTCCCACCTCTTTTCAATGAATCCATCTCAAATATTTCCATTAAGGTCACAGCAATATCTACTCCATTAATTATTTCTTAAAAAAATAAACAAAAAGCTCTGTTTGCTCTCTTATTCTAAGTTTCTGTTTTTGTCTGCTATATGGTTCATATTATCTTAGGTAAAAATAGTTTCCTTAGAACTGCTCTCTGGGTTTTCATTTGTGTTATTCTCATATTTCTTGTATATCATAAACCGATGAAAAAATCAATAATCAATAAAAATAATTTTATGAAGTACTTACTATGTGGTAGACATTCTATTAAAGGTTTGGGATAAAAAGAAGCAAAAAAATAGCACTTGATCTCAAGAAGCTTCCTCTCTAATGTGTGTGATAGCATGTAATAGGTATATACAAGAAACCAAGTATATGAGAGGCAGATTTCTAGGGAAAGGCGAAAGCAGCTAAGCATACTAGGAAAGGCCTCAGAAAGAAGGTGTGATAACAGATAAAGGAAATCAGGGATGCTGCTAGATAGGAATGAGGATGGAGTTCATTTTAGATATGGGATACAGATAGTACAAAGGTACACCAAGCAGGTTAGTATGGTGGGACCAAAGAATGTGTGGAGGGGAATAATGTATAAGAGGACTTCAAAGATTGGAAATATCTTTAAATGACCACTAAAAGAATTGATATTTTATCCTAGAAGTAACAGGAGGCCATTGGAGCTTACTGAGTAGGGAGGTTGATGTAGTTAGATTTAAATATAAGAAGATCTCTGGCAGTTGTGTAGAGGATGGATTATAACACTGAAAGGCTTGAGATCTTGAATCTTGAAATTTCTTCCCTGAATTTGCTATTATGATAGTCATATGAAACTGGCAAAATGGAATTAACCAAACTGTGAAAATAGATCATCATGCTTGATAACTATATACAGCATTTGACTCTTTTTTTTGGCATCAACTCAATAAAAGGAATAATAATCAATACGTAATAGAATATCTTCCAGGTGGCTGTACATCCACAGATTCTCATAGAATCAGCATTCCCCCCATGTAGTGCATAGTTATACTCTAAACCTAGATGTTCAAGGAAAGATAGCTTAGCTGTCTCCTACCTTCATGGCTGCTCCTCTTGCAAGAGAGTAAGGGAATATAAGAAGCACAATGAAGTTCCCAGTTGATGTGACTCATGGCAATTAGTCACTATAAGGATTAAGGAATTTCCCTCACAGTTAAACAAAAATACCCTAGATGCCCAAGATACCTCAGGATAATTAAGTACTTAGTATTGAGTACATGACCACTCCCCAGCCATAGCCCTCTCCAGCCCCTATGCTTTGCCTTCCTTTTATATAGTGTTTCTAGAACCCTGTTCAATAGTCAAATTCTACTTTATATTAAATCTCTTCCCTCTATATTTTTTCCAACATCTCATGCTCATTGAACTTAATGTTTTCCTGAAGATACCACATAGCTTTAAAATATTTCCAAGCTTTTGCTTCTCCTTCCTCCTCAAAATGTTCATTAACTTGCTCACAGTTTTCTCCACCTCGCCTGCTCCTTCCTTCAAACTCACTATTCTCCCAGTTTTTCACCTTCATCAACTCACATAATGGATCTCTGTCTACCCACAGCTACCACAGGACTCAAGTTTACCTATTTTAACACTGATCCCTCAGTATCAGAATTCCTAATTATGGTTCTAAAACTAACTACCTGATGAAGCCAACCATAAGTAGTAATGATTCTGAAGTGCATTTGTAGTTTGGTGGGAGACCATTTGAAACCCTGAAACCCTTTGTTGGCATAAGGATAGATATAAGTACATGCCTGGCATACCCTTAAATCACATCATCAATCTGGGCACTTATTGTGTCACTTAGTAACACTAACCCTGAATATTTCACACCCTGATAATGATCAGGAGGAATTAAACATAGGTGATCATTATGATAATTACATTAAATAGTCATTGAGACAATATTGTGTAATCAATGTCCAATTTTTCCACTTTCCTAGCACAGAAACTTGGTTCCTAGCTGGCTCAGAGCTGATCTACCCACGAATGATTGAATCCTTCTCAATGAAAACTCAGAGACCTATCTAAATGGAAATTTTCTTCACATGCAATGGTAGATAGAGATGACAGACAGAGGGATAGCATAGGAGACAAAGAAACATAAAAAAAGAGAGGGGAGAGAGAGACAGAGACAGAGAGAGAATTTTTATAAAACTTCATTGTGTCTTCTGATTTTTTTACAAGAAGAATTGACATGACTTAGCTACTCCAGGAGTACATTAATTTCTTAATCATTAGACAATGATATCACAATCAACATTAACAGCTAAATTAACATTTTAAACCATGTAAAAACTGCATGGTTCTTTGAATTCTCTCTCCCCTTCCCATAACTCCACCACATTAACATGACAGAAAAAGGGGGCTACAACAGCTATGGGCCATTATGAATTTTTCATTGTTTGTTGTGTTGACGTGGCCAAATAATTTGTCACCAAGTGGTTAGCCTGCTGCTGGTGAACTGCTCTGTAGAATGTGATAGTTAGAAAATATAACCATAGGGAAATTCAATTTATCAATAAGCATTTGTTAAATGCCTACTATTTGCCAAGTGGTAGGGATACCAATATAAAAGTAAGAAACCCTTTGATTTCATGAAATTTGCATTCTACAATTATGGAAAATTCAGGAGGAAAAGTTCATTTTCTATTGAAGGGAATCAGAAAATTTTTTTACAACAGTAACTGATATGCAAGCTTATTTTGGTAGCTATCTGAGGAGTGTTTTGGAAATGGGAGAGACAAAAGGCCAAGGGGTCAATTAGTAGTCTATTACAAATGAGAAATGTATGTATGAGTCCTTCAATTATGGCAGTATCTGTGCAAGAGGAATGGAGGGGACAATATTTAGGAGGTTAAGCGAACAGGACTTGGCAACTGATAAGATCTCACTTTCTTTTTTCCAGATTGTGAGATAATAAATGTCCACTAATTTCATGACTCTTCTATATGTTGACCACCATTCCAAGAGCCAGGAAAATATTCATCTTAAAATTCACTTTCTGATGTTCTCTTATACAAGGGGAAAAACCCTAGCATGTGAAAACTCCTTAAAAAAAAACAGATTAAAAAAACAAAACAAAACATTTTCAGCATCTGTAGGAATGGTTCTCAATGAGTAGAAGGGCCGCAAGTGAAATCACCATTGCTTTACTTTATATCCTGGTCACATTTTAAAATCTATTTACGACAAAAACTTCCATGGGAATATTAAAAGACAGTGAGAGATTGAGGTTATATCTATATGCACAAACCCCTTGGCAGAGGAATGAGTGTTAGGAAAATTAAAATGTTGAATTTAGTTGGTAATCAGTATGTTTTGTTTTTTAACTGAATTTATCTGTTCAGCATTTCTCCCTCTCCCCCCAAATTAGTTTATGTATGTAGTCATGCAGTTTAAAATAAAAATATTGAGTGCCCTGGTTTTCCCCTTTTTTTTGAGGAAATAAAAGATTTTCTATGATCCTTTCTTGGATTCTCTGCCTGAATCCAACCCAAGAGGAGAATTGTTTTCCAGGTTCCCATAGCCTCAAACAAATTAACATCCTTATAGGGCTTCAAAATTAGCTGAAGGATGTTGACATATTAGGTCAGGGTTTTACCATGAAAAAAATATATTTGCTCTTGCCCTCACCCAAATCCAAAGCCAGTTTTGAGGTTATCTCATTAGATTTGTTGGTGCTTTGGTGTAAGACTGTATTCTAGGGAAACTGTGCCTGAGCATTTCAGGAGAGATGTTGTATTCTTTCTTTACCCAGTCTCATAGCCATATTTTTTGCTACTTGATTACTTGGAATTATAATTATTTCTTAAATGTGACATCGAAATTGAAGACCATTTGAGAATATACAGCCATCTCATCAGCTAAACTGGTCTCATGGACACTAACTAACTGCAACTGTTATGGGCAATTGCCTCTCCTTTATTTTGTTTTGAGTTTCAAATGAAGCATCCATAGAGACAGTATGACTTCATGACTTCAGCCTGTAGAGGACATCAAGAGACTTGGATTTGAATCCTGACTTTGATGTATCTTATGGAGCTGAAGGGTCACAGGCAATTCACTTTTTTTTTTTTTTTGGAACTTCAATCTCTTCATTGGAGATAATACTAGTAAGCACTAGCTCAAGGGTTCCCAACCTTTTTATTGCATCATGCATTCTACTTTGGTAGATTGGGGAAACCTATGGAGCTCTTCTCAGAATAATGCTTTTAAAAGCACAAAATAAAATACATATGATTACAAAGGAAACCATTTATATTGAAAGAAAGATTTAATGTATTTCTCCCTTCAAGAGAATGAATGCTCTAATTTGTTTTTCCATTTATCTTTTTTTCTTTTTTTTTTACTTTTTGGAGGGCAATTGGGGATAAGTGACTTGCCCAAAGTCACACGGCTAGTAATTGTATCAAGTGTCTGAGGCCTGATTTGAACTCAGGTCCTCCTGAATCCAGGGCCACTGTATGATTCACTGTGCCACCTAGTCTCCCCTTCACTGATCCTTTTGAGGTCTATAGATGACAGGTTAAAAATTCTATACTTCATAAATTAGAGTTACTTGTTTTTGTTTGTTGTTGTTGTTATTTGTCTGTGACCAGATGACTCATATCATTGCTGTAGGGAATTCTATGTGCAGAACCTTGATTCCTGCAAGTAGATGGCTAATTTGATTCTGATTTAGAGTCCTAGAAAGTTCTCTGTGGCACTGAAAAAGCTAAGTTCTTTTTCCATAGACACACAGCTAATGTGGTAGAGAGACTTGAATCCAATTCTTCCTGATTTCAAAGTGACTCATATATCCATTAAATCTCTCAAATTTTGATTAAGTTTTGTGAAAAAAATTTAACCCATAGTTTGGATATGCTACCACTAGCTGGCAGTAGTGTATCAGACCTACATAGTCATCCCAACATCATAGATTGTGGTATAATTAATCCAACATACAAATAAGCCTACAATTCTATTTTTTTTTACATCAAAGCCTTCCCTTCATTGAAAAAAATGAATTCAGTATAGTAAAAAAAATGACTCCTCAAGGAATCAAGAGATGGGGCTTCCAATCAGAGCTTGCCACTAATAAGCTTTTTGATCTTTGGAAATTCACCCTCTTTGGACTTGAGCTTCCTCATCTATAAAATTAAATGATAGAGTGGATCAAATCTAAGGCTCCTTATAGTTTCAAAACTTTAATTTCTTTTACTAAGGTGACAATGCTTATAATTTGCTGCTTTTGTTACTAATTAACTTTTCCTCTATTAATTCACTATGAAACATAGCTGGAAGGAGGGATGCTATATTTAACTTTAAGCTACAGCAAGAGTAGTGTAGTTTAATGTTTGAAAACTACATCTGAAAAAAAGTCTACATGACACACTTTTAAGTTGAATATTCATTAACATTTTGCTATTCTTTCCTTAAGTCTTTAAGACTTTCTTAAATCAACAAAAACGTTAAATTAAATTGCAATTTATTCCTGTATGCCAATTTCGGAGCTGTAAATGTTCACACTGAAATCTGTCATCTCCAGGAACTGTTTCAGCTTGGTTTTACACAACACTGGTCTCTTATCTCAAGAGGCTCACAGTTTGATAAGGGGAAGAAACAACATAAAATTAATTATGTCCCCTCCCCCCCCCAAAAAAGTCAAACACACACATACAGTAAAGTAATTTGGGGCATGTTGAATTTTGGATAAATAGGACATCTAGTTTGAAATGGACTATATATTGCTTATACCTTACACCTGTTGCTTAGATTCTCTAGCTCCCTACAAAGTGCAATTTTTCAGTACTACTTCAATATTTGAATGATTTACAGGAGGAAATAGTGGGGGACCTCAACTTTCCCTTCTTAGAACTAGATAATTCTAAGTAAAAGATAATCAAGAAAGAACCTAAGGAGGTGAATGAGATTTGTGGAAAAGTTAGATATAATAAATATTTGGAGAAAATTGAATGGGAATATAAAGGAATATACCTTTTTTCAGCAGTACCTGGCACCTACACAAAAACTGACCATGGATTAGCACATAAAAACCCCACAACCAAATGCAGAAAAGAAGAAATAGTAAACAGATCCTTTGCAGATCATGCAAATAAATGCAATAAAAATTACATTAAATATTATGCAATGGAAAGTTAAATTAAAAATCATTTGGAAATTAATCATATCCTAAAAAAATGAGTCAAAGAACAAATTATAGAAACTATTGATAATTTCGTTAAAGAAAATGACAAAAATGAGACAACATGCCAAAATTTATGTAATGCAGCCAAAGTGATACTTAGGGGAAAATGTATACCTCTAATTGCTTACATCAATAAAACAGAAAAGCACATCAATGAATTGGGCATGCAGTTAAAAAAAACTTGAAAAAGAACAAATTAAAAACCCCCAGTTAAATAAATACCAAATTGAAAATCCTGAAAAGCAATGGAAATATTTATAAAATTGAAAGTAAGAAAATCATTTAGCTAATAAATAAAACTAAAAAACTGGAAGATAATTTTATAAAAAAATCAATAAAGTAGATAAGTAATTACTTTCTTACGTACTGTATACAATCAATAAAAAACTGTAAATTAGGGTTTGCCAATTTCTGAGCTATAAATGTTCACTTTGAAATCTGTCATTTCCAGGAACTGTTTCAACTTGGCTTTACACAACACTGGTCTCTGATCTAAAAAGGCTAATGGTTTGATAATGGGAAACAACATAAAAGCAATTATATACCAAACAAATAAAATATAGATACAGTAAAGTTTAGTCACAGACATGTTAAGCTCTGAATAACTACAGGACATCTAGTTTGAAATGGGCAATTATACTACTTGCTCCTCAAACCTACTGTTTAGAATCTCTAGCTTCCTATAAAATTCAATTTATCAGTGCTACTTCAATGGCCAATTTCTATAGGTAACCTTTCTTGCCTCCCC
Organism: Petaurus breviceps papuanus; assembly: GCF_028583685.1. Classification (NCBI taxonomy): domain Eukaryota; kingdom Metazoa; phylum Chordata; class Mammalia; order Diprotodontia; family Petauridae; genus Petaurus; species Petaurus breviceps. The sequence continues at coordinate 13,457,157 of NW_027185779.1, read as the reverse complement.
TAATTGTTATTGCTTTCTCCTTCCTTAATTAATTTTATATATTATTTTGTACATGTACTTGTAATTGTTGATAGATATGTTGTATTTCTATTCCATTCAAATGTAAGTTTCCTGAGGGTAATCTCTGTTTGTTTCACTCTTGCTTTCCAATCTCATGTGCCACAGGTATGTGCATATAATAAACAATTCACAAATGATTACTGGATAGAGCTAAAAACATTTTATTTGGTAGAAAAATAGCAATGCATCAAAGGCCCTCTTCCACACAGGTTTCTTATATTCATGCATCAAAATTATTTAAATTCTTTGAAAGATATGATTATGGAAATAACTTTATTGAAATGAATTAAACTTATCCTTTCTTTTTCAATTCAGAATTTATTGAACTTTGCTTTAATTTGTCAATGACCTGATGACACACTGATAGATGGATGCTGTTGAAGTGTGTCCCAGACAATCAATTGTAACCATTAAGATATAGTAAGCTTCATTTGCTAAGGTCTTGTTCAGTACTTACCTCATCCAGGGATTTCTGACTCTTCTTGAAGAAAGTATTCATGAATCATTGGCATGAAGCTAATGAGCAGTCCATATGCCTTTGGCCTCTTTGAATTTTTGATATAGAAATATAATTTTGTTACAATTTTCTGTTCTCCTTCTGATCATCTTTTCACTGAAGCCCTGAATAACAAAGTATATATGATGACCCTCTGATCTTAAGTATCAGATGAGGAATAAAAGAGACAAGTGCACATTGAGCAAAGGTGTTCATCCTTATCATAGAAGAGATCAAATGTAGAGCTCACATGAAGATGGATTATCTATGGTGGCCAGATCCCCAGATGCTCTCCTATACTTACATTGTACTCATTTCTTCAAACTTTGGAGCATTTCAGAAGTAAAAAACAAATCCATAGCCACTCAAAGGGATATGGCTTTATCATAAACAGTAGTAAAACCAAATGAATGAAGACTGTCTATATTATTTCATTTGGTGATGTTATAAGCTCTTATCACAATATGAAATAACAAAGGAAAAAAAGAGAAGAGAACAAAGTCTTTTGGGACACTTTTCATTAGTGGGCATGAATTAGGAATTAATGGCGGATGGGCTTGCCTGTGAATTGGTGAATGGCTGAACAAATTATGGTATATGAATGTAATGTAATATTATGCCATAATAAATGAAAAAATCCAGCCTCAGACACTTAACACTTGCTAGCAGTGTGACCATGGGCAAGTCACAACCCCAATCACCCTCCAAAAAGCATAAAAGATAAAATAAAATAAATAGAAATGAGAAAGAGATGATTTCAGAGAAATATGGAAAAAAACTTGAATGAACTGATCTTAGGTGAAGATAATGGAATGAAGAGAACAACTTAAACTATCAGTAAAGGGGAAGGAGTAACAAGCATTTTTTAAGCACCTACTATATGTCAAGCATTGTACTAAACATTTTACAAATATCATCTCATTTAATCCTCAGAACACTTCTGTGAAGAAGGTGCTATTATTTTCATTTTGCACTTGAAATTGTATTCTATACTATTTCATTTGGTGACCTTTTTTGTTCTTATGGCAGCTAGGTGACTCATCTTCCTGAGTTCAAATGTGACCTCAGACTCTTACTAACTAGTTGCATTGGCTTTGTGCAAAAACTTTTCAATTTAATGTAATCAAAATTACCCATTTTGTATTTCATAATGTTCTATATCTCTTGTTTGGTCATAAATTCTTCCATTCTTCATAAATCTGGCAAATAAACTATTCCTTGTTCTCACAGTTTCCTTATCATATTAATATTTATGCCTAAATCATGAACCTATTTTGACTATTTTTTAGTGTATGATGTATGATGTTGGTTTATGCCTAGTTTCTGCAATATTAATTTCCAGTTCTAGATATGACTGCCATTAGACATAAACAGGTATATATCTGTAAAATTATTCTATACATACTTTTATTTATCAGTTCTTTCTGGGGATGCAGATTTATTTTGTGTTCTTTCAATTTTCTTATAAAAATCTCTCTTTATATGTAGGTTATGTATCCATTTTGACTTTATTTTGATAAATTGTGTAAGATACTAGTCTATTCCCAGTTTCTTCCATACTGCTTTCCAGTTTTCCAAATATTTTTTAAACAAATGATGAATTCTTATCCGCAAATCTTTTCTTTATACTTGTCAAATACAAGATCATTATATTGATTTGCTGTTGCAAATTGTATAGTTTCTCTATTCTTTTGATCTACCTTTCTATTTCTTAGCTAGTACCAGATAGTTTTGGCAATTGCTACCTTATAATACAGTTTAAGATCTAATCCTCCTAAACCTCCTTCCTTTACAACTTTTTCATTATTTCCTTTGATATTCTTGATCTTTAATTTTTTTCCATATGAATTTTGTTACTATTTTTCCAATTTACATTCAAAATTATTATTATTATTTGTGAATCTCCCTCCATCATATTTTTATTCACTATTTTCCTTCCCAGACTCTTTTCACCCTACCCCAGTTACCTTATTTTCTCCCCTTTCCCTCTTATTCATTATTTTAATAACCTTTCTAAAAGCCTTTCTCTTATCTATTTACCTCACCCTCCTAATCTTAATCTGTAAACTCTTCTAAAAGTCTCTCCTCTGCCCTATCCCCCAGTTTTCTCATTTTTCTAGAAGTTCAGAAGGCTTCTAAATCTCTTCAGATGTATATGTTTGCTTCCTCTTCAACCCAAAAGTAAGTTAGTTTCCAACATTACCAGCCCTCCATCCCAATCTGCTTCCTCTTTATTAGTTCTTCTTTTTACACCCTGTTTTCATGTGTTAAATTCTCCTTTTAACCTTTTCTTATGCAATTTTGTTTTTTAGAATCACTTTATCCTACACAACTCAGTCCCAACCTTTTTTTTTTTTCAAACAAGGGTAGTAATGACAACAGCTTTAAGAATGCTATTACTAATAATAATAGCTAATATTAAAAAATCATATATCATATGTAGTTTGACTTTAATCATTGCTTGTAATCAGTCTTTAATGAGTTTCCTATATTTCTTCTGGATCTTTTATATCAAATTTTCCATTCAGCTCTGGTCTTTTTGTTACTAAAAGAATTTCATTTCATCAAATATCCATTTTTTCCCCCTTCAGGATTATACTCAACTTTGCTGGATAATTTATTCTTGGCTACAACTCCAGCTGTTTTGCTCTTGAAAATATAGCATTCTTCATACATTCCTAATTTTCTTATAGTCTTCTTATAATTCACTCCACCTTTTCACCCTTTACAATCCAGATAGACTCTCTGACCTATTTGCTGCAGCTCCTCACAACTGTGGCTCCATTCCTCACCACTTTTGCATGACTATTTCCCATGCCTAGAATGCACCCTCTTCTCCACTCTGCCTTTTGATTCTCAAATTTTCTTCAAGGCTCAATTTAAGTTCCACCTTCTATAGGAAGCATTTCCCAAACCACTTCCTCCTCCCACAAAACTTTGCTTTGGCTCTGAGTTCACCCCTTGTCACTATGTGGTATGTGTTGCATACCTAGAGTCATTTAAATGTGGTCTCTGTCATTAGAAGGTTAGTTCTTTTGGGTAAGGACACTGTTCTTACTTTTTTTGTAAGCTAGTGCTTAGCACAGTCCCAAGCACATATTAAACATTCAACAATATGATTTTCCAGATTCAAGTCAGATGCTATAATCACTTGTATCCTTCTCAGTTACTCCAACGATGTCAATTTTCATATTGTGGTTACAGTGCATACTCTGGAAAACCTACTGCTGCAATGAAAGAATCATAAATTTAAAAAAATCTCTTTACATAGATTTGCTTTTTTAAGGATCACTCTTAATCAAATTATCTTTTATTAAGTTTATCTATGTACATGTATTTTTACAGTGAAATATAAACTCTTTGAGAGCAGGGACTATTGCTATTCTGTCTTTTAATCTCCAAAGTCTGGGAAAGCTCCTTGTATATAGTAAGAACTAAAAAGATGTTTCTTGTATTGTTTGAGCATGTAAACCAATAGTTATTTATTAAGTGCTTTCTATGTTATTCATCTTATCTCCTTGCTAAATTTTTAAAATTAAAATTCTGATATTTTCCTATTGCAAACCAAAATCATTTGCAAAGATTCTATTAAAATATGAAAACTATACCAGCATTATGATTAACCCTTTGACAGATTAAGGGATATGAAGCTGTGTGAGGTTTTAAATTGGACTCTTTGTTGCTAAGTATCATATAGATAATCAGAAAATTTTAGTAAATAAGGAAATTCAGATGCAAATTGTTAGTATACCATACATATAAAGTAATTACTCTGTCATAAGAGAGGTGAGTTATCCAAAGGGAGTTAGCCAGAATTGTCCCAGCAATTTACAAATGTTCAGGAACTAGGAAATAGCAGTATTTAGTCCTTACACTAATTTTAATTCAATAATTTGCCTTTAACTATGTCACTTCTGTGTCATCACAAGATTTTCTGAATGAAGCAGTGCATTAGCATTGTGGGCCAAGGAAAGGATAAACAACTGTGGTAAGAATATTTGTGGCAAAAAAAATAATGTAGTTAACATCTACAAAATAATAGCAATTCAATAGAGTTGCGATTGACAGTTATAGCATGTATTGTGCAATCTCTGAATAGCCAAGTTAAGTTGTCCCTCTAATTACTCTCTGTTTTATCTTCTGTCTGCCATATCTAATTTATATTTCATCTTAGAACCATATACTGGGGAGCATTGGACATTTTTGTTTGGATTGGTCTGAAAATGAATACAATTAGATGTTATTTTTGCCTGAAAGTAACATTACTAAGCTGTATTTTAAGGTTTCCTGGTGAGTAAGCCGGTGACTTCCCAAAGTGCATTTTCACAGTTCTTTTTCTTTTCTTTTTTGGCATGGAAACAATTGTATTTTCTCTAAATATATGTCTCATGTTTTGGTAACTATGTGGTACCTCTGTTGAGAATCCAAATTAAATGCTGTGGGTCAATGTGAAGAAAATAGCTATATTTTAGAAAAATCTAGTATGAGAATTTCTTTATAGTTAAAAAAAGGAGTGTTGAGTCCTGTATAAAAATCCTTCATACAAAATGACCTTTAAATAATCTACTAGTCTACAATTGATCTCTTCTGCTGACAAGGCCTCAAGGGCTTTCCTTGATAGGATTCCTCTTCAAAGCAAGTTGTCAGAGTGCAAACAAAGACAGCTTACACTCTTTGAGCTTACTCTGAAAGTTGGTTTTAAATTGCCCTGTTCCATATTGAACTTATACTAAAACTCTGCTCTAGTTTACTTTCAGGACAGCACTTAGCATATCATGATTCAGGAAAATACTGGCCAGTGTAAGGTGTCAAAAGAACTGTTGGCAATCACTGTGAACATTGTGAATTTATTAGAAACTGAGCCAATTAAATAGGTATAAATATTGTACCAGATGGCATTATCAATTAGCCAGGACTGAATATTAATTTGCTTTGGGGGAAAAAAAATTAAAGCTAGATATCTTTTGTACTATTTTTTTTTCAATTATTTATGATCTCCTACTCTTAGGTTTTCTTGTCCAAATGACTTTCTCTTCATTATGAAGATATTAATTAATATGGGCATCTAGGCAGTGCAGGGGATAGAGAGCTGGGAATGAAATCAAGAAGATTCATCATCCTGAGTTTAAATCCAACTTCAGACACTTAGCTGTGTGACCCTGTGCAAATAACCTGTTTGCCTTGGTTTCCTCATCTGTCAAATGAACTAGAGAAAGAAATGTCAAACCTCTCTAGTATCTTTGCCATGAAAACTCCAAATGGGATCATGAAGAATCAGACATGACTGAAACAACTGAACAACAAAATAAATTTAGACCTGGAAACAGATTTAGTTGTCAAATATCAAGATATCAATCCCCTCATTTTACAGATGTGAAAACTAAGACTTAAAGACAGTAAGTGACTTGCTCCAGGGCATATGGATAGCAGACTCCTTTGGAAATCAGCAAGAACCTTTTACTTCAGATCCAAAACCCTTTCTGCCCTTTTTCAATATGGCAGATTGGAAAGAATATAGGACTTGCAGTGTAGAGGTCTGGTTTCTAGTACCAGCATGACTGCCCAAATAGATGTATGACTTAGGGAAAGTTTTTCTCCTACTGTAATGGGAATGTAAATTCGAAGATCTTCCCTGCCCCTAGGCTAAAGTGCACCTGGAGCTTGGGGTGGGAGGCTTGTTTTTCAGTAGATACTTTTTGATTGGCCAGTGGGTCAATAAGGTTGTTACATTCTCTGAGCCAGGAGAAGGCTATGTAAGCTCTGATGTGAGGCTTTGTTTTGGGGCTCACTTTGAGAAGTGTTCTGTGATTTGATCTGGATTCTGAGAAGCTGTTGTCCAGAGCCCCCCGGCTTTGAAACCCAGATGTTGATTGGGTATGGATGTAATGATTGGACAGTTTGAAATCTGTCTTCTTGATCTGTTTCTGTCTTGATAATTCTGTCTGTATATTCTGAAGTTCGGGGTGCTGACCTATTTCCCCTGAACTAGGTAAACGATACATGTTTGACTGATGAAAGTAAGCTTGTTTACCCATTTTGAGTTGCTTTCCTTTAGCAAAGCAGATCTAAAAACCTGTGTGAGCAGCCACCCTGGGGACGCTGGGGTGCTTGCTGCTACACCTACATGGGGCTAAATTTCCTCATCAGTAAAATGTGAGAATTGAACTAGCTAAAAGCTAAGAAAACTTCTAGTTTTAAAATTCTTTGGCACTTATAAAACTTTCAAAAATGTATAATTCTAATAGTTTAAAAGTTACAATATCCAAGGAATTTTTCTCATGCATTTCACCTTGAAGCAGGACATTTCATATTTTTCTAATTTTAGGACTCTAGCTGAATGGAATTAGTTTGAAAAAATCACTAAGATAAGTTTTGGGAAGGGGAAAATTTGATTTTCTTCATTTATTCTTAAAAATAAATGTGTTTTGAGATTGGAAAAGATCCTTATTTCAGTTGTGTTTTTTGGTTCCATAATCAACCAAGCTACTGGTTCAAAACAGTTCTGATAACAATACTTTCCCCTTTGAATTCAGTATAGTTTTCTTCATTGTTGCTACTTACTTACTACTACTTACTATTATAAATGATGTGAAAAATATATTAGGAAGCCAGAATTACCTAAAAATTTACAAATATCTCTACCCTAAACTGACCATTTTGGTGTCCTTTAAAATATTTTAATCAATAATCTATACATCACAGGTAATCTTAATTGTATATTCAGTTTGATTTGAATGTTAAAGGAGCCCCTAACTCCAGAGCAAAGATCTTTCCTGTCTCTCTCTCTCTGTCTCTCTCTCTCAATCTCTCTGTCTCTGTCTCTGTTTCTCTTTCTGTCTACAATAACTTTATTCATGCTTTCAATAAGATATACAGCTGTTCCTAGGCCCAACTACCAGTTCTCAAACTTCTAAGAAGGAGCAAAAGGAAAGGAATTGTGACTGTTAACTTGTATTAAAGGATATTTATTAGATGTGAGCAATAAATTGAGTGTGTGACTGCTTTTGCTTGGTTGAGTGACATGTGAGTATGGCCCTTAATTTAAATCATGAAGGAACCAAATGAATGTCAAATAAAAATCCTTTAAGGATACTGATGAATGATTGCTAAGAAGACCTTGAATTTATGGCCCTGACAGTAATCTTCTGAAATTAAGTTCAGTCTATTGACCCTTACTACATTTATCTGACTATTTCTATTTAAAGAATACAACAAAAGGGGGGAAAACCTATTAAACCTCTTAATAAGTTAGATATTTCTAGACTGGTCTACCAGGAACTTTGGAAAAGACTTTTGTTAGTAGATATGATTGCCACAATTAATTTAAATAAGCTCGACATATTTTTATAAATACTACAAATCAAGATTTAATTTTTTATTTTGTTGATTGTCTGGGCTTAAGAAAGTGATGGAAAAATGATAAGAGTTCAGATTAAACTTAGAAGTGTGTTGTGGGTACAGTTTTATTTTTCTGAAGAGCTGATTTTTAAACATTAATTAGCACTTCCCTAGCATGCAGAGCAAAGGGATGATTAACCACTGAACAAAAGAGTCTCTCTTCTCAGTTGATTTTAAAAGGAGAGAGAATTTAGGTTTTGCTTTGTTCTTCCTTTTTTCATGACTGTGTGGCTTAGGGCTCCCACACTTCTTCCTTGTAATTCCTATGAATGTGGGGGGAAGTGAAGTGAAGGAAAGGAATTTCTCTCTTCTCGCCCACCATAACAATTATGGCACCTAATTAACCATTGCAGCAAAAGTTTTCCCTCACTAGTTGGGTTTGGGACTGGATCTCAAGGTCCTAGATTTCTGCTTTGTGTTTCTTTCCCTGGGAATAGATAATGACTTGACTCAGATCACTTCTAGCAACAATGTTGCAAGTTGAGAGTCTGGGAGCTCTTGGATCCAGTGCTGGTCTGTGTGAAATAATTTTGCAGAAGAGATGACCATTGCAAGGAGGATATACCCAGGTCATGCACATCTAACTTGCCAGAAAATACAGATGTTGAGTTGCTCTGACGGTGTATATCTGGGGTGAAAGTGAAAATGCCTGTTAACCAATCTCAGAAAGTGTCTCATGTTTTAGTTTTTTAAAAGATATCTTTCAGAAAGATTATAATAAGATTAATAGAATATTATATCATGCTTTAAGTAGTTATACAATGCTTTTGTCACTATGCATTTATTAGTCTTTTATGTTTTTAAGTATTCTTTTGTGGTGAAAAGGAAAATATATATATTAAATATTTTTAATCTAAAAGGAACCCTGTTTTTGTTGTTGTTTTTTTTTGAAGAGGGGAAGGCAGGGCAATTGGGGTTAAGTAACTTGCCCAAAGTCACACAGCTAAGTAAGTGTTAAGTGTCTGAGATTGGATTTGAACTCAGGTCCTCCTGACTTCAGGGCCAGTGCTCTATTCACTACGCCACCTAGCGCCCTAGGAACCCTGTTTAACATTTTTTGAATGTCCTTAGCATAAACCAACAACCACAACATCTAAGTTTTAAGACATTTTCCCTGTGGTTGCAAGTTGGGGATAGACTAAACCAAAGAATTAAAAAAAAAAGCTAAAGTCTTTTATGGGCCAGGTTTGCTCAGGATTGTACTGTGTCCACTCAAGTCCGGAGTTTGGAGTTCTTGGTTTAAGAAGACAACACAACGTCCCCTTGGCAATGCATTATACACTTACTATGCCTAAGGGACCTCAAAGCATGTTGAACCCCCTTATTTTGTGGATTAAGGAATTGGGTCCAGGTATTTTAAAGCACTTGTTGAAGGGTACACAAGTAGTAATCAACCAATATTATAGATATAGAGCCATAAGGTATCTTAGAGGCCATTTAATTCAATCCCTTCAGTTTACAGGTATGGATACTAAGCTCAGAGAAGTGAGAGGTCTTGCTGAGTATCTAACTCAGAGACAGCAAGTACCAAAAGTGGAATCTGAGCCTAAGTCTTTCTGATTCCAAGTCTACCACTCTATCCATTATGCCGCAATGACAGTGATAAAGATTTTAGCCCAGTTCCTTTGACTACGAGGGGGGAGCTAGGTGGCACAGAGGATAGGGTGCTGAGCCTAGAGTGAGGAAGATTCATCTTCCTGAGTTCAAATCTGGCCTTGGACAATTACTAGCTATGTGACCCTGAGCAAGTCACTTGACTCTGTTTACCTCACTTTCCTCATCTGTAAAATGACCTGGAGTTCAAATGGCAAACCACTGGAGTATTTTTGCCAAGAAAACCCCAAATGGGGTCATGAATACACAACTGAAACAACTGAACAATAACATTTGACTCCAAATCCAACACTCTCCACTGAAACATATTTCCTACCCTGTGTAGTGAAAAAAGGTCTTGATTCTTATAACTGGATCTAGAATTTGTGTACAAAGTTTGGAGCAATTGATTAAGGTTCTGTTATCAATGTTGCTGGTATTCATATTGAAAACAATAGCTAGCATTTATGTAACATGGTAAGGTGCTTTCAAGGGAAATCCTCTGATTCACTATAAGATCTTAAAATGTCCTCAGAAACCTCCAAAAGGAAGTTACATAAAATAGAATTTTAGCACTTCTATTTTATTATATTCTGATTTTATTTTTATCCCTACATATTTTAAGTTACCACAGAAAGCATTTTGGTAAAATGAATGAATTTATGAATAAAGAATTTATTAAGTGCTTACTGTGTACAACACATTATGCTAAGCACTGGAAATACAAACAGAAAGAGGAGGTCACATTTTATGGTGGGGAGGAAGAGCATTTGGGGGTGGGCAAGCGAATAAGCATTTAATAAAAACTTCTATTTTCTAGGTACTTTGCTAAAAGCTTTACAAATATTTCATTTGATCATCAAAACATTGAGGGGTAGATGTTATTGTCCCCATTTTGCAGTTGAGGAAACTGAGTCATCTAGCAGAGGTTAAATGACTTGCCCTGGGTCACACATGCCTAAGGTTGTATTTGAACTCAGGTTTCTCTGACTTCAAGCACACTACACCATTTAGGTGATAAAATACATGAAAGGTTTCAGGATTGTAGACAGAAAAATTCTGTAGTCTTAGGGTGTAATGGCAAAACAAATGATAATGGCTCTTTTTTCATGTCATTCTTTTATAGTGGATAAGTGGACTGAGAGTAAACTTCAAAGTTAGGAAGACCTGCCCTCAAATCACATCTCTGGAATTATCAGCTGTGTGATCTTGAGCAGTGCATTCCTGACCCACCGCAGGCATTTTACAAATATTTGTTGACTGACGACCTCTCTGACCTCCAGGCAGTTCTATAAGAACATGGGTTAAAGACAAATTGGCAATATTCATTGGTGGAAAAAATATCAACATTGAAAGTTCCCCTTTACCAATGAAATCACAGATCTGGACAAAAAAAAATCTTTTAATACTGATCGTCCCTCTGTAGTAGACCAGTCAATTCTGTTTACCAGAATGCCCTGCTGTTTAACAAGGGCTTCAGTGTCATCTATAGTATTATAATACTGTTCTAAAATGAAAAATTCCATTATTTCACTTTTTTTTCTTTCTGTTTATAGATTATTTAAAATATAGCTTAGTGACAGTTGGAAATTCATTTCTCATGAATACATAAATAGTTCAAGTGATGATGTAGTAAAAAGAGTAGGAACATCTAGCTTCCAGTCCTAGCTTGGCCCTTTCTCCTTCCATGACATTGAGTAAATCACTTTCCTTGTTTAGATCTTAGGTTCCTCATGTATGAGCTAGGGAACAAAAACTATTTGACCTCTAAAGTCCCTTTGAGTTTGAAATCTTTTTTTTTAATCATTTTTTGCATATAGTCTGATATATGATCATATTTAGGAAGATGATTTAAAGAAATAGGAGTGAAAAAAGGAGATTAAAAACTATAAAATGTTTTTAATATCACTTCTAAATTTCAGTGTCTCCACACATGGTCAGGAAATAATTCAAAGTTCTTCTTTAAGTAAAATAGTATCAAATAATCTATTAGGTCATGTAATATGATTTTCTGCATATCTGAATTTCTCCAATGACCTCAGCACTTTCTGGAAGCAAATCTTCAGAAATCTTTCAGAGCAGTTTCCTGACTCACTCTGCACATCCAAGACCCTTGATGAATCATCCCTTTTGTTTGGTGGCATTTCACTTTCTTTGCATGTGTGATATTATCTGTTATTTAGACAGTCTCTCTCTCTCTCTCTCTCTCTCTCTCTCTCTCTCTCTCTCTCTCTCTCTCTCTCTCTTTCTCTCTCTCTCCAAAGAATGCCAAAGTGTGTTCCAGCAACATTCAGAGATGAAGTACTCACCTTTGACTTCGATCATCTTTATCTACATCTCTGTTCAAAGACATGGGAAAAGAATTCACTAAATTTTGTTCTCTAGGGTTGAAAATCACCCAAATATCCCCTGTACTCAAAGCAGCCTCCTTATGTCTGGCTGGCAAAAGGTCCAAGAAAATGATAGAAAAATATGTCAGAGGTCTTGTTTATTATTCAAGGGAGAAATTTCCAACTTGTACTTTATAGTGCCATATAAGTTCAACATGGTTTTCAAATTTACTTCTCTTTAGGGGAAAGCTAAGGCTTAAGCCCCTAAAGAATAAATACCTCTATTTAACTGATCATTAGATGTCACTCCTCTTCCAAACATATACAGCTGAAATACAGTTTCTGTTTTCCTTGGCAGAAAAGCTGAGCTGCGTCCTACAAAGAACAATGTGCATGAAAATTGGAGCGACAGATGTGTGAACCATTTGGAAAAATAACTCCAAGTGACTTAGACTAAATTTATGAATATCTTTTGAACTGGTCTGGAATCATTTTAAAGGTTTATATCAGAATGGAAATATCTTATACTTTTTTTTTCTCTTTTCTACTTATCTTTGTTTTTGAGGGTCAGTATACCTTGGTGGTCTTCTTTTGTTTTCCATTAGTGAATTTAATCCCTGTGAAAGTGACAGATATCCCTGGAGATGAAAATCTTCCACTTCAGACACAAGCAATATAATACTCTTGCTTTTGTCCCTCTATTATGCTTCCAGTCTTATCATGGCAGGACCACCTTATGCAATTTAAACTTTGCCTAACTGCCTGGGAAATCCATAAGTTTAGTAATTAGATTCTGTCTGTCCATTGAAATAATAAATTTTGAAAAGCTAAGGAAATGTACTTTTCAGGGCTTCTTGTAGAGCTCTGATCTTATTCTAGCAACTCTTCTCAACATTTTCCACATCATTTTGAATGAATGAGCCAGTTACCAAGAACATCATCAGAGTGTTATGAATTATACAGACCTTGACTGCAGAGCCAAGGTTGTTTATTTATCCAATGTAAGGGACTATAGGGGTAGGTGGGGAACTGACTGTAAGATTTTTCTGAAGGGGTCCAATTGGATCCAATGTAAAAAGTGCTATCTGTGGGATCAGAGAACCAACATTTAATTCCAAACTTTGCCTTTTACCATCTATATAACCATGGACAGGTTACTTAGTCTCCTAGGTTGCCTTCTTCTCGTCTTCAAAATGATGAGGTTGGACAAGATAAAATTCATGATCTCTTCCAGCTAACAATTTATAATCTCCTATAAAAACCCAGCTTCTAATTTCTATGGTCCATCTCATTAGTCGTTGTGAAGAAAGTATATTGTATTTTTAAAGATGTATTCCAATTACCTATTTTGTTTTATTAAATAATTCACGTATCAATATTACATTTTACATATAAACATTTTTAAATTTTTTAAATTTATTTTTAGTTTTCAACATTCATTTCCACAAGATTTTGATTAACATTTTTTTCTCCTGTCTTTCCCCTACCCCCACCCCAAAATAGCAAGCCTACTGAATACCCCTTCCCCCAATCTGTTCTCTGTAATATCCTCCCCTTCACCCCCCTAAATTTCTTTTTTTTAAAAGCAATTGGGCTTAAGTAACTTGCTCAAAGTTACATGGCCAGTTATTTCTGGGTGTGGTGCTAAGTATCTGAGCCTGGATTTGATCCCCAGGTCATCCCAACACTGGAGCTGGTATTCTTACTTGCTGAGCCACCTGGCCACCCCTAAGCAATTGGGGTTAAGCAACTTGCTCAAAGTTACACGGCCAGGTGTTTCTGGGTGGATGCTAAGTGTCTGTGCCCGGATTCAATCCCCAGGTCATCCTGACACTGGAGCTGGTGCTCTTACTTGCTGTGCTACCTGGCCGCCTTCCACCCCTAAATTTCTAATAAGGCAAAATAGGTTTCTATACCCCAGTACCTGTATATCTTATTTCCCAGTTGCATGTAAAAAAACAATTTTTAAACATTTGTTTTTAAAACTTTGAGTTCCAACAGGTGGCTAGGTGGTGTAGTGATGTAAGGGTTATGGGATTTAAAGATCTCCCATGCCCCATGGACGTGCTGACATAGCAGAGCAAGAGAAAGTGAAAAGCCGAGCTAACGGTCCTGCGGTTGGCAGTTGGCGGCGGTTGCCTTTTTTTTTTTTTTTGAGTTAGGACCTCTGCTGAGGACTGCCAGGGGCCGGAGCTGCTGGGAGCGTGCTTCCTGGACGCTGGGTGGTTGCTGTGAGTGGGGAGAGGAGGACCTTTGCCTGAGGTAGCCTGTTCTGTTTTAAAGGCTTGAAAATGTGGGTGCTTTCTATTTTATCTACCTGTGCCAATGTCATAACTACTCTGATGGCTTTCACTTTCTGGTTTTGGGACTCAGTCTTTTGGTATCTTAATAAATTTTCTAGTTTATTTCCCCAAATGGCAAACCTGACGTATTTTGTGATGGATAATTATATCAGCATATTTGTAATCTCTATAGGCATTGTGAATATGGCATTGCTGATACATTTGGCGACGAGGATGGGATCACAAAATGTCAGGCCTCTATTTGGAAGCAGTGGGGCTTTAGAGGGAGAAATGGCTATTCCAGGATGAGAGGATTTGCCTTATTCCTCTCTAGCCAGAGAATGGGCTAAAAGCACAGGGCCCTGTGAAAACTGGGAACCAAGGCTAAAAGAGGGAGAACCTGGAGATTTGGAAAGATGTTTGAAAGCAATACCCATAGAACCAGGCAAAGAACTGGCAGGAGTGTGCAGGAGAGGCTGGGTGCTGCTAACAAGTTATCGCCTTATGTGTAAAAGTAGGGATAAGCTGCTGAAGGAAAGAGCTAGGATGGCTAGGGAGTCAGCTGGTTTGCCTGAGGATTCTTCTGTGACACAGCACTCAGAAGAGCAAACTGGAGGGACTCATGTGGTCCAGGAGCAAGCTACTGTTCATGTAGCTAAAAGGAAGCAAAAAACTAGCAGAAGGAATGTGCATGCAGCTTTTGTACAGGCTGGGCAGAGTTGCCCTGACAGCTTCCAGGAGAATGTGTGTGAGGAGAATGGAACAAGGTTAGATGAGGAGTCTCCTAATGTAGAAGCTCTCCTCATACGAAGAAGAAGGCAGGAGAACCACCGAGGCAAAACAGAGTCCAGGGAGATAATTGAGGATTTCACTCAACAGGAGATCACTGATATATTGAGTAGATTTACCCAAAGAATGGGGGAGTCTTTAGTGTCTTGGATAGTAAGAATCACTGATGAAGGCGCAGGAGGAATAACACTGGACAATGAGGACTGTTTAAAATTCATAAGTATCAGTCAGAATCCTTTTGTACACCAGGCTTTTAGGGATCACCATATGCAAGGAGGAAATAACAAAACGAATCTTCTGGCTTTAGCTGCAGAAGGTTGCAAAAAGCAATATCCAACTGAATCTATGTGGCCTAGGGGAGACAGACCCTGGTACTCACTTAGAGACTGTATGAGAAAGTTAAAGGAGGAGGTAATGAAAACTGCTATCCTGATTGGAGATGCAAATGCATATTATGATACCCCCCTAGGAGTTCCTCATAGAAATATCATAGTGAAGATGGCTCCTCCTGCATATAAGCACCTAATTCTGACTCTTTTAATTGGAGAAATAGGGCATTCCTTAATGTATTTTTAAATTTATTTTTCTAAGATCAAGTTATTTAGGCATTCTATTTCCTAATCTGTTCATCTAGGTAATTTATATTTTCATAAATATTCATTAATTTCACTCAGAATATCAGATTTATTGTTATCTAATTGGGCAAAATATTTCCTAATGATTGGTTTAATTTCTTCTTCATTGATGGTGATTTCACTCATCATTTTTGATACTGGATATTTGGTTTTCTTCTTTTTTTTTTTTTAAAACAAATTAACCGATTACTTATCTCTATTTTTCCTAAATCTAGCTACTAGTTTTATTTATTCATTCAATATTTTTTATTTCATTTTTTTTAAATTTCACTTTTGACTTTTAGGATTTCTGATTTGATCCTCAGTTGGGGATATTTAACTTGTTCTTTTTCTATTTTTTTAAGTGGCATATACCAATTCATTGATCTGCTCTTTATTTTGTTGCTGTAAGAATTTAGAGAAATAAATTTCCTCTAAGTACTGCTTTGGCAGCATCCCATAAATTTTGTGATGTTTTGTAATTGTTGCCATTCTCTCTAATGAAATTATTGATTGTTTCCATGATTTGTTCTTTGACACACTTTTTCTTTAGGATTAAATTATTTAGTTTCCAATTAATTTTTTATCAATTTTTCCCCACTGGAGCTCAGGATCTCCCACTGGTTTGCTGAATTGGAACTTGCTGCTGGCTTGCTGGAACTCTTCCTGTCCTGTGTTCCCCCTTTTCTTGAGTGAGACACATCTTTCCTGCTGATCTTCCAAGTTTCATAGGCTAAAAGATTTTCACATCTCCCCCATCTTTTTGCTGGTTTTGATATTTCAGGACTTGTTTTGGGGAATTATTTTATGGATTTGAGGTGAATATAGAAGATTTACAATGATTTACTGTTTACTACACCATCTTGGCTCCTGAAAGTTGATTTAGAGAATTTTTTGATGTGACTATTGGTAGTTTTGATTTCTTCTGAAAACTGCCTATTCATGTTATTTGATCCATTATCAACTGGAGAACAGCTCTTTTTTTTGTTTCAGTTTTCTATGTATATTTGAGAAATGAGGCTTTTGTTAGAGAACTTGCTATAATTTTTCCATTTCCTGTTTTCCTTCTAATTTTTACTGCATTAGTTTTGTTTGTGTGAAATTATTTATTTTACTTCCCATGATCCTTTCTTTTTCTTGTCTGGTCATAAACTCTTCCCTTACTCATATATCTGACAGATACATATTCCCATGCTCTCTTAGTTTATTTATAAAGTCACACTTAATGTTGAAATCATTTACACATTCAGACTTTAACTTGTTATATGATATGAGATATTGCTCTGTGACTACTTTCTGTGCAACTGCTTTCCAGTTTTCTCAGCAATTGTTGGCAAGTGGTGATTTATTACCCCCAAAGCTTAGGTCTTTGAGTTTATCAAATACTAGATTACTATGGATATTTACTACAGAATTACTGTGGACATTTCCTACTACTCTATTTCTTAGATAGCACCAGATAATTTTGATCATCACTTTATACTTTACTTTTAAAACTGGTACTACTAAGATAACTTCTTTCACATTTTTTTATAGATTCCCTTGATATTCTGAATTTTTTGTTATTCTAAATGGAATTTTTCAATTTTTCTAGCTCTGTAGTATTATTATTTCATAGTATGATTTTGCACTGAGTAAATAAATTAAATTAGGTAGAATTATCATTTAAAAATATTGACTAGGTCTACCTAGGGACAATTAATGATTCTCCATTTCTTTAGATCTAACTTAATTTTGAGAAAAGTGTTTTGTTGTGAAGGGAATATAAATGGATATATATATATATATATGTATGTGTGTGTGTAGACATATATATGTCTATATAGGAGGGTATATGTGTATGTGAATACATATGTAAGTGTGTATATATATATATATATATATATATATATATGTACAGCTATACATAGACAGAGGGCACAGGATCAATTGAATAGGAAGGGATGATACTTAAAAGGTGAAATTGAGAGGTGAGAGAGGAATGTAATGAGAGGAGATGGGGAGGGACAGAATGGGGTAAATTATCTCATATAGAAGAGGCAAGGGAAAATTGTTACAATGGAGGGGAAGAACAGGAAGGCAAAAAGGAATGGGTCAAAATTACTATCATTTAATTTGGCTTAGGGAGGGAATGACATACACACTATATAGGGTATCTCACCCTATAGGAGAGTAGGGGGGAGGGGATGAGAGGGGGCATGATGGAATTGAGGGCAGGTTGGGGGAGATGATAGTTAGAAGCACACACTTTTGAAAAGGGACAGAGTCAAAGTAAAGAATAGAATAAGTGGGGGGCGGGATAGGATGGAGGGAAATATAGTCAGTCTTTTACAATATATCCACTATGGAAATGTTTTGCATAGCTACATATGTAAAACTTATACTGAATTGCTAAAGAATCTGGAATTCAAAGTTTTAAAATCAAATGTTTATATATATATAATGTACACACACACAATTTTTTACATGCAACTGGGAAATAAGATATACAGCCATTGGAATATGGAGATCCATCTTGCCCTACTGGAAAGTCAGAGGGGGCATGGGGAAGGATATATGAGACAGCAGATTGGAGGAGGGGCTATAGAGTGAGATCGCTGTTTTGAGGTGGTGGCTAGGGGAAAGACAGGGAGAAAATTTGTAACTCAAAATCTTGTGGAAATGAATGATGTAAACTGAAAATAAACATAAAATTTAATTTAAAAAAGAATTAAGTGGTGGGGAGGAGTAATGGTAAGTGTCCTTCATGATTAGGGAAATGAGAGGAGTTCATGATAATCTTTTTTGCTCTTGAAAATAAAGTGAACTGATAGTTAAGAAAAAAATAGCAAGTTTGTAGTCATATTGTGAATATAAAGTGCCCCAAATAGTATAAATTACAAAAAAAATCACTTCAACATGTCAGGTAAATTAAATTGTTTATTGTTTCTAGTAAAAAAGAAAAAGTGTTTTGTTTTTGTATCCATATAGTCCTGAGATGTAGGATGTACAGAGAAGACTAGTTCCTCTGTTGTGAGGGCTGCCAAACCCTTTTTAGTGTGTTTCAACACCTTTGGTCCCCACCTGATTATAGTGTGCACAGGAGGCACACCTTGGTAAACTATTTTAGGAGATAGGTTAAAACCAGGGTTGAAGGTAACAGAAGGTTCTCAAACCCATCAGTGAGTTAGAGAGGTGTCTATCTCAAGAATACGAAGACTTCCCCTGGCAGAATGGGCAGATGAGAACAATTTGTTCCAGTGGCCATGAAGGTGGCTGAAGCTGGTTCCATGGAGTGCTTCGAGGTTGGTTAGATATCACCAAGGTCATCCACTGCATCCTGAGCCATTACCAGTCATTTTGGTTTTTATCTTGCCATTAGACTCTCATGACTCTAGAAGAGAAAGTGAGGCTGATCAGACTTCGAGCAACTCTTACTCTCTTAAATAAAATTTACATTAAGTCAAGACAGAGTAGCTTCAGAAGGGTCTGAGGAATAGTCAGCATGCTGTTTACTGCCCTGACAACTCCAGAAGAAATGCCAAGAGCAGAACAGAGGTCTGTACACAATGTTTATTGACATAATGAAGGTCTTTGACACTGATAGTCATGAGGGCTTGTGGAAAATTATGGCAAAATTTGGTTACTCAGAGAAGTACATCAGTATTGCACATCAGTTTCATGACAGCATTCTTACATGGTTTCTGGAGAATTAACAATGCTCTCATGCTTTCCATTCACTACACCAGTATAGTGAAGCCGGCCTGTTTTCTTGTTCCCATGCTATTTAGCATGATGTTTTCTGTGATATTGTCAGAAACCTTCAATGAGGATGAAAAGGACAACAGGGTCAACTACCACACAGATGGCAAATTATTTAACTTGCAAAGGAAACCAAGCCAAGACTGACATGAAGAGAGAATTAGTGACTTTCTATTTGCAAATGATTGAGCACTCCATGCAGGTTCGAAGGCTGAAATGCAACAAAGTATGGATCAATTCTTTGCTAATTGTGCTGATTGTGACTTAACACCACCAAGGAAACAGAGGTTCTCCACCAACCAGCACCACTCCAATTATATATGGAACCATCAGTTACAGCAATTACAGAAATTTTGAAGACTGTGGATAATTTGACTTACTTTTGAAGTATACTTTTCCAGGGATGTATACACTGATAATGAGGTTGATGCATGCATTGCCAGAACTAGCTCAGTGTTTGATAGACTTATTTGATAGACATTGTTTTATGTCTATGATACCCAGACAGTATACCAATGACATGCCAGGAAACTCAATTGTTTCCATTTGAACTGTCTTAGCTTCCTAATAATTTGTATATGTATCCATATCATCCTGGGATGTAGTTCTGAAGATCTTCCGGTAGAATAAGGCATCACACACTAAGGTCCTTTCTTGAACTAAAATGCCAAGCATTAAAACTCTACAACTTTGAATGTTGACCATATTATTCAAATGCCAATGTGTGTTTACCTAAATTACTATTTTGTGGAAAACAAATGTGAGGAAAATGCTCACAGGGTGGTCAGAAGAAGTGAGATAAGGACACTTCCAAGGTTTCTCTGAATTTATTTGAAAATATCTCTGAATTTGGAATTTATTATGATACCTAGGAGACATTGGTAGAACATCACCCAGTATGGCATGCTCACATCAAAGAAGGTGCTGTACTCTACGAGGCAAAGCAGAAATGAATTAGCTCAAAAGAAACATGAGATGTGCAAATTTAAAGACAACTCCTCTCCAAATGTTCAAATGGACTATTTGTGCCCAACCTGTGATAGAGCTTTCCAAACTCTTATTGGTCTGATTAATGATGATTGGATATACTATACTTTGATCCCACCATAGTGTATCTGTTCAGTTCTCTTTAAGAATGAAGGACAACAACCAATCATATAGTCCCTGTATTTGTTTTAGCAAGTAGACTCCCAAGTATATGTTGTCTAATGCTATTTTAAATGTAATTTTTTTCTTCCTTATGGGTTTTCTTAGTAGTATAGAAAAATATTCATGATATATATGGTTTTATTTCATATTCTACAACTTTACTAAAATTTATAATTTTTTCAACTAATTTTTTAGTTGATTCTCTTTGGTTTTCTAAGTATAAAATTATATCATCTGCAAAGAATATTTTTTGTGGTCTTATTTGCTTGCTACCAATAATTCTGATTTCTTTTTCTTGTCTTATTGCTATAGCTAGCATTTCTAGGTTAATGTTGAACAATAGTGGTGATAATGACCATCCTTGTTTAATTTCTGATCTTATTGGGAAGGCTTCAAATTTGTCCCCATTACAGATAATTCTTAATCTTGGTTTTAGATAGATTCTGCTAATCATTTTAAGAAAGATTATATTTATTCCTATGATTTCTAATATTTTCAATAGGAATGGGTGTTGTATTTTATCAAATGCTTTTTCTGCATCTACTTATATAACCATATGATGTTTTTTGTTGGTTTTGTTATTGATATGTTCAATTACATTTATAGTTTTCCTTATATTGAACCAGGTATACATTCTTGATACAAATTCCACTTTGTATATGACCTTTGTGATATATTGATATAATTGTCTTGCTAGTTTTTTATTTATTTTTTGTATAAATATTCACTAGGGAAATTGATCTATAGTTTTCTTGTTTTTGCTCTCCCTGGTTTAGATATTAAAATCATATTTGTATTATCAAAGGAATTTGGTAGAAATCCTTTGCTCATTTTACCAAATGATATATATATATATGTATATATATATATATATATAATTGAGATTAATTTTTCCACAAATGTTTGGTAGAATACATCAAATCCATCAGATCTTGGGAATTTTTTCTTAATGACCTCATTGATAGTTCATTCAATTTCTTTTTCTAAGATTAGGTTCGTTAAATATTCTTTTTCCTTCTTTGTCATTCTGGCCAGTTTCTATTTTTTTGTAAATATTTATCCATTTCACTTAGATTATCACTTTTATTAGCATATAATCAGGCAAAATAACTACCAATAATTGCTTTAATTTCCTCTTCATTGTTGGTGTTTTCACTCTTTTCATTTTTGATACTGGTAATTTGTTTTTTTTTCTCCTTTTTAATCAAATTAGCCAGTGTTTTATCTATTTTTCCCTAAAATAAACTTTAGTTTTATTTACCATCTCATTTTTTTTAACATTCAATTTTTGTTAATCTCCCCTTTGATTTTTAGGATTTCTGTTTTGGTGTTTAATTAGGGAGTTTAATTTTTGTTTTCTGTCTTTTGTTTAGTCACATGCTCAATTTATTGATGTGCTCTTTCTCTCTTTTACTGATATACATGTTTAGAAATATTAATTTTCCCTGTGGCTACATCCCACAAATTTTGCTATGCTTTCTCATTGTTGTCATTCTCTTTAATTAAATTATTGTTTTTTAAAATAATTTCTTCTTTGACTTGTTCATTTTTTTAGGATTATATTATTGCATTTCCAATTAACTTTTAACCTATGCTTTCATGGGCCTTTATTAAATCTAATTTTATTGCATTATGGTCCAGAAAGAATGCATTTAATATTTCAACCTTTCTGCCTTTAATTACAAGGTTTTTATGCCCTAATACATGGTCAACTTTTGTAAAAGTGCCACATACAACTGAGAAAAAGGTATGCTCCTTCCAATCTGCATTAAATTTTCTCCAGAGGTCCATCACAACCAACTTTTCTAAGATTCCTTCTTATTTATTTTATAGTTGACTTTATTTAGATATGAGAGGGAAAAATAAAGTTTAAATAATTAAAATGTGTAGTTTTAATATCTATTTACTCTTATAATTCCTCTTGTAATTTAACTTTTCCTGTAAGAATTTGCATGCTATGCCATTTGGCAGATAGATGTTTAGTACTGATATTACTTCATTTTCTTTGCTTCCTGTTGACAAGATGTAATTACTCTGCTTATCCTTTTTAATTGGTTTATTTTTTATTTGGCTTTGTCTGAGTTCATGATTTGTAACCCTGATTTTCTTACATATACATATGTAATATATATATATATATATATATATATTTGTGTATATGTGTGTGTGTGTATTATTTATACATAATAGATTCTGGCTCCATCTCCTTATTTTACCTCTATGTGTGTGTCTCTGTTTTAAGTGTGTTTCATGTACATGGATGGATGCATGGATGGATGGATGGATGGATGGATGGATGGATTCTAGTTTTTAGTAGATTCTATTACCTGCTTCTGTTTTATGGGTGAGTTCATCCTATTTACATTTACAGTTATGATTACTAACTGCTCATTTCCCTCCTTGCTAATTTCTTCTGTTTAGCTTTTTCCTTTCTCTTTTTATCTTATCTTTTCTCTGAAATTTTTTTTGCCTCTGATGACTGTCTTCTTTTATCTGCTTTCACTTTTGTCACCCTTTCTTTTTTATTACTCTTCTCCTTTTACTTCAAAGTTAGACAAGAAAGATTTCCATTATCAATGTGTGTGTGTGTGTGTGTAATTTCCCTCTTTGAACTAAAATATTGCTCCCTCCACTTTAAAAGTTCCTCCTTATGTGCCTCTTTTATGTGACATAATTTTCCTCATTCTTCTTCTACCTTCACTCTTTTTTGTTTTTTCTCACCTTTATAATTTTTCATCATCACAGACATTCCCATACTATTTTTCTAGTAGAATCCTTCTACCTGCCCTAATAATAATAAAATTCTTTGAAGTTTTATGTATTAATTTCCCTTATAGAAATGTAAACAATTTAACTTTATTGAGAAATTTCTGATTTCTATTTCATGTTTAACTTTTTTATGCTTCTCTTGAATCTTGCATTTAAAAATTATATTTTCTACTCAGCTCTGGTCTTTTTTTCAGGAAGTTCTGATAGTCTTCTACTTCTTTAAATACTCATTTTATTTCCTGAAAAATTTTATTCAGATTTTTTTCCTGGATAGGTTATTCTTAGTTGTAATTCCAGTTCATTTGCTTTTGGGATCTCATATTCCAAGTTTCATTAATGTGGCAGCTGCTAAGTCTTCTGTAATTCTGACTGTTGCTACATGATATTTAATGATTTTCTGACTGCTTGTAATATTTTCTCTTTGATTTTTAAAGGCTCTGGAATTTGCCTTTAATATTCCTGGAAATTTTCATTTTAGGCAGTTTTCCTTAATAATTTCTTGAAATAAGATTGAACTTTTTCATTATGGCTTTTAGGTAGTCCAATAATTCTTAAATTACCTCTACTCAACCTATTTTCTGCATCAGTTTTTCTTTTTTTGGGAGGTCGATTGGGATTAAATGACTTGCCCAAGGTCACATGGCTAGTAAGTGTTAAGTGTCTGAGTCTGGATTTGAACTCCGGTCCTCCTGACTCTAGGGCCAGTGCTCTATTCACTGTGGCATCTAGCCAACCCCTGAATCAGTTTTTCTAATAAGAGATTCCACTTCTTTTTTTTCATTCTTTTGATTTTGTTTTATTGTTTCTTGATGTTTAATCGAATTATTCACTTGCACATAGTCAGTTCTAATTTTTAGGAAATTATTCTCTTCAGTGAGTGTTTGTTTTCTTCCCTCTGACCCATTTTGACAATTTTGCTTTTGAAACAATTATTTTTATCATAGAATTTATGTACCTCTGTTGGCCATTAGGCCAATTTTTTTTTTCATTTTTCAAATGCTTCTGATTTATATCATTAATTTCCACCAGATTTTGAGTTATAAATTTTCTCCCCATTTTTCCCCTACCCACCACCCCAAAATAGCAATCCCACAGGATATCCCCTCCTGCAATCTGCTCTCTCACATATCTTCTCTCATACCCCCTTAGACTTTTCCAGTAGGGCTTGGTGGATCTCTATGCCTCAGTGCCTGTATATCTTATTTCCCAATTACATGTAAAATAGTGTTAATGATTATATATATACATATATATATATACTTTTAAACATTTGATTTTAAAACTTTGAATTCCAGACTCATTCCCTTCTTCCCTTGTTATCCACCCTTACTGGGAACATAAGCAGTTCAGTATAAGTTGTGCATGTGTAGCTAATGCAAAACATTACCATAATAGATATATTGTAAAAGACTGACTATATTTCCCTCCCTCCTATCCCACCACCCACTTGTTCTATTCTCTACTTTGATCCCGTCCCTTTTCAAAAGTGGGTACTTCCAACTTCCCTCCCCGCCCCCAGCCTGCCCTCCCTTTCATCATCTCCCCTCTCATCCCCTCCCCCCCACTCTCCTATAGGGTGAGATACCCTATTTATTGTGTATTTCATTCCATTCCCGATCCAGATTAAATGAGAATAAGGTTGAACCAGTTCCTTTTGCCTTATATTCTTCCCCTCCATTGTAACCATTTTCCCTTTCCTCTTCTATATGAGATAGTTTACCCCATTCTGTCTCTGTCCATCTCCTCTCATTATATTCCTCTCTCACCTCTTAATTTCACCTTTTAAGTATCATCCCTTCCTATTAAATTGGTCCTGTGCCCTCTATCAATGTATACCTGTAAACATATATACACACATTCACATATGTATTCATATGCCCATATACCCTCCGATATACACATATATGTGTGTGTGTGTGTTTCTATTCTCTTCAACTATTTTCATACTGAGAAAAGTTTCATTAGTTAAAATTATCGTTTTTCCATGTAGTAATGTTAATAGTTCAACTTTGATAAGTGGCTTATTATTTCTTTTCCCTGTTTAGCTTCTCAAGCTTTTCTTGCTTCTTGTATCTAAATGTCAAATATTCTATTCAACTCTGGATTTTTCATTAAAAATGCTTGAAAGTCCTCTATTCCACTGAATGACCATATTTTTCTCTGAAACATGATGCTCAGTTTTGCTGGGTAGGTGATTCTTGGTTTTCATCCCAGCTCCTCTGCCCTCTGTAATATCATAATCCAGGTCCTTCAATCCCTCAGTGTAGAAACTGCCAGATCCTGTGTTATCTGGATTGTGTTTCCACAATATTCAAATTGTTTCTTCCTGGCTCCTTGTAATATTCTCTCCTTGATCTGGGAATTCCGGAACCTGGCTATAATATTCCTAGGAGTTTTCTTTCTGGGATCTTTTTCAGGAGCTGATCAATGGATTCTTTCAACCTCTATTTTGCCTTCTGGTTCTAAAACATCAGGGCAATTTTCCTTGAGAATTTCTTGGAGGATGATTTCTAGGTTCTTTCTTTGATCCTGGTTTTCA
Organism: Petaurus breviceps papuanus; assembly: GCF_028583685.1. Taxonomy (NCBI): domain Eukaryota; kingdom Metazoa; phylum Chordata; class Mammalia; order Diprotodontia; family Petauridae; genus Petaurus; species Petaurus breviceps. Next base: position 13,431,397 of record NW_027185779.1, on the reverse strand, counting down.
GGGAGTCCAGTAATTTTTAAATTATTTTTCCTGGATCTGTTTTCCAGGTCAGTGGTTTTTCCCATGACATATTTCACATTGCCTTCTATTCTTTCCTTTTTTTGGATCTATTTAATACCATCTTGATTTCTCATAAAGTCATAAAGCTTCCCTTTGCTCCATTCTAAATCTGAGGGAATGATTCTCCTCATTGAGCTCTTGAGATTCCTTTGCATCTGGCAAATTCAGCTTTTTAAAGCATTCTTCTCCTCATTGCCTTTTTGAGCCTCTTTTGCCATATGAGTTAGTCTGTTTTTTAAGGTGTTATTTTCCTCAGTCATGCTCTTGACTCTCATTTCAAAATTTTCTTGCATTATTCTCATTTCTTGTCCCACTTTTTCCTCCACTTCTCTTATCTGCTTCTTAAGATCCTCTATGGCCTGTAACCAGCTCACATTTTCCTTTGAAGTTTTTGGTGCAGGAATTCTAACTTCACTGTCTTCCTCCTGTTCCATGCTTTGCTCCTTTTTGTCCTCAAAATAAGAGTCTAATGTTGGAATCTTCTGACTGCTTTGTTTCCTTTGCCTGGTCATGTCGCCCCTCAGTCACTTGACCCCTGGGCTTTTTGCCCCAGTAGGACTCTGCCACCAGTCAGTGGAGCTTTCATCCCAGATGCTGGGGTTTTCTCAGCTGCCGGAGGTATTAGTTGGGTGCCCTCTCTGAGGCGTCCACACTCTCTGGCAAGCTTGTCATGTACCCCAGGACCTTCACCCTAGACTGCAATCCAGATCCAAGAAGGTTAAAGCAAGTGCAATTACCCCTCTTACTATCCCTCAGACTGGTAGCTTGGTTCCCCTACAATCTTCAGTCCAGGACCAGAAGCTGCAATGTGGTGCTGGCTGAGCCAATTTTTCTCAATGGCTTCTCGCCCTGGGGACAAAAGCTGATGCTCTCCCAACTACTGGTGCCAAAATCCATACTGCACTGACCTCTCACTTTGCCCTTCAAATCTATGTGTTGATACATCTGGAAACAGCCACAGGTGCTGGTGATCTGGAGTCCCTCCAGCCAGCTGCTGGTCAGACCCGCTCTGGAGCTAAAACCTCCAGCTCACAAGGGCTTGCCTTGGCTCCCAGAGCGCTGTGCTGGCCGAATCCTGCCAGCCTGCTGGGCTGTCCTCAGCGGGAGGTGAGCTTCTCTGTGTCATTTTGTGGGTTATGCAGCTCCAAAGTTTGTTCAGAGTCCCTTTTCACATGGATTGCTGGTGTGCTAATGTCCTGCTTCTACTGTGCCATCTTTACTCTGCCCCCTGGCCAATATTTTAAGGTGTTATTTTATTCAGTATTTTTTGTGCTTTCTTTTACCATGCAGTTTATTTTATTTTTGTAACATTTTTCTTTGCTTTCATTTTCTTAACTAATTTTCTTCTTATTTGACTTTTTATTTTTTTAACTCTTTCAGGAATTCTTTTTTAGTTGTGTCTAATTTAAATGTTTATGGCTTTGCTTGTAGCCGTTTAAAATTCATTATCTTTTTAGTTTGGGTCTTGATCTTCCCTATCACTATTGTAGACTTTTATGGCCAGGTTCTTTTTTTTTGTTTGCTCATTTTTCCAGCTTATTCCTTAATTTTGTACTTTATGTTAAAGTTGGGCTCTGTTCCTTGCTTGGAGAAGAGGGACATTGTCTTAAGCTTCAGGATTTTCCTCATTAGTGCTTTCAGAATGAGTTCTTCGGCTTTTGAGATTTTGGATGCTTCCAAGATGGTGTGATCTGGGGAGTGCTGTGGTCACTGCTCTCCTGATCTTCATTCTTTTCCTTACCCTTAATGGGGGCCTTCCTTCTTTGAGATTGCAATCCATACTGTTTCTCAGAATCCCTTCTCCCTTGGGACTAGCAACAATAATGTTCTTCAGGGTTCCTAATCCCTTGCAATGGGAAATGGTACTGTTCCCTAGGACCCCTGATCACTTGTGACCAAATGGGGTACTGCTTCTCAGGGCTCTTGCTTCCTCTTTACCATGAGTACTCTTCTCTACCCTTGAACCATGAGTGGGTATAGGAAATGGAGTTGCCAAAAAGCATCTGATCCTGCATTCATTCTAGCACAGGGGTACCCTGTAATCTCTTTCTCATCAGTTTCTAGGTCCCCTTACTGTCTCTGATTTGAGAGTTCCTGAAGTTTTTTCTGCTTCTATTTCCACTACCTAATCCCACAACTGATGTTTCGATTATATGGGCTCAGAACAGCCTCCCACCCCTGTGTCACAGATCTCTTTTTCTGACCATCTAAGTTTATCTTGGGCTAGAAGAATGTCTTGCTCTGACATTTTTTCTGTCTCTGCCTCTTCATAATTCAATTTTAAACAAGTTTTTTTAGAGGAGAATGTTCTAAGAGCTTGGTTGAGTGCTTACTCTGCTCCACCCTGAAAGCTGAACGTACATTGTAAAATCTGAAATGCTACAGAAATACGAGATGTACTTACTATGATTCTCAATGGTACTTCTGTGTTGAGTGTGAAAAACATGTCCTAAAGGACACATCTGTTAATGTTTATGGCATGGCAATGACTTTTGGTTAAGGCCAATATAGAACTGTTGATTTATAAGAGAAACAGAAGCAAGCAACAAACAATAAGTAAAATTCTCCTTTTCTTCCCTAGGTTACTGATTCCCTTGTGAGATTAAAATCCATGTCCCTAAATAAAAAGACAACTGTGTTCTGAGGTCATGAAGGCTATAATGGCAAGGGCTTAACCCTAATTCTGCGTATGAAAAAGTATTATTTCCAATCTACTTGAAGAAAATAAGTCTTTCAGTTGCTTACTGAGCTGGAAATCATTGTGAGTCCAAAAGCAACTAGCAGCCCATGGTGTTTCCTCTTTCCTACTGTCTGTGTTCAGATGAGGAGGCAAGAATTAATGTAAGCCCCTGTTGAAGATAGAAACCATGAATTTTTATGTTCACATCTGGTCCACCACTGTATATCCCATAAGCATGTGGTTTTACTGTTACTTTGGTATCTGTAGTGTCTATTCTTTCCTACTCTTTGAATTTAGTCAAAAAGACTATTTCTGAGAACTTTTAACTCTTGAAATGTTAGGAATGAGCTATGGGAAATCCAAGAGTAAGAGTCCATGCCAGACTTTGTGGTCTACTAGCACAGTCTCCAAAGGAAAACAATACCTGCCTCAAGAGTGGACTGACCCTGCAACCAAGAAGATGGACCCTGTGAAAGGAGTGAGCTGGGGTGAAACTCATCCACCAGTTATGCATTTGGATATGAACTTAATGTAGCAGAGGCTTTGCAGAAAATTCTTTAACTTTGAACTCACTTTTTCTAGGACTTAATATGACATAGGAGAAAATATATTGGGATATGAGGTAGAATGTATGTACTTCTACTCTTGATCACCTCATTAAATATCTCTTTGTAAAAGGAGGGAGAAGGGAAGAGAACAAACATTTATTAAGCATATATTATGTACCAAGCATTCTACTAAGTGTTTTACCAATATTACTTCATTTGAAATTAATTAGAAAATGATATTGAAATTCTGATCACTGGTAGTTGATATTGAGGAAAACATGCTAGAATGAATGTTCAGACCAATTAAATTAGATAAATAAATTCTTCAGGGTAGCCCTGGAATCCCAAGGTACAGATGTTGTGAGCCTAGCCTTTTATTGTAGTTGTTTTTGTTCAGGCATATCAACTGTGCCTGAGTCTTTGTTGTCTCCATTTGGCGTTTTCTTGTCAAAGATACTGGAGTGGTTTGATATTTCCTTTTCCTGCTAATTTTGCAGATGAGAAAACTGAGGCAAATAGGGTTAAGTAACTTGCCTAGGGTACATAGCTAGGAAGTATCTTAAACCAGATTTGAGCTCAAGCTCTCCCATTTCCATAATCAGTGTTCTATGCAATGTGCCACCTAGCTGCCCCCAACCTAAGCTTAGGAACTTGATTCATCAGTTTGACAGAAAGTTGGGATGAAAATTCCCAAAGTTCATTTAGGCTGTGTATCTTTCTATAACTGGTAATTGCCATTAATGACCCTCCATATGGAGTTAACTTATTTGAATTGAAAAGGATGAATTTCTATAGCAGATTCAGGGAATCCTAATGGACAAGTTCAAAGTTTTTTTTAAGCATTAATAATACTAGATAATTGGGAAGCTAGGTGGCACAGTGAGTAGAGTGCCTGCCCTGAAGTCAGAGGACTGGAGTTCAAATCCAGCCTCAGACACTTAACACTTATAGGTGTATGACCTTGGGCAAGTCACTTAACCCCAATTGCCCTCCAAAAAAAAAAGCAAAAACCATCAACAAAAAAGAGTCTATCCAATATGGCGAACTTTCAAATAAAAGGCCACAAAATAATGAAAATAATAATAGATAAAATTTATATAACACTTACTATATATCTGATACTGTGCTAAGAAATTTACAATTATTATCTCATTTGATCCTCATAAAAGCTCTGAGAAGTAGGTGCTATTATTATGCCATTTTTCAGATGAGGTGACTGAGGCAAACAGAGGTTCAGTGATTTGCCCAGGATCACAAAGCTAATAAGTGTCTGAGGCTGCCTTTGAACTGTTGTCTTCTTGACTCCAGGCTCAATATACTTTCCATTATGTTACTTAGAGACCCACAATGTGGTTAGCTGAATTAGAATATGAAAGACTCTTGAATGATGCATTGTTGCTAGAAAAAAAATGGGTCATGTTTTTATTTAAATTAGGAGCGGATACTATAGGAACCTCTGGAAAGAATTCTGGGAGGTAGAGGTTGTAGAGTCATAAATGAAATTATATCAGTGATAGAATAGTTGAACATAATGTAAAATACACACCTAGTTACAAACTATATGAAAATATTTTTCAACTTGCACAAAAATTTATGCATTAGCCAAGTTTTTTAGGCAGAAAATAGAGATGTACACATATTTGAAAATAATTGTATCCATATTAAACTTCCAGCAGTAATACTTTGGGATGGGGAGAGGATGGATAGGAGTTGAATAATAAGAGGTCCTGGCAGGTAGCAAAATCTGTTGCATCATTTTTTTTCTTTTAATGAGGATTAAGTACCAACTAGTAGGAGAAAAGATTTTGTCTGCCCCACTTTTTTTGTCACCTAGTTACCTAATATTCTTCACAGCCCATAGGTGCTGACTTTTCCTTTTTATGGAGGAAAAGAACAGCTATAACTATCTGCAGGAAAGAAGACAGAATTGCTGGGGATTTATAGTTATCATTTCCTAAAGGCCATTGAGTATTAGGTACACCCCAGTGCATTTTGGGTCATTCTGTATGTTTCATGCTACCTGGTACTTTGCTCTCTAATTTTAGATGGTAAAATGCTGTCAGTCAAGAAATGAAATAGCTCACTGTCAAAACAGTAATCCCTGTTTTTTTTTTTTCTTTTTTTCCCCTTTTTCAGTATAAAGCCTTTTAGGCTTAAAAAAAAACAAAAGCACATTTGAATTGCGATGTATATATAATACACAAAAGAAAAGGAGGATGTGGAATTTCCCTTTTAAAAGATTTTTTAAAATAAACAAAGAAATAGAGGTAAACAGACTTCTTTCTGGGAAGATCTGATCTGACTGGAAGTCAGGAGCAGATCAGATGACCTCTTCAAGCCCCTTCCAGGCCTATGATTACATGAAGAGTTCTGCCAAGTGGCAGAGGAAGAATTCCAGCCATAGGAAAACATGTAAAATGGCACCAACTCATTATGGGCAACCCCATTTCACCTTTATGTTACATATTTTTTTTCCTGTGTAAGCACTTCTTATCTTCTAGGACACAGTGCTTGCATTCTGCTTATCCATTCTGTCCTGGGTATCCTGATCCAAAACACAAAAAGTAATTTTATTCTATTTTCATATATTCACCCTTTAAATGAATTTATTCCCAAACCACGGGGCTACAATCCATCACTAGACCTATTTGTCTAAACTTTTCCATTAGATTGAACCTATAAGAACTTTGCTTGGTTTCCCAAACTGCTAATGTTCTTCCCTCTATGATTGATATGTCTGTACACATATGTATATGTTGGATGTACATTGATGTACATGTTTTCTCCACCACTGGAATATCATCCTTGAGAAAAAGAAATATGTTTTGCTTTTCCTTTATGTGCATAGTGTTTGGCACAGTGTCTGACCATAGTAAGTGTTGGTTGATTTTAATTTGTTTGCATAGCCTTCCAGAACCCAAGGGCACCTCCTTGGCACAAGGAAAGAACAGTAATAAAAATACAATGGAGAGAAAAAGAATTGGACAATAAGAATTCATTCAAACTTCACTCTCTGGAAGCTAACAATACCAAAAAAAAAGTTCTTTCCATTTGTAATTGTGAATCCAATATCCTGATTGAATTAACCACCTCCCACATTCATGAGAAGAAATCATCAAGAAAGGCTTATGTACATTGAGAAACTGCTAGTTTCCTCTGCCTAATCCCACAGATGTGTAGAGAAGCCAAGTTCTTTTCAAATTCTCCTTCTGAGAGGACTTGTATAAAGTATAGCTTTCTTTGGCAAGCCTTCATTTGTAGTAAGTTTTGCTTTCCTAAATTTGTTTATTGAAACAGGAGAAAAAACAAGCAAGATCTAGTGAACCACCCACAGAAAATAAACCAGGATGAAGAGCTGACATAAAGAGATATACTATGAAGAAATAATTTTCTACAAATATTCAGGGTAGTCTCACAACAGGGTAAACAACTGGAGATACAGCTAAAGTACCTAAATTCAGAGGTGTCCTGATTGTGCATAATCACTATGGTTTTCAAATAATTGACCTGCTCAGAGAAAAGACAGGACTTTATCTTGGCACTCTCTTATGGATATTAAACTCCTATCCAGCTATAGTGAAGTGAGCAGGACTTTTCTGCCTAATAGATCATTTGATTTGAATTTGACAACCCCAATTCAAAGTTGGATTTCTTTGTAATCACTTTCTTAAGAGAGTCTTTTTGAGCTACTCACTCCATCTTCTCCTCAGATAAAGGTCAATAGAAGGCCATTCCATGAGGGTAAATTGTCAGTCCTGCAGCAATATCCACTGAATAAGCCTATGGCTATTTTGGGCTCAGAGTGACAACCATGTGAAATAATAATGTAGCTATATCAAAAAATGGAATTAAACTGTCCTTATGTACTGAATCATAATTATAATATCATGAGTACTTAGCAGAACTACAGGATGGTTTTGTGATGAGCCCTCAAAAATATGAAATTGTAGTGACTTTAGTCTGATTTTTAAACTGAATGGGCAGGCTTTACTGATGAGAAATTTTGTGATTGCCACGAATTTAAATTCTGCTTTCTCTTTTCAGTATTTTTTTTTCTTTTGTACTCTAAAACATTGCTGTTTGTTCCCCCCATCAGAACACATGGTATATTTCTGGTAATTCAAAGTAGATACCAATGCTTCTAATATCTCAGATCCACGAGAGTTCAAAGTCTATACATTGTGGGCTGTTTTGTTTAGGATTATCAGAGAAAGAGGGAACACTCTGAGCTGCATTGAGACCAGAAAATACTAAGTAGGGTTACCAGAAGATGCATAAGAGACCGTGATAAAAATCTTCAACAGAACAGGGTCTAGATTTCATATCCTTGTCAAATATCTTTTATATAAAGATTTTCTTAAAAAGAACAATTACTTCCATTTTCAGTTGCTTCTGAAAGACACTGTGGTATAGTAGATAGAGGACTAGAGTTAGAAAGACATCAGTTCAAATCTTGCCTCCGATACTTACTATCTCTGTGACCCTAGGTAATCACTCATCTTCAGTTTTTCCATCAATAATATGAGGATAATAATAGTACAGGGTCATAAGAATCAGATGAGAAATTATGTGGGGTTTTAATAAACCTTGAAGAGTTATATACATGCCAACTATCATCATCACCATCATCATCATCATCATCTCCCAAAGTAGCAGAAAGAAAATGAGATTACATTAATCATACTCTTGGTGAGGTTTACTATTGAAACCACAAATGGTTATGTTGTGAAGAACTGAGAAAATTTGCTACTCCTAGAGAATTTCTTTTGTAAAAAAATAGGACATGGTTTTACAAAATTATTTCAAGAACATGGGCAGCAAGGTGCACAGTAGACAGAGCACTATCAGGAGGACCTGAGTTCAAGTATAGTCTCAGACTCTTACTAGTTGTGTGATTCTATTCAAGTCACTTAACTCTGATTGCCTCTAAACCAAGTACAAAGAATATAAAAAGGACCAGAAGGATTTCTGTCTTGCATGATATCAAGCAACCACAGATAAATCTGTAGGACAGCTACAGAATCTTTCACATTAAGAAAGAATACCTAACATTTGTGGAAGTTGTGGTTAGTGACTAGTGTAGCCTTGGAGTCAGGAAGACCTGGGTTCAAGTCCTACACTTGATGCATGCTGGTTATATGACCTCGGACAAGTCATTTTACTTCTAATTGTCTCAGATAACTCTTCATAATTACAAGTGGAAGATTTATAGTGGAATAGGATATTTCGTCATGGAGAATTGCTGATATAAATGAAATCACAGATCCAGACTGATCTTTTGCTTTCCCTTTTTCTCTAAAATACCCACAACCAGACATCTCACATTTGTAGAGAGCTTTAAGTTTTCCAAAGTGATTGTCTCAAAGCAATATTCTTTGGAATAAATAATGAAAATGATATTTTCCCATTTTATAGATGAAGTTTAGAGGTTAAATGATTTGCCCACAATTTACAGGGGTAGTTAATTCTATAGCCAAGATTTGATTGGAGATCTCTCTTGCCTTTAAGTCCAATACTGTTGTCATTACACAATGCTTATTCTCATAAAACAAATGAACAAAATTTCAACAGAGCCCCTAAAGTAAAATTTTAAAAAGTTACTTGATTTAATGATAACATATAATACAGGCTATTTTCTACAAATTTATATTGTCATATATATGTATATATGTAAAATATATATAATTATAAGAATTAAATTAATGAGAAGAATGTGATTGCTATGAATAATTATTTTGTAATGGGAATTATTTTATAATTGTTGAATGAAGTAGTTCACTCCACTAAATACTTCATAAGCATTTTTTATTTTCTCTTCTACTTTTATAATAAAATATTTTAGTAAAATATTTAATTACTATATTTTTTTTTAATTTATAATTTTTATTTCAATATGCTTTTTTGTCTTCTTAACTTTGCCAAAACTGCAGATATTTCAAATTAATCAATGGTTTCCTGACTATATTCAGATTATGTTGCTCTGTCTCCTTTTCTAGATCCCATTTATCTCTTGCTTTCCCCCATTAAAATATAAGCCCCTTGAAAGCAGAGGTCATTTTTCTTTTTGTTTGTATTTCATTTCTATCCTCAGTACTTAACACAATGCTTGCCTGACATATAATAAATTCTTAATAAATCCTCTCTCTCTCTCCCCCCCCTCTCTCTTTCTGTGTATATGTATGTGTGTGTGTGTGTGTGTGTGTGTGTGTGTGTGTTACGGGGCATTTAAGCTTCATTAGTTGATATTTATTTCACCATGAGTCTAATAAATTAAACACTTTTGCTTGCTTATCTCTTTCAACTACCAAGATTTGTCCAATTATCTATAATGTTTACAGGCACAAATACCATTATTCATAGTGCAGGTTGGGGGTGGGGGGCGGCAACTCCCTAAATGGATACCAATTTCTGCAGGTAGCTTAGATGAGAACTGTGGCAACACCAGAAAAACACGAACAACAATATGGTAGTAAAAATAACTTAAAAAAAAAACAAAAACAAGAATAAGCTTATGTTTCTAACATCAAGAGGAAGAAGGGAGGAGACCCTGGGAAAAGGCAACCAAGTGGGAAATCTTTCTGTAGCCCTAGTTTAATCTGGATGGAAGGTTCAGTATTTCAATTCTCCTTTTTTTGTATTAACTTGAATCACTAGGCAGTAACAAATAAGGGGTTTCAACTATCCAGTTAAAACCACTACCTGAATGATAGGTGTTATATGTAATAATTAAACTGGCTGGGTTTGAACAGGGACCACTTCACCTTTCCTTATGCTTTTTCCCTCCACAAATTCCTTATCTCCTATACACTTCTGCTATCAAAATGGATTAACAATCTGCTTGTGCATTATTTGTTATTTGGTACATTCAGTGTTTGATTCTACGTTTTAGAATCTACCTTGCCAGTTAATCAGCTTTGGTCAGCCTCTCATTGTTCTCCACATCAGAACACAAGGGCATTGGACATAGAGCCATAAGGGACTTTAAAGATCCTTAACTGCAAACCACTTAATTTTGCAGACAAGGAAACTGCCTAGGAGCCCTAGGGAATTGAAGTGACATTCCTAAGGTGAAGAAGTCAACAGTTAGCAGAATTTGTTCTCAAACTCAAGTCCTTTAATTCCACATCCACCATCTTTGCCTGGCTTTATGCAAAACAAAATTGCTGTTTCTGCTATTTGTGTGTATGTTTTTTACTTTAATTTTTTTTCTTCACAAAATCCTTTGACTTGGTCCCCCAAAACAGAGATTGCTAAATGCTACCATAGGACATCTCTAGATTCTGGAATACACAGGAGGTGCTTAAAAGAAATAAGTCCAACAAGCAAGCATTTATTAACAATTACTGTGCCAGGCACTGTATTAAATGCAGGGATTATAAATAGAAAAAAAGAGATAGTCCCTATTCTCAAGAAACTTATATTTTAATGGAGGAAGATAACACATGAGGGAGGAGAGAGGTGCATGTGCAGAGACCTGATTGAGAAAAGCCTAAAGAGACAGGAGCACAGCCCAGAGAGGAACAAAGGAGTAAATATATCTAAAGTGGTTACCTCCTTAAAATAGAGGCTCCAGGACAAACTGACCAAAGAGGGCATAGGTCACAGGTATCTTCCAGCATGAAAAGATGCCTGGGACATCTTGGAAAAAATAGTCTGGAAAGTCATCAGGAATAGAGTATAGAGAGGAATGAAGCACCCAGAGATGACTTAATTGCTAAAGATTCATGTAAGACTCAAATTCTATGCAAACCCCCAAACAAATCAATATGAATCAAAGATTTACACCAATAAAGTGAAGTAACCCTAACCTACAAAGAGAGAGAAAGCCAGATAAAAGTGATGTAAAAATTCCATTGGTCATAATTATTAACAGGATGATATGCTTATTACTTATTTGATGCTATCCATTTAGTTAGTCAGGCTAAAATTTCTCATGTAGTAGCTTCTCTTTCAGCAGTGTCCTGGAATTATAAAATGTTAGGACCATCTTCCTAAAGTAGAAATTCCTCCAACCTCAAAGGCTGCCAAAGTAATTCTTTGACTTCTGAACAATGAATAGTTCTTTGTCTGAAGAGACAGCATTATTAAATTATCTTCAGTAATTGGAAAGGAAGAGTATGTGAGTTGCAGGAAGTCTGGAGTAAAGTGAAATCATATGAAGTAAACTAAACTTATCTTATAAATGCCATATGTATGAGCTCTTTTAATAATAATTTTTGGGGATTTTAGTATGAAAGCAATAAACCACCAGCTTGTCATATTGTTTTAAGAGGCAGAAAACTATAACTTTTTTTTAAATTGGAGAATAACCTCTTCTTTCTGGTTCCCTAATACAAGTACTTCCCATCTTATTCTTAAACAGAAATAATACCATCATTTGAATGATAACAATTTGTTCATTTTTTTCTTTTTTAAATAATGTACTTTGAAAAGTTTTTTTTACCTGTTTACCAAAACATAGGACAAGGTTGGTTTTTCCCTACACCCATTAATAGTAGGGTACAAATATGTAGAACAGACAACAGAGCTGGATTTTTTCTACAAATTGTAATTATCTCTGGCACAGGGTAGCCCATCATTTAGACCATGACAGTAAGGATGTATTTAAAACTGATTTTTCAATATTTTGGTTTTTGAAATGAGATTTTTAAATTTGAAGACTACCATTGTCTAGTAAACAAGGGCAACCACAATTCAAATTACTAAGTTGCTGATATTTGTCCTATTCCCCATTCTAAGCTATTATATCCCTTTTGAGGTTCTTGCCCCTGACTCAGTGCCTTTGCTAACATATTAGTGTGAATTGGTTTAATGCAGTGCCATATTTTAAGAACATTTGAATGTAAGCTCCTTATGAAGAGAGATTGCTTCAGTCTTCAAATTTCTGTCTTTATAATTGATGCCTGAACACAATAAACATTTAACAAATATTAATTGAATGATTTCTCTGTATCTGAAAAAGAAGACTGTGGCAACTGAGAGGAAGAACATTGGGAGAGGGATGTTTCTTGGTTTCATCAACTCATACAGAATCATCTAATCTGTCTCTACATGTTTAGTGATATTCTGGCATTTTTCTTCTAAAGTGGGGTAGGCTAATTAATTAAAGTAGCTAACTCTTCAGAGTTCTAGGATTCTCCCCACTGTCAATGGAGCAGCTTTTTCTAATATCATTGGCTTAAGTCCCCATTCTAATGTATCTTCCTCATGCCCCTTCCAGTGACCAATTACCCCAGTAACCAATAAACATCAATTATCTTTTAAAAATAATGTTTACTTTGAACATATAACAGGGAAAGAAATGTAAACGTTCCTTCCTCTAATACCTGGGTGCACAATCTCTGCTATATCACCTACTTCCCTAAGTAAAGTGAGTTTAGACTTAACATAATTTCTGCAAGGGATTACTTCCACCAAATACATAGCCAACAGCAGAATATTTGACAGACAAGACTCTCCATCCTGTAGGACCCAGTATATGGGTTAGTACTGAATTAGCTTACTCAGGGCCTCATTGTTGCATCGTCCATCCATAAAACCCAGAATGAACAATACTTTCCAAATCAGGGTGATGCTCTCCTGCCTTTTGTGATATCACAAGGTCAAAAGTGCATCTGATCTCATTCATTTAATTAGGACCATGAAACAATGAATATAATGGAAACAGAAGCAAGAATAGAGTCATATAATCCCAGTTTTCGAATGTCTCTGGACCATAGGAGGATTCAAAGTCACTCCTACACAGAGATGCCCTCAAAAACTCATTCCCTTTTTCTGGTGTCTGGCAGCTTAGAAAGACTGTACCAAGAGGCTTCTCCTGACTGACTTTTAATTTTACAACCCCATTATAGTTATGTATCTGTGGCTTATACTCCTAGTAATCAATAATCTCTATAAAGCCAACAATCAAATCTCCAGAAGTATAAAATATTCCTTGCACACAGTAAACATCTGGTAAATATTGACTGAATGTTTACTGAGGGCACTATGTTTAAAAAAATGGCATAAATAAATAGTCCTTTAATTGCTGATGCTTTTGTGCTAGGTAGTATTGGTAGAAGAATCTTCACAGAAGGCCAGGATCCTGTGGGTGCAGGCTTTTGCAACATAAGTCCATCTTTAAATGACCAAGCTTTTGATTGCTACTTCACTCCAGCAGTATGGATTTCACAAGGCTGACAGCCTGGTGAAAACAGATGCTAGAGTTCAGCTTTCCCTAGCCTGAATGATAGGAATTTGGTCATTTTATGCAGAGTTTAATTTGTAAGTATGTCCTGGGGCTTCTGGAGCAAAGGCTCAAATAAATAATTTACCAAAGTGCATTTCATTATGGTAGTAGGTAGGACTATCTTCTTAAAGTAGCTTGAAGCATTCCTTTTAAAAATAGGGGTGTGGGGGTGTCAATTTTAGATATTTGCAAAAGCCTCACACTTAGCATTTAAATGACAATGATGGAGACAGTGAACTTCCTGTTTTTCTTCACAGATGCCTCCTAAATGTGAAAATGCAAGGTTTTACAGGCAGAAATAGATACAAGCACAAATATTGTGGACATATTTTTGGAGGCCACAGCCCACAAATTCTGACCCTGAAGTTTCAAATTATTTGTAATGAAAACAAGCACCAAAAATGCCATGTGCACATTACAAAAAAATACTAACTGGGCTTCACTAGTATTTTATTACTCACTAAAAACACAAAGAATATGGCCCTTTTTTCTTGATTCTGTAGAAAATGGATCTGGATGCAAAAGATTTTGGATCTGATTAAACATATTTGTATTAAGTGTGGAAACTGAAAAGATTTGGACCAATATAAAGGTTCAACGTATGTATTAGCATCACAAACATTCTGGAGTAAAGAATATTTGCCAGTGAGTTGTGGGGTACTAATTAAGAAGCAAATATACATTTAAAAAAAATAAATGGTCACATTCTCTTGATTATAACAAGGCTTATGGAACAAAGAGGAATGGTGGGCTCCATTTCAAAGGGAAGATACAATTATATGTGTTTGTATATATACACACAAACCAAACACATGAAGAATACCCATCTCTGTTTGCCTAACAAATGCCTTTAGACTGGAAATCTTAAATTGAGTCAATTTAACAAAAGGTGGAAGCCATGTGTGAAGAATGTTTAATTCCAATAGTGGAAAAATATAAAGAAAAGAAAGAAAATACATCTCAAAGTTGTAGCTAAATTAACCATCTCTCCTGCTGAGATTTAACCTAGAACAGCAACTGAAATAAATAGCTCTATACAGACCACACATACACACATAACCTTCTAACTTTTTAACAATGTAAAGAGAAGTGACCCACTCCATTCTGTGGGAGAGTCATCAGTTATGTTTTCACACCAGCACTAATTCCATAAAGAACATTTGTTTTTCAGGTATGAATTTCAGGCCTTCCAATACCTGTTTTAACAAATGGTGGCAGAAAAGGAAAAGATCGACTGTGCATTATAAAAGTCAATGTAAGTTGAAGCACTGAATAATAAAATCTTGGGGTTAAGAAAAACCTTTCTATTACATTTGAACCAGGCCCCTGCTTCCAGGCAGTTATGTTTTTTAATTGTCCAGAAATATGGTTCCTCAATTAGTCATCAAAAAGACTATACATAACGTAAGCAACTAAGCCCAATCTCTTAAAACATTACTTTTAATAAGGATATTCACAGATGAATGTTATTTTGGTCTACCCAACAGTAATTTTTTTTTTTCCAGGGGATTCATTGTATCCTTGAATCTTACATTAAAAAAAAAAAAGTCTAAGGGGCGGCCAGGTAGCATAGTGAGTAAGAGCACTGGCCCCAGAGTCGGGATATCCTGGGATTGAATCCGGGCTCAGACACTTGTCTGAAACTTGAATTATTTATCTTTTTCCATTAATTATTTGCATCAGAGTTTTTTGACCTATGCATATCCTACCATCTTTTAAACGAATTAATTTCCTTCAACTTTCTTAACAAACAAAAGGGACTTAATCTATTCCCTCATGAACATAATGTATGTGCAGTTTCTGCCACACTGTTTTCCAGTTTTTCCAACAATTTTTTTTTACTAAATAATGAATTTTTATCCCAAAATTTTGAGTCTTTACACATGTCAAATACAAGGTTATGATGTTTATTTGCTGCTATAAATTGTATGTCTACTCTATTCCACTGATCTACCTTTTTGGTTTTTAGCCTATACCAGATAGTTTTGATAATTAATAATTTATAATATAATTTAAGAACTGGAACTACTTAGCCTCTTTCCTTTTTTTTTTCATTGTGTCCTTTGATATTCTTGACTTTTTGTTCTCTCAAATACATTTTATTCTTTTTTCTAATTCAAGAATTTTTTTTAGTAATTTAATTGAGATGGCATTCAAATGGCCCTGCCTAATCACAAACAATTAATCTTTTTCCTATTATTTAAATCTGCTTTTATTATATTTTTAAAAATAATTTTATATAGTTCTTGGGTTTGTTTTGGCAGGTATACTTCCAAATATTTTATACTGTCTAGAGTTATTTTATTTTATTTTATTTTTGCCTTTTGGAGGGCAATTGGGGTTAAGTAACTTGCCCAAGGTTACACGGCTAGTTTGTGTGTGCATGGGGGGCGAGGAGGTGTGGGTGGGTGTTAAGTGTCTGAAACTGAACTCAGGTCCTCCTGACTCCAGGGCCAGCACTTTACTCACTGTGCCACCTTGCCGCCCCTCTAGAGTTATTTTAAATTGGATATATTTTAATATCTCTTCTTACAGAACTCTGTGTGTGTGTGTGTGTGTGTGTGCATGTGTGATATGCAGGAATGCTGATGATTTATGTGGTTTTACTTTATATCCTGCTACTTTGCTAAAATGTTTCAACTGAATTTTTTAGTTTAGTTTTTGGGATTTTCCAAGTATATCATCATAATATCTGCAAAAAAGAAATGTTTTATCACCTCATTCCTAATTTTGATTCTTTCTATTTCTTTTTCTTCTCTTTTTGCTGTTACTAGGATTTCCAGCAAAAATATTTAATTATATTGGTAACAATAGGCCTCCTTGTTTCACACCAGATCTTACTGGGAAGGCTTCTAGTTTATCTCCATTACAAATAATGCTTGCTAATGGTTTTAGATAAATGCTTTTTATCAATTTAAGGAAAAATCCATTTATACAAATGCTTTCAAGTGTTTTTAATAGAGATTAGTGTCAAATTCTATCAAAAGCCTTACCTGAATCAATTGATATAAAACAGACAAACAATTGGTTGATTTGATTATTTCTATTGCTTGGTCCTCAATGAAACACAGAATTTTGGGTGTTACAGTATTTCTCTACACTTGTTTCAATATTTCCATCATATGTAATTTTCTTTGTGAATATATTCATCCTTCATTGACAGAGATAATGAAAACTCGTAATTTAGTAGGTCATTTCCCAGAATTGCTATGCTTATTCATTGACTTACGACTAAGGAACTGAATATTATCAATATTGGCATTCTTATGCAAAAATAACAGACAGACAGGAATTGTAGCTAAGTAGAAGAATGGCTCACATCTTTTCCTTGGAAAGACAAATCAAGAACTAACTAGAGTAGGCTTCATTGTACTACAAATGACAATAAGAAATATAATTTAATGGATTGCTTAATAATCTCATATTTCAAAGATGATGATAAGCATAAGCCCAAAGACCACCTTGTTATTATTATGATATACAACATCCATTGCAGAGGATAAGGTCAAATTACTTCATTTATTCTGTAATACTTCAATTTTGTAATCAAAATATACATTGATAAATGGTGACTTCCATTCAAAGGTGAGAGTAAGGAAAGATGGTTAAAAAAAAGAAGAAAATATTATCCATGATTAAGAGAAAAAATAAAATAGAATAAAGTGTTTTTGGCTGCCCAGAAGACTTATGCATAAATATCCTAAGTACTATCTTTTAGAAAACAGTGATAAGGTATTGGATGGGAAGCATTTAATAGTTTCATTAAGAAATTGAATTTACTCTTTATTAACAGAAAGGAAACAGCTAGATGTGGGATAATTTTTGAATCAGTTATCAATTCAATCATGGCCATTTTCTTGTTTAAACAAAGCAGAAAATGAACATCAAACCAGAATTTAAAAATAAGATTCAATAGACAGTGAATTAAATTAAAATTATTCCAACCTGTCCCATTTAAAAGAGCTATTGATACTTGAAAACTTGAGTAAAAGAAGAACACATTGATGGGGATATCACTATTTCCCACTAAAGCTGAACTAATCTGAAACAACTGACACCATGAGGAGACTAAAAGTAAAAAGAAAATAATAATAGCCTCAGAAATATTTAGCCCTCTTTTGAGGCTAACACCAATTTAAAGTATAAGCTTACTTTCAAAGCTTGGAGAGAGATTGTAGAATAATGTGTGTTGTTGCTTAATGAAATAATGATAAGTGGTGGGAGGGAAAAAAAAAACTGCAGCCAAGTTGAAAAATTGGCATGAGACTCAATCATTTCTAAAGTATTTAAATATGAAAATGAAAGTAGATAAACAGCCAAACATCCCCCTCTGCCTCCAAAATGGAACAGCTTTGTTAGGATTTCTATGACAAATTGTTTTCATCATCAATACCATCAGTCCTCTACTAAAACAAACAAACAAAAAAACTAAATATGAGACAATGCTAAATATGAGAGGTGGCATTATGTGATGTATTATCATTAAAATAAATATATTACCCCATATAAAACAGACATATAATGCTGAAAGAGATTTTCTTTAAAAAGTAGTTATAGCTAATACAATTAACATAGGACATATTATACCTGCAGTCAAAATGCCAGTGACCACAGATAAGTCTTTTGGACTTTTACCTACATGCATATACCATTGGCTATAGCATTTTATAACACACAGTGGGCATTGAACACATATTCCACAGTGGATGCAGTATGATCCACCGATTCCATCTAAAATCCAAAGAATAAGGATATAGCACTTGAATTTGCCATCTAGATTACTTTAGAATAAATTCCATTCAGTCCCATTAATGTTAAGCAATGTTTAAGAATTACTGACTTATGGATTGGTGGAAACTATTGATCTTGCTCAATGGTAATAAATAAATGCCCTTCTTGCGAATAAATGGACATACACATAGACCTATACAGATCTTTCCTTCCAAGTCCACAGCTAAAAAGTCACACACACACAATGTATATGTATATGTATATGTATATGTATATGTATGCATAATTGGAACTATTGCCATATGACTCTAGTTCCAATATTTCAGTTCTTTTTTTTTCCTTTGCTATTTTGTCTTACCTTTTACCTCTATTCTATTCCATGCCACCACTACATTTATCCACTAAGGCCATCTCTGTTAGACAAAGAAATGAAGACAATAACAAAACCAAGTATTTTACATTATTCAATCAATTTTAAGGCATTTGATTAATTGGAAATTGATTAAATTCCTGCTGTGTAGGGGACATTTGACTAGTTAATTAAGTATGATAAAGTCCCAGATTTCAAGGGAATTCATATCTAGTAAGGGAGACAGCACATGTTCACATATCTATATGAGACAACTATTTCACTAAGTTACAGATTGTGGTACTACAGTTTTAAGAACCAAATGTAGTGTAGTGAAAAGTACAATTTCAATGTCAGTTTGAAGAGGTATAACCGTCATTCTATGCAAAATTTTTTTCCAGTAGAGTCAAATCATCTGTGAATTTAATTTTGATCTATGAGGAGTCTATTGTGAATGTATAGAGGAAGAAGTTGATCAGAAACTTCTTTCATGTTAACTTTTAGTTTATGACAAAAAAAGTCATAGAGTTCTATGAAGAGTCTTTGAGGAATTGCAAATTTACAGTGCATTCTGAAGAGACTAGAAGGAGAAAAAAAAATAGATGGAAATGTTCCCTGAAAGACAGAATTTAACTTATCTTGAGAAGAAACATGAAGGATATTTGGTACTTTTGGTATCAGTATCTTGACTGAACTGACTAGTGGAATTGTTTCTGGAAGTGAAACATGGTCATTTGATATTATAGTTTTTCAGATGCTTCTGGTTGCTATCTTTCTCAATTAAAATTCCACAGTGGAGAGATCAGAGAATGCTTCATGGATGAAGCAACTTGTAAATTGCACCTTGAGTTTGAGGCATGAACAGTGCATTAAATAGGAGAAATTAAACAGCATTTGGAAATGTGGGGCTCCTATGAAGTGTTAAAGCTCAGTATGCATAAATTACACTAGAGTGAATGAGTCCATAATAGGTATGGCAGAAAGAATGAGAAAAGGTAGGATAAAGGAGATATTGACTAGTCCCAGTTGTCTAAAAGTATAATTTATGAAAGGGATTAATGTGAAATAAAGGTGGAAACATTTTGTGGGGGTCCCTGAACACCAGGTGAAGAAAAGTAATGGGGAATCCCTGAAGGTTTTTGCTAAGGGTAATAATTTGATCTACACAATGAACTGGGAAGATAATGAAGGCAATATATAGGGACAGGTTAAAGATGGGATATAGTGGAAGCAGGAAGGACAGTTGGAAATTGTGATACTAGTTTCAGTAAGAAGCTGAGAACTAAACTAGGGGTCTGGCATCAGAAGTAGAAGAAAACACAGATTTGAAAGACTGTATAGAGAAAAAACTGTGTAGTTATTCTCCATATAAACTTCAATCAAAGATTGTGTTGAACTAGAATCAGCAAGTTCAGGTTACCAAGTGGATATCGGCAACAATAAAGAAACAAAAATAAAAGATGAGTTGGAAATTTTGAACTTCTATGAACTGGCACAAAACCTGTGCCATTAAAAAAAATAGAGAGAATAAGGAAAGAGGAGATTTCACATGTTAATTAGTACAAATATTGAGTTTGAAGCACGAGTAGGGCATTAAAAGGAGAAACTAAACAATATTTAGAAGGGTTGGGAGGATCAGAGAAAGGATTGATTTCTTATATCAGTTGTAGTATATTCTCCATGTTAAGGACAGAGAATTTTGGGGAGGTATTCCACCTTTGATACATACCGGCTTTCTGACACCGAGAAGTAAAAAAAAAAAAAAAAAAGACAACTTTTTAAGTCTTGGAAGATGGTGACCTACAATCTGTCATTGTATGCTATATGAAAGAAATGTCAAGTACAAATGACAAAAAATAACACATTTTAACTATTTATGAAAAATAAAACTTTTATTTTGCATTACAATTATGTGTATCAGTCTCCTATCCTTTACCTGATTTTAACTTTCTGGGAGGGAGGAGTTCCTTATCCATCTTTTTACTTTCCTCAGTATCTAGCCAGAAGCTTTCTGTTCAAAGCTGATCCTTAATAAATGTTCACGGAATTGAATTGCTGAAATGAATACCCAGTATATTTCTGTCCATTGAAATAAATTTGGAATTCTCATCATTGTTGAAGAACATATAGCTTTCCTTATATTTCTTCTGAATGGGTTCATCCATTTGCAGATCACAGATCATTCGTATAGATAGTGGCCTCTCTCATGCTCTCACTGATTGTGTTTCTGGATTTTTCAATCTATGCTATTTCACTAGTTCCCTAGCAATCTGCATGCACAAGCAATCAATACTGAAGGACTTGTAGAAATCCAATTGAGGTCATTTACTCCAATACATTTAGCTTCCTGGAGAAATCATTTATAGCACACATTTGCAATGTGTGATACTTAACTTCTCCTGAAGCTTCATTTGGAGTCAGCAGATATTCTATGTAGAAATGCTGGGGTTGTCTCTCATTTCAAATGAGTGCAAAAATGAAGTCCTAAATGACTTTTTATATCTTCAATGAACAATTTGTTCCACTTTCTATTGGAAATGCAATAAACCTTTTATTTGAACATGCATGCAAAATATTCAGATTTTAAATGAATATCTGTGTGTGTGAAGATTAGGACAGATGACTGTATGCTTTCAGGTAATAGATCTTTTTTGTACTTTTATGTCTTGAAAGTGGGCCATCAGGACCATTTATATATATGTTAATTTCTCCTACTGGACTGAAAACACATTGCTTAGAGGTAAATAACCTAGTTACAGTGTCAGCACAAATGTAGTAATAGTCACTAGAAGGGATAATAATAACCCTTACAATGAACTCTTTAGGAAAGCCATCCAGAAACAAAGGGGTATTAAACGATATCTTCAAAATCATCTAGCCAATTAGCTATAAAACACAGATGAAACCTAGTGTCTCACTTGTTATTACATTTTTATAAACTATTTTCTCTCTTCCAGATTTTATTTCTACAAATACAGATTTGAATGCTTTGCTTAAAGTTTTGTCTGAGAAATTAAGTTTATGTTCTCACAACTACCTATGTGGAGCAATCCCTCTTCCATGTAAGTCAGAGTATTTTTTTTCTTTAAAAAGTTTCAGGACATTCTTCAACACTTGGTTGGCTCAGTTGATTAAGAGTTCAAATTATGGAAGTCACTTCCTCATTATCTGAATGCATAGCATACACAAGCAGCTGCAGAGACTCTCATATGTTAAGGTGGTGGATCACAAGAGGAACTTTTCTCAGCTGAACCAACTCAAGAGGTTCCCAATGCCTATTTTTGTTGAATATCCTCCTCCTCTTATGGCCAAGTAAATCTCCTCTTATTAGCTATTGAATGACCTAAGATTGTCTCATTTTGTTCCAGTATTTACACTGCATATTTTCATTGGGCTACAACCAATTGGCATATTTTACATAATTTAATTTGGAATAGTGCAAAATTCAAATACATGAGAAGACTTCAGGGGATTCATCATTCACATTAATAGGGACCTAGTTGTAACTGAAGTATAAGGATATTGACTTAAGTCAGTCCATGTCCAGAATAGCACCTAAAAAAACACTGTTTGACTCAAATTGAGTTAATTACATCTATTTTTACTGAGCAAAACCAAACTACTTGCCACGAACCAATATAAACTAAGAGTTCAGGTCTATACCTTAAGTGTAAGATGCATACTTCTGTAAACCTATGGAGGGAAGCTTGTTGAGGGCAGGGCAACGATGGAAATAATTTTTAAAAAGGGTGGGATAAAGTATCATGATGCAATAGTGGTTTAGTTTTCCTGTCCCATTGGTCATGTCCAACAGGAGCATGAGTGTGTACCTGAAGATTTTTCTGGGAGCATAAAGAAATGATTCATACTTTTGCTCCAGGAATTTCAGAGTAGAACTCAAGAGTGTTGGAGATTCCCATACACTTTGTGACCCAGGGAAAGATTCTGCCTTGTATTTAAACACAATAATAAATCTAAGGCTATATTTTGTAAAAAGTGAGCAAAATAAATCAGATAAGTTTTCAATTTTAAAAATTGATTGCTCCTATTTCCCATGGAAATATGTGAGATTTTATCTTTTGTATAACTTTATATGTTTAATTGATATTAAATTGCTTGCCTTCTCAAGGAAGCAGGAGGGGTTGAAGGAAGGGGAAGAATTTGGAAGTCAAAATTTTAAAATATGATTATTAACTTTTACATGTATTTAGGAATTATTCAATGAAATAAATAAAAACAATTTTAAAGAGAAAAATATGAGATTTTATGTTATTTTAGGATTCATATAATGCTCAGAATTAGAAACCCCCCCAGAAAATATCTAGTCTTACACCTTCATTTTAGAGATGAGGAAACAGCTCCAAAGAGGTAAAATATATTACTCTTCCTCTGTCTTGTTCATAGCTTGTTAATTATAGAATCAGTGTTAGAAGCCATTTTTCTGATTCTGAATCTAATTTTTTTGGAATTCTTTCAGGAATAACTAAAAAATTTGAAAATAGTAGAAAATTAAACATTGTACTTCTGCTATATTTGTCCCATTTTCATTCTATTTTCCCATTTCTGCTAATAAATGGTATCACTATCCTTCTATATAGCCATGTCTGAAACCTTGTAGTCCTTCGTGATTCCTTCCTCTCCTTCACCACACACTGTACATTGAGTGGTCTAATCTTGTTGATTCTATTTCCACGATACCTTTTGCATATAGCCCTTGCTCTCCCTTCTTACATCTACCACCTTATTGTATTTCAGAGTCTCACCATGTCTTATGCATACCTTTATAATAAATAACCTCACAACTGGACTTCCTGCCTCAAGCCTCTTTCCCTGCCCCCCACTCCATTCTCTGTCAAAATACTCTTCCTAAAGTGTAAATCTTTGTGCAACTCTGTGCAACTCCCTACGTAAGTAATCTCCAATGACTCCCTATTACTTTTAATACAAAATTCCTCTCTTTGACATTTAAAGTCTTTTATAACTGAGATCAATGCCTACCTTTCCCATGTTATTAGTCATTATTTCTTTTCACGCACTTTATGGTTCAGGCAAATCTCCTTACACATAGCATTCTGTATCTCATTTCACTATTCAAATAATCCTTGCACATATCATTCCCCTTCCCTAGGATGCCTTCCTTCTTTGAGTCTACCTCTTAAAATCCCCAATTTTCTTATGGAATAAAGTCAAATGTTAATAAACTCCTAGTCTAATAATATGAATGAAGATATTCACTCTTAAATAGCAAATACAATGTCTAAAAACTCAGTAGGTTTGTTAATTTTTCCATTTGTAAACAGTCATCTAGGTAGTTTTAACAAGAGGAAAATTATTTTCCCTACCTTGCACTCCCAGACAATAGCCTGATTGAATAAATATCTCTTGCAGATATCTCAAAATGACAGAAACATTCAGTGAAATTCTGAAAAAAATAAAGTGAGCAGGAGTTTAGGGCAAAACAAACAAAATAAAAAGAAATGCATTGAGGGTGGCTCAGTGGTGCAGTGAATAGAGCACCAGGCCTGGAATCAGAAGGCCCCAAATTTAAATTCAGCCTTAGACATGTAACACTTCCTAGCAGTGTGACCATAGGCAAGTCAACCCCAATTGCCCTGCCTTCCCCACTCCAAAACCAAAAAAAAAAATGCTCTGTATCAATCCATAGACAGTATGGCACAATGGGTAAAAGTGCTAAGTAAATATGTCATCATCATTACATTAAGGAGTTAAATGTCTAGAGTGGATCAAAATGCAACAGCCAATGCTTCAATTTGAGTATGCATTGAATACAATATCTTTTCTCAATACACTTTTCAGATTAGTGCAATTACCACCTTATTGAAATATCCTATGAATGATAGTTTAGATATATTCAAATATATATTAGTCTTTAATCTAAGTTTCCTGAGGCCAGCTGAGCCAGTAATTTTGACTGAATTGGATTAAGTTAAACTAATAGTTGTTGACTTTTTTAATCTGCTAAATTTTGATATTATATATGTAGCAATAGCCTATCATTGTGTGGCTCAAATAGAGGAGTAATAGATATCTCTAGCCTCTCCTCCACCCCTTCTACGAAGGAAATTTTCCTTCTTGCCAGGAAGGGAAGCAGGAGATGAGGGTACAAGACCACCACTCTGTTCTCCTCAGAGAGAGAGGGGTTACTGGACTAAAATTATACCTCTATGCTCCCTTAAATATTATTAGTCTATTCTAGGGGATGTTACCAGGTTCCATCTAACTTCTTATAGATTTGTCATTTTTTTTGAGGGGGCGATGACTCCAAAAACAATATTCAAGACTTGCCTCCTTCCCCACTTAATTCCAGTTCCATGATGAACTTAGCATATAGTAAAGAAACCCATTTGTCCAAATCATAGTAAAATGGAAATCAGAGAAAGTATACATGGGAAAATATATTCCAGACAATAAAATGTGGAGGAGCTCTCTCACTGGGAATGAGATAACTCATTTAAACCAAGAAAGATAGAGTCCTGGATCTCACCCAGGGGGGAAACTTGACATAAGGAGAAGATAGATACTGTCCACTCTTTTCATGTCTTCCAAGAGTCTTTTCCTTCACCAACCTGAATTGGGATTGATGTCTTCTATCTTCTCTCTCAAAAATGGAACTCAGGAGTGCTCCAAGCAAATCAAGGCTCAAAGAAGACTTGAGCCTTTTTGAATTCCCAAATGGGAGTGGCCCAGAAGAATCCCAAAGAAGAATTTGAGAAAGCAAGAACACTTTTCCCTTTCACAGTTCTCCACATGTAGAGTGAGACTTCCATCTCCACCAATAAAAGAGAGTCCCATACCAATTGTCTTTGGGACAGGGGTTACATTTAAATATAATTCTAGGCTTTTGTATTGAATTGACCTCACTGCTTTCTCCAGCAAGTCTTATTCTTGTATATCAGTTGTTTTAGTCATGTCCGACTCTTCATGATCCCATTTTTTTTTTTTTGGCAAAGACACTGGAGTGGTTTGCCACTTCCTTCTCAAGTTCATTCTGTAGATGGAGATCTCAGGCAAATAGGGGCAAGTGACTTGCCCAGGGTCACACAACTAGTAAATGTCTGAGGCTGAATTTGAAATAATGAAGAGGAATCTTCCTGATTTCAAGTCCAATATTCCATCCACTGTGGAACTTAGCATCAAATTTATATGGCTAAAATAAGGAAATATTGAATGTGTTGCATTCAAACATGTTGAAAGCTCTCTAACCTGAAGTCCTCTTAATTCAGTTTCAATGCTGTATGAAATAAGACTCTCATGAGTCATGAACAAAGGGAGCTTCCTTTGTCTACATACACAAAGGATATACATTGATAATAGAGTGGCTTTTAGTTTCTTTGGATGCATCCTCCTTCCACTGAGGAACTGTGTTGTCAGTACTTCATCAGGATATGGGAACTCCTGTGGTCTTGGCACCCACCAAGCTTCAGAGGTTCTAACTACCTGGCCTGGGATCTTTTATACTATCAAGCCAGGAAGGTGTGTCAGAGAAGTCATAGTCAGATTATAGGGTAGAAAGCTGATTTAGATAAATTAGGAAAAGAGCTGGTCCTATCATAAAGTAGGATTTTTTCCCCCTCTAGATCTGTGATTTCACTTGCTTTCCAGGAAAATCTCTTTACCAAAGATCATACCCACATGAATTGCAATTTAGTGCTTTAGAAAGTTTAGGACACTCAGGAGTTAAAGACTTACCCAGAGACACACAATCATATGTCAGAGATTCAACCTGAATGCAAATCTTTTTCTGTATAAATTGAACCTAGGTCTTTCCAGTAAGGAACTCCTTTCCCTCCTATATCCTTTCCCTCCATCCCTAAAAAAAGGTAGAGTGACAATTCAGGTCAAAAGCAAGCCTCTATTTATTCTAAGACTAAGACTAAGGTCTTGCATCATGATCTTAAGTCTTGCCCTTGGTATGAGAAGACTTTGGCCTTCTCAAAGGTTTATATTAGCTGCTGGGGAAAGACCAATTCTAGCAAAGTTTATTATATCCATGAAGTTTGTCTACACACATGGCTTTTAGGTACATGTTTCTTTCCCAGCCTCCTGCTGTGTTTACTGCTACCTTCTGCATGAGAAGCATTTCCCTTTTGCCTAGCAAACTTCTACTCATCATTTAAAGGCTAATTCTAACACTATCACTTAAAAAAAGTTTTAATATTCCTTTTTATTATGTTTTACAATATTGAATTTCAAATTATCTTCCTCTCTCCCTCCCTTTCACCAGTCACTGAGAAGGTAAGCAATATGATATCAATTATAAATTTAAAAAATCATGCAAAGCATATGCCAACATCACAAGAAAGCAAGAAAAATAGTGAAAAAATTATACTTCAATTTGCACTCAAAGTTCGTCAGCTCTTTCCATGGAGGTAGTTAGAATTTTTTTCATCAAGAGTCCTTTGGAAGGGGTGGCTAGGTGGTGCAGTAAAGTGCAGACCCTGGAGTCAGGAGGACCTGAGTTCAGATCCAGCCTCAGACACTTAACACACACACAGACACACACACACACACACACACACACACAACTAGCTGTGAAACCTTGGGCAAGTTACTTAACCCCAATTGCCCTACAAAAAGGCAAAAAAAAGGGAGAGTCCTTTTGAACTGTCTTAGATCTATGTGTTGATCAGAGCAGTTCAGTCTTTTGCAGTCAGTCATCATTACAGTATTGCTGTTATTGTGTACAATGATCTGGTTCTGTTCAGTTTACTTTGTGTTAATTCATATAGATCTTCCCATGTTTTTTTTTCCTAAAACAACCCTTCTGATCTTTTTTTTTAATAGAGCAACAGTATTCCATCACAATCATATGCAACATCTTATTCAGCCATCCCCCAATTGTTGAGCATCTTGATTTCCAATTCTTTGATACCACAAAAAGAGCTGCTACAAATATTTTCATTAATATAGGTCATTTTTGTTTTATTTCATCTCTTTGGGGGTATAGAGCTAGCAGTGTTATTGCTGGGTCAAAGAAATGCACAGTTTTATAGCCCTGTGGTCATAGTTGCAAATTGTTCTCCAGAATGGTTGGACCAGGTTACAACTCCATCAAGAGTTCTTTAGTGTATCTATTTTCCTCTATGCCCTTCAGCTTTGTCATTTCTGATAGGTGTGAGGTGGTATTTTAATGTTGTTTTAATTTAAATTTCTCTAATCATTAGTGATCAGAAATGCAAAAATATCATCTAAATAAATATCATTTTCCTATACTCAGTTTTTCTGAGTAGTTTATTTTTAGTTGTAATCCTAGTCTCTTTGCTTTCTGAAACATCATATTCTAATCTCTTGGGTCTTTAATGTGGAAGCTTCTAAATCTTGTATGATTCTGACTGTGGTCCCATGATATTTGAATTGTTTCTTTCTGGTTGCTTGTAATACTTTTGTCTTTGACCTGGGAGTACTAGAATTTAACTATAATATTCCTGGGTGTTTTCATTTTGGGATCTCTTTCAGGAGGTGACCGCAGATTCTTTCAATTTCAATTTTCCCTCTGGATCTAAGATATCTGGGTAGGTTTCTCTATAATTTATTGAAATGTAATTTCTAGGCTTTTTTTTTTAAATTATGGCTTTCAGGAAATCCTGTAATTCTTAAACTATTTCTCCTCAATCAATTTTTTTCAAGTCAGTTGTTTTATCCAATGAGATATTTCACATTTCCTTTTTTTTATTCTTTTGACTTTGTTTTATTGTTTCTTGATATTATACAGTGATTAGCTTCTACTTGCCCAATGCTAATTTTTAAGGAATTATTTTCTTCAGTGAGCTTGCATATCTCTTTTTTCATTTGGTCTGTTCTGTTTTGTTTTGTTTTTTCTTTAGAGGATTCTTTTCTTCAGTGAATTTTTGTACCTCTTTTGCCATTTGGCAAATTCTGTTTTTTAAAATAAATTTTTTCAGTTTTTTTGTTCCTATTATTCCAAACTATGAATTCCCTTTTCATAATTTTCTTATTTCTCTTTTATTTTCTCAATTTTTTCCTCTGTCAGTCTTACAGTGGCCAGGTAGCACAACAAGTAAGAGCACCGGCTCCAGTGTTGGGATGACCTGGGGATTGAATGCGGGCTCAGATACTTAGCACCACACCCAGAAATAACTGACCTTGTAATCTTGAGCAAGTTACTTAACCCCAATTGCTTAAAAAAAAAACTCTTCCAAAATTTTTTGTTAGACTTGTGTCTAATTAGCATGTGTCTTTGAGGTTTTGTTTGAAGCTGTTTTCTTAATGTTGTCTTCTTCTTAGTTTGTGTCAGTTTTCTCTGACACTATGGTATCTTTTCTGGTCAAGTTCCTTTTTGTTTCTTTTTTTACCTGTTTGTTTTTGCTCCTTTTCCTAGCCTATTTCTTGATTTGGAGTTTTGTGTTATATTTGGGCTTTTTTCACCTAAGGGTGGGGAGATATTGTCCTAAGCATCAAACTGTTTTGTGCAGCTGTTTAAACACTTCAAGATGGTGTAATGGGGGGACAAGTGTGGCTACTACTCCCCTACTGCTCTGGTCTTTACCCAGGAAGGGCCTCTGGTCTCCTGCACTTACAATCCCTAGTCCTCTTCTTCACACTACAAGTTGATCTGGTCTCCTGCTCTCCTCTAGTCTCAAGCACTAGTGCTTTTTCTGCCTTGCAACTGTGACCAGGGCCTGCGTTCCCTTGTGACAAATCATATAAGCACTTGTCTCCACCATAGAACTGTGACCCAGACCTGCATATGGACAATAAAATTGCCAATTGGCACAAGCTTCGCCCAGTGTAAACAAAAGGTCCCTTGTAGTCTCTTTCTGACCAGTTTTCTTACCCTATTATCATCTTTTGGCTGAGATCTCCTGAAGTTGCTGCTGCTTCTATTACAGCCACCTTCAAAGCCCCTGGCTGTTGTTCTTCCTCATATACTCTGGGCCAGTGCCCAACCTCATGTCACACACCTCTCCTGCTGACCTCTGAAATATTCTTAAGCTGGAAAAATGTCTTTTGTTGACTCTGCGACTCCAAGATTTGATGTGAGGAATTATTTTAAGGTTGTTTAGAGGAGAATGTTGGGAGAGTTCATCTGGGTTGCTGCTTCTCCTCTCCCACCTTCTCTCTGTCTTTCCCAAATGGTACTTCCTTAAGAAGCTTTACTTTTTCTCAGTTATTAGTAATTGCATCATACCTCATTGATGCTAAAATATTTTGGTTTATATTTAAAAAAATATTAATTCACAAAATATCCACTAAAATTCTATTATTAGCAAGGCATTTTAATGTATTTATTACTTAATATCACATGTTATTACTATCTTTGTTAGTATCTGATCTACCAACCAAAGTGTTTGTTTCATGAAGAAAGGGACTATTTTATGTAAATTTGTATCTCCCACAGCACTCAACAATGACTACAGAAAATAGTTGCTTGGCAGATGTTTGTCAATTAAATGAATAAAAGAACAAGTGCACAAATTAGTACCTTGGGCTTGATTTCCATCTCTCTTTTCCTCAACATGTAACTGCCAGGTAACCAGTTCCTTTAGTGCTTTGTTCTCTGTTTTCCAGTGTGATAATTAGCCAATCAATCAGATAAATTAGTCAGGTGAATGTGTTAATGGGTGCAAATGGTTTAATAACAAATTTATATTGAAAGAGAGGTCTTCAGAATACAGAATGTCGACTCATTTTAGAGAGGAGGACATAGTGGTAGGAAAGGTATTTGGGGCAACTTTCATCTTCAAAAGGAGAATGACTTTCTGACTGGAAAGAGTAGAGCATAAATCATTTTAAAAAAGAAATTAAGGCTCTAGAAAACTAAAAGACAGAGACAGAGAGAGCCAGAGAGACAGGAAACAGAAAGCCAAGATGTCATTTAACTTCCTTATATCTGCCGAAGACTTTGCATCCAGATCAATTACAACATAACAGTTTAATTTTTTTTTAATCTTGTTAATGTCAATTCAAAGTCATTCTAAGTTATTTTCAAAACATCATGGATAATAATAAAGTTGTCTTATAATGGTGGAAGGGTCTATTGTACTGATTTCTCACATGCAAGAAGATGTATAGTCTGGTAACTAGAGACTTTTGAGATAATTATTAAATCACAGACATATTTGAGAAAGCAAAGTGGGCATTTATTTTATTAGTGATTATAAAAGATAAAGCCATCATTCAGAACCACTAATGGTTCAGTAAGAACAAAACATATACCTTAAACTTGTTTCTTAAAAAAATATTATTAAGCTTCCTAAAATAGATACTGATTCTCTTAAAAGGGACAGTGGGGGGCAGCTAGGTGGCACAGTGAATGGAGCACTGGCCCTGTAGTCAGGTGGACCAGAGTTCAAATCCAGCCTCAGATACTTAACACAAAACTAGCCATGTGACCTTGGGCAAGTTACTTTATTCCAATTGCCCAATCATCCCCCCTCCAAAAAACAAAGAAAAACAAAGGGATTATGAAATTAGTCCATAAAGTATCAATTCAACTCTTTCTCTTTAGGCTGTTGGGGTAGCCGGGTTGCTTAGTGGATAGAATGTTGGGCTGGAAGGCAGGAAGATATCTTCCTAGTTCAAATCTGGCTTCAGACACTTATACTTGTGTGACCATAGGTAAGTCACTTAACCATGTTTGCCTCAGTTTCCTCATCTGTAAAATGAGCTGGAGAAGGAAATGGCAAACCACTCCAGTATCTTTCCCAAACTCCAAATGGAGTCATGAAGAGTCAGACACAGATAAAATGATTGATCAACAAGAAGTCAAATATTCTATTTATCTTTTTCCCCCAAGAAGTATACCAAATATCTACTTTTTTTATTGAATGTCCATCCTTTTACACTGATTGTTAGTGTCACGTCTGCCTGATGTGGTTTTGAATTGCAGCTTGAGAGCCTCATTTTTTGGGGGTGAGAAGGGTTGTTTGTTTTATTTTGTAAACATATTTTTTGTAAGTATTTTTTTGGATGTATATTTAAAATTATTTATGCTCTACCCTTTCCAGTCAGAAAGTCATTCTCCTTTTGAAGATGAAAGTTGCCCCAAATACCTTTCCTACCACAAAGTACTCCTCTCTAAAATGAGTCAACATTCTGTATTCAGAAGACCTCTTTTTTAATATAAATTCTTTATTTATGTATTTTGTATGTATTCCTGTAATTTCTCATGATTACAGAGTAGCTCTGAGTTCTTTAATGTTCCTTCCTATTTGTCTTCTACTTGCAAAATTTGTGGGGGTTTTGTTACTAAAATTATGGCAATAAATTATTATATACTTTGAATTTTCAAGTATAGGATTTTTTTTCTGACAACTATATATGTATTTGATCCATCAGTATTTTTTTTTGTCTGTATTCAAAAATTCTGGACAATTTTTGTTGTATTATTTCTTGCGGTGTGTTATTCAGTCTTTTAAAAATTTGTTATATACTCAAAACAAATTTGTAATCCTTACATAATATCTGTATTTCTTGTCTTCAAGCTTAGTCACTTTGGCTTTATGAATTTACATGTTCTCTTAATATTGTTGTCTTTTGTTTCTCTTCCAACAATTTTTCTTTCAACTCTGTATTTCTGTGTTTCAAATCTGTTACTTTCTCTTTCAGGATCCTTCTGCCTTTGGAGAAAATATCCATGGTAGCTTCTAATTCTATTGGTCTCATATTTTAAATTCTGTTTTGAGAATTCTGATTCCTGACCTAAGTTTTAAATAATTTTAATTTTGAAAAAAATTATTCTGCAGTCTCTTGTTGTTGTTCCATAATCTTTGGGAGTCCATAAAATTCACTTTTAATCAGGAAATTTCAGTAGGTTTTCATTTATAGCATGTGACTCTGGTCAAATCACTTAATCACTTAGTGACCTAGGCAACTCTCAATTTCAGTAGTGGTGCTCATCTACATTAGTAGATGAAGTTTCTTTATCTGAGAATTTCCTAAATTAATGAAAACACGAGATCAGTTCCTATCTCCATCTTTCAGTCTTTCTCTTATATCCTAAATTACTCATCTCTGAATTTTCTTCTTATTCTGTGGCTTCCTCTTCTACTGTTGAACAGATCAAGAAACCGGGGCAATTGTAAGCCTTCTCAAAATAATACCACAGGTGTGCTGGGGTCCCTGCAGAGAGTAAATTCCAGAGGGTGTGCATTGACTGCAACTCCTCCTTTCCCTTACCTGCTAGAGCCCTTTCCCCTGGAGCAGGGTCTACATTGCTGACTTTTTCTGTCCCATCTTGGTTGCTTTCTTTTTCCTTCTTGTAGCTTTTAAGAAGTAGCATCTACTATATCTTGTTTGGTCCAGTGGGTTCAGAATGAGTATCTTCAGTGAGAGGGCAAGGCAGGGAACCTTATAGCAAAGCCTTGAAGCATAAATAAACAATAATGCTTCTGCCACCTGGGTCTGATGCATGCATATATTACAATGGGGCGGTGGGAGGATTCTAAATGGAATTTTAAGTTCTCAAATTATGTATTTTTCTTTCATCATGGACAGTGTTTCTATATTCTTATCCTTTCATTTCCTGTTTGGTTACTCTATAATTGGTATATAATTCTTTTGTCTGAGGATTTGGGATGGGTTGCCAGGGGGATTGTAGAAAACGCTCTTATCTACCTCTCCTATATGAGAACCTCCCATATTTTGTTCATACAAACCATTGTCAAGCCCTATCTGTCCATGTTAAACCAATGTCTTGGAATGCAAGTTCCCTGAAGACAGAAGCTTTGTTGTTTGTCTTCTTATCTCCACTGGTGCCAGGTGCTGGTGCTGGGCTCATAGGGGCCCCTTATGAATGCTCTCGGAATCATGCTGAACTGAAGTGTATTGAAGATGCTCTGTGGAAGATCTATGAGATGATATGAAGAAGGATAGCACAGGACAAAAAGTGGTCGGTGGGTTGTGCTCTGCATTAATATAAGAAATGCCCATATCCCCCAGATCACAAATCTAATGAAATATTGAAGTATCTAAGCATTGATCGAAGCTATGGCTGTGATGTCACACCCATCACACCCTAAACAACTAAACCAACCCTGCTGCAGATAGTTAACAATTATTATGTCTGGCATATTGTCATGTTGTGATGGTAATGTAAATGGGAAGATCTTTCCCACCCATTAATAGGCCCATGTGACCTGCTTAAGTCACATGGAAGCCTAAGACACAGGAGTTTGAGTCACATAAAGCCTGGGGGGGGGGGGGGCTTACTGAATGAGTGTATTAAGAAGAGTGGAGCAGGAAGGGTGGAGAAGAACTGAAAGTTAGTTGGTTGAAGTAGTTAAAGCTGAGGGAGAGAGAAGAAGCAAGAGTTTTAAGTGTTTCTGGGAAGGCCCTAGCAGGGGGATGACTTGGGGATAGCAGTGCTGCCTGCTTTGTTATTGTGTATAGATTTCTTTGTTGCTATAATGGATTTGCCTTTCTGGTGCTGGGATTCGGCTTTCTGGTGTTTGAATAAATATTGTGGTTCTGTCTTCCACGTGGAGAGTCTGTTATATTTACTGATTCAAAATCATGTTGGCATATTCATAGCATGTGTAGGTGCTATGAATATCACATTGGTGATTTGTGGTGGGTCATTTTCTCTGCTATATAGAGACAATGATGAATAACCCATTGAATTAATTTGTCATTAGCAGATTTCTATATGCTGTAGGAGAAAAAAAATAATGACAGTTTATTTCACAGAAATATGCTTTAGGAAGGTTATTAAGGACTTCAAAGAAAAATGATATTCCATCAGGATTCTATTGAAAGCCTTAAGTAGAAGGCATGTTTAAAGACTCCTTAGATTTAGTAGTAAAAATAAAGTAAAAAGATTGTCAGTAGTATTTCATATCAAAGTCAAATATTCTTATTTTTGTAAAACCATGTTTTTCCTCTCTTTCTCATTTTAAGTTTCAATATTTACAGTTCCCAAATTGAGAGGTATTAGCTATTATCTTCTTAATCTTCAGCATAAATCCATTGTGAGGTTTGAAACTGCAGCAAGACAAAACTCCTAGCTCCTGTCATATGACTCAGGGTAGTTCATCTACATTTTCCTGAAACTATAAATTCCTATTTAGTTTAAATGAAGAAAAGCTGACAGAACTGCTTAATGAAGTCTGCTGTAGCAGATTCAGTCCTCACTAAAGACCTGGGGAGAATAACTATCTGTCATCCATATAAGTTTACCAGAGAGTCTTTGTTGAGAGTGCTATTTTCAGACACAAAGACAAAGGAAATATGAACTTGCAACTTCAATTGGTGATTTTTTAAAATACTGATGTCTTCTGTTCTTCTTCACTTTCCTATTTTCACTCACCTATTTGCATTTTCCTACCAGCCCCTTGTGCTTTGGATTTTTGACTCATACAGAATTCCTCTATATGTGTGTGTCTTTGTGCATGTGTACTTATAAGTATGTGTGTTTCTGACATTTCAAACATCATTTTTTCTCAAGCAGTCACATAAAACCCAAGACGAGCGCTCTTTTCAGAAGAAGGCAGTACTGCTGCTAAAAGTGTTCCAGACCGATCAGATATTTTTGGCATATTCCTAAAAAGATGTTGGCCCTCTTTCTTCAAGTGGTGTGCATTATTGATGTGGAAAGATGAGAAGCAAAACCTTGCCAGAGAACATAGCTCTCAGTGCTTCATTAACCCCCGTGGCTGTATCTATACAGAGAGAGAAATGGAGAGAAATGTGACTGTCAGTTCAGGCCCAGAAAATGGTTTTGACTAAAATAGGTAATTCAGACTACTGTGTTTTATGTGAGCACAGTAAAATGGGAAAGAAGGAATAGCTGGCCTGTCACAGATGACTCCTGATCAGTGACAACATAGAAACACTAACAATGAAGAGAGATGTCATAGGCAGGGAATGGTAGTTGCTCTAATCCAGTTAACTCATCAAACTTGAACACTAGTGAAGTGATTTATACAGGAAGATCAAACAAATAATGTTGTCAATATATATATATATATATATAAATATTTTTTTTTCAGGCTAAAGACAAGCATCTATTAAATACTTTCTGTAGGCACTGTGTTTCAGGAGAGTTTGTGTCACTGAATTCTCTTTCTTTGCTTGTATAGAAATATTTGTGGTATAGTGACCTTGGGTAAGTCGCTAAAACCTGTGAAAGGTTTTAGTAACTCCTAGTAACTCTCAGTGTTGTAATGAGGAAGCATCACAAACCTTAAAAAGTCTTATAACTGTGAATTATTATAAATACAAATTTTTTGCTCACTTTCTAAGAGTCTTACCCTATTATGTTTTCCTTTGTTTGTTTGGGGGGTGAGGGTGGGGTTTGGATTTTCCTCACCATAATTGTCTTTTTATCAGCTTAGGGAACTCCCTTCTTGGAAAATCCTATCAAAGCAAATAGGCAACTACTATGTTTTTCCAGATCAATTATCCACTAAAGAAGAATGAATTCCCTAAAGGAAAAGGTCGATTTTAAAACTGCAAAACCAAAAAAAAAAATCCTTACTGACCATTTCCTTTTTCAGTTTTCATTTGAAGAAAGTGATGCAGGAGAATGGGTCAATGAATAGTCAAAGTACATGGAAATAATTATAAAAATTGAAATTTTTAATCTACTTCCAATCCAGTCTAAACAACATTTATTAAGTGCTTACTATGTTCCAGGCACTCTGCTATGCATACAATGAATTTTAAAAAATAGTCCCTGCCTTCAAGGAGTTTTTAATCTAATGCAGGGAAACAACACACAAAAGGGGGTAGGAAAGTGGGGAGGGCAAGGATATCAGAAGATTATCCAGGGCAGAGGCATCATGTTAAGTGGAGTTGAGATCAAACAAAGCAGCAGGTGCAGAATGAAGTGAGCTCAAAAGTCCAATTTCTGCCCTCTACAAAAGAAGGTATTGGGAGGCCCTCCAATCAATGTGGGGAGGAAGCTGACAGAGATTTTGTCAGTCAAGCCTTGGGTTAACAGCATGGTGATGAGGTGAGAGATGATGGGCATCTTACTCTATCTATTATTTTTTATTCTTATTGTTTTTTTTTTTCATTTTTCAACTGCTTTATTAACTTCTGATTTGCATCATTGATTTCTGCCATATTTTGAGTTACAAATTTTCTCCCCATTTTCCCCTACCCACTTCACCAAAAGAGCAGTCCCACAAGATATCCCTTCCTCCAATCTGCTCTCTCCCATATTTTCCCCCATACCCCTTTTGACTTTTCCAGTGGATCTCTATGCCCCAGTGCCTCTATATCTTATTTCCTAATTACATGTAAAATAGTATTATTAATAACATATATATACACATATATTTAAATATTTGATTTTAAAACTTTGAATTCCAGAATCATTCCCTTCTTCTCTTGTCATCTACCCTTACTGGGAAGATAAACAGTTCAGTATAGGTTGTACATGTGTGGCTAATGCAAAACAATAACATAGCAGATATATTGTAAAAGACTGACTATATTTCCCTCCCTCCTATCCCACCTCCCACTTGTTCCATTCTCTACTTTGAGCCCATCCCTTTTCAAAAATGGGTGCTTCCAACTTCCTTCCCCCACCTGGCCTCCCTTCCATCAATCTCCCCTCTCATCCCCTTCCCCCCCCCACTCTACTGGAGGGTGAGATACCCTATTTAGTGTGTATTTCATTCCCTCCTCAAGCCAAATTCAATGGGAATAAGGTTGACCCATTCCCTTTGCCTTCCTATTCTTCCCCTCCATTGTAATCATTTCCCCTTGCCTCTTCTATATGAGATAGTTTACCCCATTCTGTCTCTCCACATCTCCTCTCATTATATTCCTCTCACCTCTTAATTTCACCTTTTAAGTATCATCCCTTCCTGTTAAATTGTTCATGTGGAAGATGGCGGAGTAGAAGCATGACCCTCCTGCAGCTCCGGCTTCCACCCTCCCCAATCCATGTGAAAAGGGGACTCTAAACAAACTTTGGAGCTGTAGAACCCACAAAATGACACAGAGAAGCTAACCTCCCGCTGAGAACAGCCCGGCAGGCCAGCGCAGCACTCTGGGAGCCAAGCCCAGCCCCACGCCGAGGCTTTAGCCCCAGGGAGGGCCTGACCAGCCGCCAGCCAGAGGGACTCCAGATCAGCAGCAGCTGTGGCCATTTCCAGATTTATCAACACATAGATGCGAAGGACAAGGTGAGAGGCCAGTGCATTCTGGACTTTGGGACCCAGTAAGTGGGAGTGTGTGGCTTTTACCCCCGGGGCGAGAAAACCGCTGAGACGCCGGCACAGCCTGCCAGTGCCACGTGGCGGCTTCAGCTCCTGGCCTGCAGAGTGTAGGGGGAACAAGCACCAGTCTGAGGGGTCATCGCTCTTGCTTTAACCTGCTTGGATCTGGATTCCAGTCTAGGGTGGAGGTCCTGGGGTGGGTGTCCAGCTTGCCAGAGCGTGTGGAGACCTCAGAGAGGGCACCCATCTAATACCTCTGGCAGCTGAGAAAACCCCAGCGTTTGGGACGAAAACTCCCCTGTCTGGTGGCAGAGTCCTACTGTGGCAAAAAGCCCAAAAGTCAAATCATTGAGTGGCAAAATGAGCAGGCAAAGGAAACAAAGCAGACAGAAGATTCCAACATTACACTCCTATTTTGGGGATAAGAAGGAGCAAGGAATGGAACAGGAGGAAATCAGTGAAGTCAGAACTCCTGCACAAAAAGCTTCAAAGGAAAATACAAGCTGGTTACAGGCCATAGAGGACCTTAAGAAGCAGATAAGAGAAGTAGAGGAAAAATTGGGAAGAGAAATGAGAACAATGCAAGAAAATTATGAAATGAGAGTCAACAGCCTGACTGAAGAAAATAATACCTTAAAAAACAGACTGACTCAAATGGCAAAGGAGGCTCAGAAAGGCAATGAGGAGAAGAATGCCTTAAAAAGTCGAATTTACCAGATGGAAAAAGAATCTCAAAAGCTCACTGAGGAGAATCATTGCTTCAGAATGAGATTGGATCAACTGGAAGCTAATGACTTTATGGGAAATCAAGATGCTGTTAAACAGATCCAAATAAATGAAAGAATAGAAGGCAATGTGAAATATCTCATGGGAAAAACCACTGACCTGGAAAATAGATCCAGGAGAGATAATTTAAAAATTATTGGACTGCCTGAGAGCCATGACCAAAGTAAGAGCCTGGAAAGCATCCTCCAGGAAGTTCTCAAAGAAAACTGCCCTGATGTTTTAGAACGAGAGGGCAAAATAGAGATTGAAAGAATCCACCGATCACCTCCTGAAAAAGATCCCAAAAAGAAAACTCCTAGGAATATTATAGCCAGGTTCCAGAATTCCCAGATTAAGGAGAGAATATTAGAAGCAGCCAGGAAGAAACAATTAGAATATTGTGGAAACACAATCAGGATAACCCAGGATCTGGCAGCTTCTACACTGAGGGATCGAAGGGCCTGGAACATGATATTCCGGAGGTCAAGGGAGCTGGGATTAAAACCAAGAGTCACCTACCCAGCAAAACTGAGTATCCTGTTTCAGGGGAAAATATGGTCATTCAGTGGAATAGAGGACTTTCAAGCATTCTTGCTGAAAAAACCAGAGCTGAATAGAAAATTTGACATTCAGATACAAGAAGCAAGAGAAGCATGAGAAGGTAAACAGGGAAAAGAAATCATAAGGAACTCATCAAAGTTGAACTATTTTTTTTTTAAGCAGTTGGGGTTGAGTTGCTTGCTCGGGGTTGCACGGCCGGTTGTTGTTTCTGGGTGTGGTGCTGGGTGTCTGGGCCCGGATTTGATCCGCGTCGTCCCGGCACTGA
Source organism: Petaurus breviceps papuanus (assembly GCF_028583685.1). NCBI lineage: Eukaryota > Metazoa > Chordata > Mammalia > Diprotodontia > Petauridae > Petaurus > Petaurus breviceps. The sequence goes on along the minus strand of NW_027185779.1, from coordinate 13,392,059 downwards.
GGCCGGTGCTCTTGCTTGCTGAGCCACTTGGCCAAAGTTGAACTATTAACATTCCTATATGGAAAAACAATAATTGTAACTTATGAAACTTTTCTCAGTAGTTGAAGGGATTAGAAATATAAATATTATATATATATATATATGTCTTTATATGAGGGTATGCAGGCATATGAATACATATGTGAATGTGTGTATATATGTTTACAGGTATACATACATAGAGGGCACAGGACCAATTTAACAGGAAGGGATGATACTTAAAAGGTGAAATTAAGAGGTGAGAGGTATATAATGAGAGGAGATGGGGAGAGACAGAGTGGGGCAACTATCTCATACAGAAGAGGCAAGGGAAAATGGTTACAATGGAGGGGAAGAATAAGAAGGCAAAAGGGAATGGGTCAACCTTATTCCTATTGAATCTGGCTTGAGGAGGGAGGGAAATACACACTAAATAGGGGATCTCACCCTCCAGGAGAATAGGGGGGGGAGAGGATGTGAGGGGGGATGATGGAAGGGAGGGCAGGCTGGGGGGGAGGGAAGTTGGAAGCACCCACTTTTGAAAAGGGACAGGATCAAAGTAGAGAATAGAACAAGTGGGATGTGGGATAGGAGGGAGGGAAATATAGTCAGTCTTTTACAATATATCTGCTATGTTATTGTTTTGCATTAGCCACACATGTACAACCTATACTGAACTGCTTATCTTCCAAGTAAGGGTGGGTGATAAGGGAGGAAGGGAATGAATCTGGAATTCAAAGTTTTAAAATCAAATGTTTAAATATATATATACTATTATCAATATTGTTTTACATGTAATTGGGAAATACAGAGATCCACCATGCCCTACTGGAAAAGTTGAAACGGGTATGGGAGAAAATATTGGAGAGAGCAGATCAGAGGTGGGGATATCCTGTGGGACTGCTGTTTTGGGGGGATGGGTGGGGGAAAAACGGGGAGAAAATTTTTAACTCAAAATCTGGCGGAAATGAACGATGTAAATCAGAAGTTAATAAAGCATTAAAAAAATTGTTCATGTGCCCTCTATCTATGTATGCCTCTAAACATGTATATACACATTCACATATGTATTCATATGCCCATATACCCTCATACATATATCTATTCCCTTCAACTACTGAGAAAAGTTTCATCAGTTACAATTATTGTTTTTCTATGTAAGAATGTTAATAGTTCAACTCTGATAAGTTTCTTATGATTTCTTTTCCCTGTTTACCTTCTCATGCTACTTTTGCTTCTTGTATGTGAATGTCAAATTTTCTATTCAACACTGGTTTTTTCAGCAAGAATGCTCGAAAGTCCTCTATTCCACTGAATGAACATATTTTCCCCTGAAACATGATACTCAGTTTTGCTGGGTAGGTGACTCTTGGTTTTAATCCCAGCTCCTTTGACCTCTGGAATATCATGTTCCAAGCCCTTTGATCCCTCAGTGTAGAAGCTGCCAGATCCTGGGTTATCCTGATTGTGTTTCCACAATATTCAAATTGTTTCTTCCTGGCTGCTTGTAATATTCTCTCCTTAATCTGGGAATTCTGGAACCTGGCTATAATATTCCTAGGAGTTTTCTTTTTGGGATCTTTGTCAGGAGGTGATCGGTGGATTCTTTTAACCTCTATTTTGCCCTCTGGTTCTAAAACATCAGGGCAGTTTTCTTTGAGAACTTCCTGGAGTATGATTTCTAGGTTCTTACTTTGATCATGGCTTTCAGGTAGTCCAATAATTTTTAAATTATCTCTCCTGGATATATTTTCCAGGTCAGTGGTTTTTCCCATGAGATATTTCACATTGCCTTCTATTCTTTCATTTGTTTGGATTTCTCATAAAGTCATTAGCTTCCATTTGCTTCAATCTAATTCTGAAGCAATGATTCTCCTCATTGAGCTTTTGAAATTCTTTTTCCATCAGGCAAATTCGTTTTTTTTAGGCATTCTTCTCCTCATTGCCTTTTTGAGCCTCTTTTGCCATTTGAGGTAGTCTGTTTTTTAAGAAATGATTTTCCTCAGTCATGCTCTTGACTCTCATTTCATAATTTTCTTGCATTGTTCTAATTTCTCTTCCCAATTTTTCCTCCATTTCTCTTATCTTCTTTTTAAGGTCCTCTGAGCCCTGTAACCAGCTTGCATTTTCCTTTGAAGCTTTTGGTGCAGGAGTTCTGACTTCACTGTCTTCCCCCTGTTCCATGCTTTGCTCTTTTTTGTCCCCCAAATGGGAGTCTAATGTTGGAATCTTCTGTCTGCTTTGTTTCCTTTGCTTGGCCATGTTGCCCCTAAGTCACTTGACCCCTAGGCATTTTTTCACAGTAGGACTCTGCCATCACACAGGGGAGCTTTCATCCCAGTCGCTGGGGTTTTCTCAGCTGCCGGAGGTATTAGATGGGTGCCCTCTCTGAGGTCTCCACACACTCTGGCAAGCTGGACACACACCCCAGGACCTCCACCCTAGACTGCAATCCAGATCCAAGAAGGTTAAAGCAAGAGTGATTACCCCTCAGACTGGTGCTTGGTCTCCCTACACTCTGTAGGCTAGTAGCTGAAACTGCCATGTGGTGCTGGCTGGCTGTGCTGGTGTGTCAGTGTCTTCTCACCCCCAGGGCAAAAGCCATGGACTCCCACTTACTGGGTCCCAAAGTCCAGACTGCACTGACCTCTTTGTCCTTTGCATCTATGTGTTGATAAATCTGGAAAGGGCCACAGATTCTGCTGATCTGGAGTCCCTCAGGCCGGCAGCTGGTCAGGCCCACCCTCCAGCTAACGCCTAGGTGTGGGGCTGGGCTCGGCTCCCAGAGCACTGCGCTGGACAATTCCTGCTAGCCTGCCAGGCTGTCCTCAGGGGGAGGTTAGCTTCTCTGTGTCATTTTGTCTGTTCTGCAGCTCCAAAGTTTGTTTATAGTCCTCTTTTAACATGGATTGGGGAAAGTGGAACCTGGAGCAGCGGGGAGGTCCTGCTTCTACCGGGGCATCTTATTCTGTTGCCTTGAAACACTGCTGAGCAATAGAACAAAGTGGAATACCACTGGTAAAATGAAATTCCTTCAAAATTCCCAGATTTTGACATCTTGATTTTACATCATGATTGCAAAAAGTCAGGCTTTACAGTTGTAACTAGGCAGGTAGATGGAGGAATGATTGAACATTGGAACTAGAGGCTGGAAGATACCTTCCTGAGTTCAAATCTGTTCTTAGAAACTCACTAGTTGTGTTATGTTGGACCAGTCACTTAGTCCTATTTGCCTCAGTTTCCTCATTTGTAAAATGAGCTGAAGAAGGAAATGGCAAACCACTTCACTCTCTCTGCCAAAAATAAAACAAAACACAGAGTCAAGAGGAGTCAGAAAATGACTGAACAACAACACAATTGTAACAACTTTTCTCTGAATATAATCCAAAGAATAGTGCTAAAAATAGAGTATTAGTTGAGCAAAAAACTCCCTGGATTGATTTTTGAGAGTCCTTAATCAAATAAATGAAATCATGAGGCATGAGTCTTTCTTTGGAGTTGTCTAAGAGATGGTTCCTAACATGGAGTGTGCATTTGCATAAGATTTCTTGCTGGGTGGACACCATATGACACTTATAATTGACTCCTTAAGATTTGGAAAAGGGACTTGTTGAAAAGAGGTACCTCTCTGTGGTCACCAAAGAAAGGCCTAAATCCTATAATTTCATAAGTTGATTGTTCAACTCAAGATGATTAGCAACTTCCACAAAAATCACCTTTAAAAAACAAAAACAAGAATTGACATTTATATACTGCCTTACATTTTACTGAGTAAAACTGGGGTTCAGTTCAACACTCTTTACACTATACTATGCATCTTCATTGGCAATATATTTTTGTTCCAGTCAGTATCTCAAATGTACATATGTATATATGTACACCAAGAAGTACCAGCAGTGTGTTATGGCTATTTTACTACTCAAGAAGGCTGAATGTGGTGGTGCACACTTCTAATCCCTGTGACTAAAGGAGGCTGATGTGTCTGGATCCCTTGAATAAGGATGTTCTGAGCTGCTGTAGGGCTAAAGCCAATCAGATATCCTCTTTGTCTGGGACCAATTATTGTGAGTCCCTGTGGGGGTGGAGTGAGGAGCCAGAGGGGGCATCAATTCAGCAAAGCAGTATTAAGAGTCTGTCATGAGGCAGGCAGTTTTGCAAACATTGTTCATACAAAATTAAAATAGGGAAAAATGCTTCTTTTTGTTTTTCTTTCTCATGGTTTTTCCTTTTGTTCTGAATTTTCTTTCACAATACAACTGATGTCAAATATATTTAACACGATTGTACATGGATAACTGATATCAGATTGCTTGCTGTATTGCAGAGGGGGGAGGAAAGGAGGAAGGGAGAAAATTTTAGGACTCAGAATCTTACAAAAATGAATGTTGAAAACTATCTTTACATATAATGTGAAAAAATACTATTAAGTGCAAAACAAGGGAAAGAAAGGAAGGAACAAAAAGGGAAGAGAATGGAAACACCTGGGAGGATGTGAACAAAAAAACTTATTAATCCAATATTAATGCCATATCATCAATTCCTATGAGACAGGAAAAGTCGGGAGGGATAGAAACAGGATGAAATTTCAGCTGCTGAGTACAGAAGTATTCAAGATACAAAGTGGTGAATTATTGTATGCAGAAAAATAGATACTCCAGAGAGGAGAAAATAAAGTATAAATACCATGTAGTCAGGAGGCAACAAAAAGATATTCAATTTTAATGAACTGTGATTCAGGGTCTCAGCAAAAGAAGAGGCAGAGAGCACGTTCCAATGAAGGGAGTCCAGAGACAGTGACCCAAGGCTATTGGATTTTAAGACAAAAGTTACTTTCCCTGTACCCTGGCCTTATATGTTTTGATGACTCTATGAGAATGCGTTGGAGGGTTTATACTGGGAGCTAGGGAGGTAAGCCTTCTCAGACGATCATAAGGCAAGGGGATAATGTTACTTGTTATCAATATCACTGTATTCTCTTCTAATTTATCATGAATAATCCTTCATTCTTCAGATCTTTTAGGAAGTGAATGATAGAAAAATGTGTTTGATAAAATCTTACGGACAAAAAACAAACATGAATTTCAGAGAGAGAAAGACAGAGAAAGAGAATAATATCTAGTGGAGCTTACCAGGACATCAATATAAATACATAATTCTATCAACAATTACTTATCTAAATTGAGAATATAATTCTTCATAATCTCAATGATACTCAGGTATTTTTATGAAGAGAACTGAAGTATATCAAAAATTTGTACTCTTCTATGGTCCTATAGGTCTCAGCTGTCGTAAGATGATGTGAAAAGTGCAAAGATTTGCATGAAATAATGAAGAGTAAAATGAGCAGAACCAAGAGAACATTGTATACAATAACAACAATATTGCTTTAAGAAAGATTTGAGCAAAGGATTATAAATTATTATAGCACCCAAATAAATTATAAATACCCAAATTAACTATAAAGGACATATGAAGAAAGACACCATCTGCATCCAAAGAAAGAACTGATAAATAGAAATATGTATAGAATAATTTGACGTAAAACTAAATATATGTATATGCACATATACTTATTTATGTCTAATGGTAGCTACATCTAGGGCAGGGGGTAGGGAAGAGGGAAGAAAAAAATCACAGGATAATTTTGTTTCATATTTGAAAGGAATAGCAAGTTGTGCATAGTAGATCTGCAGTTTCATGTGAAATCACTTTATTTCACTATGTTATGGAAATGTTTGTTTTATTCCATAAATTAAAGAAAAGATCATTGAGGATCTACTGTGTACCAAAAGTCATCATGCTAGGTGTTACTATAAAGAATTAAATAACCCCTAATTATAAAGAGGTTATATTCTAATGGGGAATATAATATTTATGATTAGATATAGAATAAATATAATTTTAAAGAAAAAAACATAACATTTGAGAAGAATACTAGCAGGTGGAAATATCACAAAAGGCTTAATGTAGAAGTTAGTGCTTAAGCACCATCTTAAAGAAAGAGGGATTCTATGAGGAGGAGGTGAGAAAGCAGTATGTAACAGGCATGGCACAGCAATGGGAAGATAATGGAGTGACATGTGTGCCCAGAGGAGAGGAGAGAGACATCATTTGTCTCTCCCTGAATATAGAATTTGAAGAAATATATGGCAAAACTAGATAGATAACTGAAGTCCAATTTGTTAAATGCTTTAAAGACTGAGAGAAAGAGACAGAAATAGAGAGAGCCATAGAGAAAAGAGAGAAAGTCAGCAAGAGAGAGGGAAGGAAAGAGAGAGAGAAAGAGAGAGAGAGAGAGAGAGAGAGAGAGAGAGAGAGAGAGAGAGAGAGAGAGAGAGAGAGAGAGAGAGAGAGAGAGAGAGAGAGAGAGAGAGAGAGAGAGAGAGACAGAGAGACAGAGAGAGACAGAGAGAGAGAGACAGACAGAGAGAAAGAGAGAGAGAGAGAGAGAGAGAGAGAGAGAGAGAGAGAGAGAGAGAGAGAGAGAGAGAGAAAGAGAGAGAGAGAGAGAGGATGTTCCTTATATTCTTCACACTGTTTCTGTGTCTAGTCTAGTTGGATCTCACATAATTATTTTTTTAATGAATTAATTAAATTTTAGTTTTCAACATTCATTTCCACAAGATTTTGAGTTACAATATTTTCTCCCCTTCTTTCCCCTACCACCACCCCAAACTGCAAGCCTAATGAATACCCCTTCTCCCAATCTGTTCTCTCTTATAGCCTCCCCCATTCTCCCCCTAACTTTCTAGTAGGGCAAGATGGATTTGTATACCCCAGTGCTTGTATATCTTATTTCTCAGTTGCATGTAAAAGACCAATTTAAAAAAAATATTTTTATGAGTTTTTTTTTCTGAGTTTTTAATGATATCCAGATTTTTTTTCCTTCTTCCATCCTCACCTCCCCCCCATTTGGAAGATTATCAATTCAGTGTAGGTTGTACATGTGTAGTTACCCAAATCATCTCCATAGTTGTTGTATTGTTTTTCACAATATAATTATTATATAAAAATATATATAATATATTTATATATATATATAAATATAAAAAACTAACTATAATTCCCTTTTTCCTATCCCACCCCCCACTTATTCTATTTTCTCCTTGGACCCTATCACTTTTAAAAATGTTTTCTTTTAGCTACCATCTCCCCCAATCTGCCCTTGCTTCTATTATCTACCCTCTTATCCCCTATAGCCTTATTTTCCTGTAGGGCAAGATACCCAATTGAGTGTGTATGTTACTCCCTCCTTAAGCCAAATTCAGTGAGAATAAGGTTGTCTCATTCCCTTTCACCTTCCTGCTCTTCCCCTCCATTGTAACAGTTTTCTCTTACCTCTTTTATATGAGATAATTGACCCTGATCTATCTCTCCCTTTCTCCTTCTCCCAATAAATTCCTCTCTCACCTCTTAATTTTATTTTTTAGATATCATCCCTTCATGTTCAACTCATCCTGTGCCCTCTGTCTATGTATACATGAACATACATATGCCCACATTCGCAGTTGAAGGGAATATATAAATATTCCCTTCAACTGTCCTCATACTGAGAAAAGTCTCATGAGTTACAATGATCATTTTTCCATGTATGAATGCAAATAGTTCAACTTTAATAAATTCCTTGTGATTTCTTTTTCTTGTTTACATTGTCATGCTTCTCATATTTGAAAGTCAAATTTTTTATTCAGCTCAGGTCTTTTCATCCAGACTGCTTGAAAATCCTCTATTTCATTGAATGACCATATTTTCCCCTGTAGCATTATTCTCAGTTTTGCTGGGTAGGTGATTCTTGGTTTTAGTCCTAGATTCTTTGACCTCCAGAATATCATATTCTAAGCCCTTGGATCCCTTAATGTAGAAGCTGCTAGATCTTGTGTTATCCTGATTGTGTTTCCACAATACTCAAATTGTTTCTTCTTGACTGCTTGCAGTATTTTCTCCTTGACCTGGGAACTCTGGAATTTGGCTATAATATTCCTAGGAGTTTTCTTTTGAGGATCTTTTTAAAGAGGTGGTCAGTTCAATTTCTATTTTGCCCTCTGGTTCTAGAATATCAGGGCAATTTTGCTTGATAATTTCTTGCAAGATGGTGTCTAGGCTCTTTTTTTTTTTTTGTGAGCAGCTCACCTTTTGTTGATTTGTCTGTTTTAAATTGAACTTTCCTTTTACTGGCCACATGAGTAACTGGGCCAGGGGGAGACGTGAGTAACTGTGCTAGGGGGGAGTGGATCTCCACAACATTCCATTTATACACAAACCTAAACAACAAGCATAAACCTACTATTGTGGTTAGAATTTGGCAGCACTGGGGAAGGGGAAAAACTGGGGGTGTCAGTTTAAAAAATACTGGTCTCCCCCCAATCTGGGTGTCTAGGGAGGTCTTGGTCTGCTACAACTCAAGAAGAATGAGAATATAAAAGGCAGTTTGGGAAGGCCAGAGCCACTGCGGTGAAGTGGTGGAGGTCAGGGTTCAGGGGCAGTTTAGCAAATGAGTGATCTAGGCTCTTTTTTTGATCATGACTTTCAGGTAGTGCAATAATTTTGAAATTATCTCTCCTGGATCTCTTTTCCATGTCAGTAGTTTTTTTCCAGTGACATATTTCACATTGCCTTCTATTTTTTCATTTGTTTGGATCTGTTTTATAGTATCTTGATTTCTCATAAAGTCATTAGTTTCCAATTGCTCCAATCTAATTCTGAAGTAATGATTCTCCTCAATGAGCTTTTGAGATTCTTTTTCCATCTGGAAAATTCAGCTTTTTAAGGCATTCTTCTCCTCACTGGCTTTTTGGGCCTCTTTTGCCATTTGAGTTAGTCTATTTTTTAAGGTATTATTTTCTTCAGTGTATTTTTGGGTCTCCTTTAGCAGGCTGTTGACTTGCTTTTCATGATTTTCTTGTATCATTCTCATTTCTCTTCCCAATTTTTCCTCCATTTCTCTTACTTGATTTTCAAAATCCTTTTGGAGCTCCTCCTTGGCCTATAACCAATTGATATTTTTCTTGGAGGCTTTTGATGCAGGAGTTCTGACTTCACTGTCTTCCTCCCACTCCATGCTTTGATCCTTTTGGTCCCCCAAAAAGGATTCTATTGTCTGTTTGTGCTTCCTGTTGCTTGCTCATATTGCTAACCAATTGCTTGATTTTTGAGCTCTTTGCCACAGTAGAACTCTGCTTCCAGAATGGAAAGAGATTTGTCCCAAATCATTGGGGTTTTTGCAGCTGCTGGAGCTGTTAGGACAGTGCCCTCTCTACAGCCCCCACAAGCTCTGGCACCTGGCCACACACCCCAGGACAACCGCCCAAAACTGCGGTCCTGATCCAAGCAGGTTAAAGCAAAACCGACTACAATCTGAATGGTCTCTTGGTCCCCCTACAATTTGCAGGCCAGGAACTCCTGAGGCAGCCACATAGTCACTGCAAAGCTACTGTGCCTATTCTGCTTTTCACCCCTGGGGCAGGGGCTGGACCCTGCCCTTCTCTCCACCCCCCCAAACTATTCTAATAGAGTTCTTCACTGACCTTTTATTTTGTCTTTGGAGTTTATGGCTTGAGAAGTCTGGAAACCAGTACAGCTGCTGGTGATTCACTCTCCTGAAGTCTACTCTGGCCACTGTTGGTGAGGGCCGCCCTGGGTCAAGAACTGCATGGCTTACACAGGGCTGTGCTTGGCTCCCACCTCACTGTGATAGACCCTTCCTGTTGGCCTGCCTGGCTCTCTTCAGTGGGAGATTTTTTTTCTATCACTTTGTGGGTTCTGTGACTTTAAAATTTGTTTAAAGTTATTTTTACAGGTATTCGAAGTGGTTAAAGCTGGAGCCCATGCCAACTTTGTGCTTTTACTCTGCCATCTTGTCTCCACCCCCTGCCCCCAATCTCACATAATTATTTATCCTTTAACTAATTCTTCCTACTGTGTTTCCCCAATAATAAGACCTATCCCGACAATAAGCCCTCCCCTTACTGTGTAAGATTTCTCTAAAATAAACCCTCCCCCGAAAATAAGCCCTATTGAGATTGCTACTGTAGTGAAGGTGATCCCCTGCGCTACACGCTATATTACGGTACCCTCTGTATGCACCGTCCCCCCCCCCATGAAACACACGCCGCGCTCTGAGCTGCATCCAATCAGAGCTGCAGCAGTGAGCGCGTCATCCTGTTCTTTATTGAATTCATTATTGAATAAAGGTACATTTTTTTGTTCACATTTGCCTGTCAATGTTCACAATGTTCACAAAATTGCTGTCAATGTTCATTAAAATAAGCCCTCCCCTGAAAATAAGCCCTCTGGTGTTTTTCTGTCCAAAAAAATTAATAAGACAGTGTCTTATTATCGCGGAAACATGGTAATAACTAGAAACAACATAACATCTCTACCTTCTATTCTCTGTGTTCCGTGTAGGTACCAGTGGAGGTCCTTCACCTTTGTATGGTACAAATAAGTTTTGAATTCAGATGATCCACCCCTGTTAACAACTGCAAAACAGTCACATGTGACCTTTTTCTAAGAATTAATGATCTCTCAGGATTTGGATGGGAAGTTATGGTCTTACTGTCCTTCTAAATATCTAAGAAGACAATGAGATGCTAATCAATTATTAAAATTTTAGAAGTCTCTTAACACCCATGTCATTAATTTTCTTTGTGTAGGTGTAGGTAATTTAGAACCAATTAAATAAATCACTTTATTAACATGCTTTTATTAGGTTCCTACTATATTCCAGAAACTCTGATAGGTCCTGGGATGCAATGACAAAAATGAAACAGTTCCTTAGCCTTACAGAACATTATATTCTCAAGAGGAAACCATATGTACACAATCATATACAAAATACAGTTAAATAGATCTGTGAAAACAGTGAAAAATGCAAAATGTATGCAGAAAAAATATGAGGTAATTATTTGGGGGGTCAGAGAGGAAATCAGGAAAGGTCTCAGGTGACATACTTCTGGCACTTCCCAAATCCCACTTTCTTTCATTCTAAATTATTCGTGACTAACTTGCTGACCTATTGGTGCTACAGGCTGTGTGGTTTCTGAGGAGCGCCTTTCTCTATGGACCTTCTGCCTACCCTGGTTTGGTAAATCTTGAGCTTTCTAAAGTGGTGGGAAATTTATTTTTTAAAATTTGCATTCCATTGATTTTTAACATAGTGGTCATTATCGCTGCTCAGTGTTTTAATAGCTTGTTTTGTTTAGTTGAATAAATAACAGTGTAGGAAAAAGAGATCACAGGAGAATAGTGCCTCTGCTTAGAAGCCTTGCATGCAGAAGAAAGTGAATCCCTTTTCTCTTTTGTTGTACTCATTTAAGGATCACATCTTCTCTTTACTACTTACTGCTGAGGGATGGGCAAACCCTTCTGGGTTTTGCATTTATCAAGTATCTAAAATTGTTTTCCAAACATTTTGAGTTCCACAAAATACACAATGCCATTTTCTAAGTACTTTTTCCTTTTAATTTTAAAATCCAAGTGGATGCTAAGGGAAATGTATTCCACATGTGTCTGATTCATTTATACTTGACTAAACAAAGTGTCATTTGTAAGAACTGTTTGAGATACAAAAAGCTTTCTTAGTGAGCTATTTTTCTTAGAAAAAGAAAGTTGTGCTTTGCCAAGTCAGAAATTATTTTGAACCTTCAAAACTCAGTTTTAAATGGGAAATCCCAGCTCTAGAGACTGATTCTGATCCTTCGTCCTACCACTGGCCCCCAACACACAAACACACACACATACACACACATACACACAGAAAAACCTAGCTCCAACTAGGATTATTATCCTCAGGTTTCCCTAAAGAATGACACATCATCTACAGTAGTTACAGTGTTTCTTTAAATTGGTTACCATAGGTATCCTAGGTATATCATTGGTATGTGCCATACCACAAAGTAGAATGGAAATGAACGGTGGTAAATGCATTACTTCCTAGACAACAGCAAATCCATTTCTTTCTATGTAAATAAATAGCAACAGCTAGTCTCAGTATCATTTATCATCTCTGTTGTGTAAAGCTATCTAGCAACAAAATCAATGGTGATAGTGATAGTCATTTTTATATGTACTCTCTCTCTCTCTTGCCAGCTCCCTAACCATAGGAGACAGAATGACATGTTTTTCATTGCAAACTTTATGCCCAAGTATGAGGGATAATTGAGGTCCTGTGACTTTTTAAGGAATAAATCAGTTTTGAACCAAAATAGTCTAACTATATTAAAAGTAGAAAGCTTCTTAATCGTTTTTGCTATTCTGTACTCTGATAGTTGAACTTTCACCTTATCTGGCTATAATGGCAAGCAAAGTAGTAATTTGCTGCCTGTTTGAGCTATTCAAGGGTGTTTGAGCCTCACCTTTGATTGTGTTAAGTCTTTGTTGGAAACCGTATACATTGTGTTTGGCGACCTTACCTGCTATTAATAGGCCTATTGTCATCACACGGAGCCCACAGTGGGAGGAGCTTCCTGAAAGAGCAGAACAGGAAGGGTTCAACTGGAAGGGGTGAAATAGGAGGGAGGAGAGCATAGAAGAGCTGGAGCTCGAGCTTCGACCAAGCAGAACTGAGAGAGACAATGTTTGTGACGTCCAGCACTCTGTCTGTCTGCTCTGTCTGTGTTGGTGTTACTTTGTCAGAAAGAAGCATTCCGTATTTTGAAAGAGGACTTCACTGCTGCCTACGGATGTCCTGGGACTTTACTATTGATTTGTGTTTGATTTCTCAGACAGAACCTTGTCTGTTGGTTTGTGTTGTGTTACTTTGTCAGACAGAAAGTGCATTGAGATGACAATGCCAGCACTGTGTGTGACTATTCTGTTAAGCTTCACCTTCATAGAAACAGAAACTTCCAAGAGCTGTCCCCATAAGCTGAGGTGCAAACAAGGAGCAGAGCACTGCCTGTGTGTGGAGAACAGCCCACATGTTAGTCCAGGCAAGAGCTGGGAGAGTTGCTTACCTGTGAATCCAGGCAAGAGCTGGAGCAGCCAGCCTGTGCAAGATGAGCCTTGGGGTGTGGAAATTGGCTTCCAGTTAATATAAAAGAGAACTTTACTTGGGTCCTCTGCATTAATTGATGAGATTGTGACTTATTATGACCTAGGGGTGAATGGTGCTTGTACTTTTTGCTACCCCTTAAGGATGATTGGCTTAAGGATGACTGGAAGCCAGCCTGGAGTGGAGATGAAGGAAGACATTACTTGGGTATTCTATATTGATTGAGAAAGTTGTGACTTACTGAATGATATGTTTTGTTTAAGACTATGTGGCCACCTTAGTAATAAGTTGTTATGCTATATTGCTATAAATGTTTTGCTTTAGTTTATTGCTGAATAAATACTATGTGATAAGTACTATACTATGTGATTAGATCCTTAAAGTTATTCACAGGAGCAGTCCTTGGAAGAGCTGTGCATGATTTGCTTTACCCAGGCTCAGAACCAAGACTCTACCCCCAATTCCCTGGCCACCAACTCCAAACAATGCCACTTTCACTCTAGCCTTAATACCCACCAGAAATACAGATCCCTTGTCTTTATTTTTTTTTTCTGTTTTCATTAGAAGGTAATCTCCCTAAGGATAGCAACTGGCTTGCTTGCTTATATCCCCAGCTCTTAGCAGATTGCCTGCCACATAATAAGTACTTCATGAAGGATTTATCTGTCTTTCTGTCTGTATCTGTTTATCCATCCATCCATCCATCCATCCATCCATCCATGTATCATTTCTCTCTCTATCTCTATCTATCTATCTATCTATCTATCTATCTATCTATCTATCTATCTATCTATCT